>NC_029787.2:102939250-102966132 GCF_000816755.2 Arachis ipaensis | reverse complement strand
GTCAATTTTGGATCTTGATATTTGTATTTTTGGAACTCTAATATGTATATATTTGCTTTTAGTCTTCTCTGCGATTTTGTTTTATCCGGTCACGAGTGTGATGCGATTTTCTGTTTTCACTTTTGTTTAACTTCTTCTTCAAGGCTCCTAGTTACAAACTTCTTTTAACTATATATTTTTACTTCTTTTCCTTTTACAGGTCGTAATACATCTCCACTTCTACTTTATAACTTAAGCGTAAGGCTCTGTGTGGTATGGTGTTACATTATGATATAAGAGCAGTTCGTTCCTGTAGAGCTTGAAGGATGGATTGACTATGCTTCTGGGCATACTCTAGGTGTGTGTATATACTAATTTTAGGATATCTAACTGATATATGTGGCATATTTGTTCATGAGCATGTATTTGGGACTTTGAAGCACTAGATTTGAGATATTGAGATTGATAATCTTGATATCACCTATTCGGTGTGAACAGGGACCAAATGACGACTCGTGGACGCGGACGCGGTCGAGGTAGAGAACGGATTAGTAGTGCAGAACCTGGAACATCTATGAATATGATGCCAGGGCATCTTGGCCAGTTTCACTGACCTTTTCTTTACTGTTTTTAGGTTAGTTTCATGCATTTCCTTAGGAAATAAGCTAGTTTTGGGCAGATATTCACTTACACCTTGATTCAAGCATACATTGTACATTTTACTTTATTTAATGAGGATTTTGCATAAGTTTAGTGACAAATTGTATGTTGCATTGCCCATGACTTGGACTAGAACTTTGATGCACTCTATTGCTTGATTTTAGGACCAAAGGAAGCAAGGAATGAGAGGTAACTTGTAGTGGTCGACAACGTTAGTGACACCCAACATTGTCACTAACGTTGGAAGCAACCACACAACCCCCAAGGAGCCACGTTGGCTTCCACGTTAACTAAGTTAACGTGGAAGCCAACGTTGATGAGTGAAAGAATGGCCAATGTTAGTGACACTCAACATTGTCACTAACGTTGGGGATGGCTAAGCATGGCCACGTTAGAAGCCACGTTAACCTAGTTAATGTGGACTCTAACGTGAGGCATAGGGGCACCTTGGAACGTTAGTGACAATGTTGAGTGTCACTAACGTTCTCGAAGGATGGCAAGCCCACATTAAAGAGCCACGTTAACTAAGTTAACGTGAGCAGTTAACGTGGGCTCTAACGTGGGAACAAAGGGGGCTTTTCAAAGTTATTGGAAATGTTAAGTCTCAATAACGTGTGCGAAGGACTTAGAGGCAACGTTAGTGGCAACGTTTATGCCACTAACATTGAAGTTAACGTGGATTTTACTTAGTAACGTTAGTGAGAAATTTGATTGTCACTAACGTTCTCGAACTTATATTTTCACTAAACGTTAACACCCCTAACGTCCTGAGCTAAAATCTCTGCCCACTTCACATTTTCTCTCTGCAAGTAAAGCCAAGCCCAAATAAAGAAGAGAACTACTTCAAACTCAAGATCCAAAGGCCCAAGACTTGAAGAGCCAACTAGAAGCTGAGACAAGTAGTATATATAGGAGTAGCTTTGAATTGTAAAGGAGAGCTGGAAGTTGGAAAAAGAGAACTACTCTCTGTATTTTACTTTCTCTGCAATTTCTAGTTCTATGATGTATTCTCCATCTTTGTTTTCATTTTCTAGAGCTATGAACAACTAAACCCCTTTCATTGGGTTAGGGAGCTCTGTTGTAATTTGATGGATCAATACTAATTTTCATTCTTCTTCTTCTATCTTTTCTCTTGATTTTACTTGAAAGCTTTCGATCATCATCCAATTGAGTAATAACCCTGTGAACTTCATAAGTGCCCTGAAAAATATGGTTGCTGCTATGCAGGCAACGACTGAGGTCCTTGGTCAGCAATTAATAATGACAATGAGGATAACAGCAAAAATGGCCCGATGACACTAGCAAGTGTCATCGGGCTAGAGTCTTAATAATATTTACAATGTATTGTTATAATGGCCTAACAGAGATTTTATAAAAGAAAGAAAGGCCCTAAATATTTCAACACAACGAGTTAAGTAATCATTCAACTTTTGGCTCAGATTTGACAAAGAAACTTCTTGCTTCATCTTTAGTAACTCCATTGTAAAGTTAAACTAAATAACAAGTTATGAAAGAAGAAACATTGAATTTTAAATGGTCCAACCAAGAAAAACAAAAAAAATGCAAAAACCTGTCTACAACTTTTGATTTGGGGATCAAGTGATTCCTTTTGAAGAAAAGAATCACAAAAACCATGAAGGTTCTTCTCTTGACAGAAACTCCAAATATCGCAAATGAAATCATTGAATTGTTTTAGTTCCTTCACAGAAAAAAAAGTTATCATTGACCTCAAATACAACCAAGAGGAATAATAGAGGAATAAAAGTTGGTTAGACATGGAAAGTCATGACTAGCTCTATGGTGCAAAAGCGAGGAAGATGGGTTACCTGCTTATTGATATATCCCTTGCAGAGCACAGCTAAACATTCCAATACTTTCAAATTGTTATCGCCTTCGTGGGAATCCTCTATGAGATCATAAATTTTATTGGCCATAGCATCGGTTGCTTTTACAACCCAATCTGGATTATCTCTACGCACAAACATGGCTTCAAAATCTTGTACAGGAGTCAGATCCCCAATGTTGTCGAGTTCAACATTCGATTTATCTTGAAGGAGATTTGAAGGTAGAACAAGTATTTTTCCTTTATCATTTTCCTTACCAGAACCATATTTTTCCTCTCTCAATAAACGCCTTGACTTTTAATGTTATAAGATAGTTCAATTCAAACATGAAATATATACAATGTTCGTATAATGTAAAAGAAGTTTGATATTTTGTATAAACTAGGAGAAAAGACACATGTCTTACCCTCGAGCTTTCCTTTAACTTAAAAGACTGACAAAATTTTTCTACCACAGATTTGTTTTGTTGAAAGAGCTTATCATCAAGTTTTATGATTTTCTTGTGGGTATCATTAAGAGGGGGTACTACAACATTTGCATGCTTTAACTTGAGCTCAAGATAGTGATACAATCATTGAAAAGATATATGAACATTCTTATGCTGACTTTTACACAATGGGGTAATAACTGATTGGCTCAAATAAGGATAGCAAGGACAAAGCATAATTGAAAATTTTGAAAAATATAAATTCACTACCCATAAGAAACAACCATTAGATAAAGAAATATCATGTCATGAATATCAAAATATAATCTTCTTTAAAAAATAAATAAGAAAAAAATGGAGGGAATGAATGAAACACGGGATATAAACTAGAAAACATAAGTGAGGGAATTCATGCCTCCAGGACTCGATTTGGTGTAAAATCAGGTAGCAAAACTTCCTCTTTTCCTTGTGGTGCAAGATCAAGTAGTTTAACTAAGTTAGCTTCAACCTCAAGCTATTGTTCATTTGGCTGCATCAGTGTAGGAAAATTACTGAAAGAATAGAATTGAAACTCTCGCACATCCTCAGCAAAAGGTAGTACATTGAATATAACGAATCAGGCTGCATAGCATGACCATGCAACAAAGAAATTATTTCAAAAAAAAATAAAAAAATCATGTCAGTGGAGGTAGACTAATTAAAAAATAAATTAAAAAAAAAGATGGAAAAAATGTACAATATTTTCCTTGTTAGAAAGATTGGGCGTCAGGACCCAATGACGACATTCGCTTGTCCTTGTCTCCAAACACAATGTAGTATTGCCACTTTATTCATTTTCTTTATAGCCTTTGCTAGTAAAGAAAGTGCAAGTGTGCCTTTTGTATTTCCTATTTCAGCTATGAAGACATTGACATCTTTCATGTATTGGTATCCTTATCAGATGGTATAGGAGAAAAGAAAAGAAATAGCAGAAACAGAGTAAGAAAATCTCCATCATCAAATTCAAATCAAATAAAGCATATACAATTTTACCTTAATACATAACTTTTTTTAGTTTGAACTTAATAGCATCCTACTTAGCTTGGGATATAGGAACTATTTGAGGCCCATATTGATAACCTTTAATTCTTTGATCTGGTAGGACAACTTTATCAGGATCTTGAGAACTCTTGTACTCATAATCCACTTTGACTTCTGGTGCACGAAATTGTGATCACAACTGCGCCAACATCTTAGTACGCACGATTGTAATCTCAATTATTCTTCACAATTCCGCACAACTAACCAGCAAGTGCACTGGGTCGTCTAAGTAATAAACCTTACGTGAGTAAGGGTCGATCCTACAGAGATTGTCGGCTTGAAGCAAGCTATGGTCATCCTTGTAAATCTCAGTCAGGCGGATTCAAATGGTTATAAGGTTTTGATAATTAAAAGATAAATAAAATATAAAATAGGATAGAAATACTTATGTAATTCATAGGTAGGAATTTCAGATAAGCGTCTGGAGATGCTTTGTTGCTTCAGAACCTCTGCTTTCCTATTGCCTTCTTCCAAACATGCGTTACCTCCTTCCATGACAAGCTGTATGATCCTCTCGGATGAAAACAAATCTATCTGTGCTGTCACCGCAGGGCTAATCATCTGTCGGTTCCGACTAGCGTCGGAATAGGACCATTGTTCTTTTGCACACTGTCACTTGTGCCCCACATTTGCAGGTTTGAAGCTCATCACAGTCATCCCTTCCCAGATCCTACTCGGAATACCACAGACAAGGTTTAGACTTTCCGGATCCCGGATCCTACTCGGAATACCACAGACAAAGTTTAGACTTTTCGGATCCCAGGAATGGCTGCCAATAATTCTAGCCTATACCACAAAGGTTCTAATCTTAGATTAGAAACCCAAGAGAATATACTCCAGCTCTCGTCCAATGACTACGTTGAACATCATGTAGATCGCTTTGTGGTTGTTAGGCACGCGACCTTGGCTAAGCAAGTACCGAAGATTGGGTGATTGTCACGGGTCACCCCTTCATTCTGACTTAACTGAATTAAGTACGAGAGTATATCTTGGAGAAGAAGTAGGCGTGAATTCAATAGAAAAATAGTAGTAATTGCATTAATTCATGAAGAACAGCAGAGCTCCACACCTTAATATATGGGGTGTAGAAACTCCATCGTTGAAAATACATAAGTGAAAGGTCTAGGCATGGCCATGAGGCCAGCTCCCAAACATGTACAATATGAAATGTAAAAATGTCATAAGTTGGTCAAAAGACTCTAAAAGTAGTTTTTATACTAAGCTAGCAACTAGGGTTTACAGAAAATGAGTAACTAAGTGTAGATAGTGCAAAAATCCACTTCCGGAGCCCACTTGGTGTGTGCTTGGGCTGAGCATTGAAGCTTTTTCATGCTTAGGCTGTTCCTGGAGTTAAACAACAGCTTTGGTGCCAATTTGGCATTTAACTCCAATTCTGGTGCCAGTTTGGGCGTTTTACGCCAAGATGTTTTAGGCTGACTTTGATAGCCAGTTTGGGCCATCAAATCTCGAGCAAAGTATGGATTATTATATATATCTGGAAAGCCTAGGATGTCTAATTTTCAACGCAATTAAGAGCGCGCCAATTGGGCTTCTGCAGCTCCAGAAAATCTACTTCGAGTGCAGGGAGGTCAGAACCCAACAGCATCTGCAGTCCTTTTTCAGCCTCTGGATCAGATTTTTGCTCAGGTCCCTCGATTTCAGCCAGAAAATACCTAAAATCACAGAAAAACACACAAACTCATAGTAAAGTCCAAAAATATAATTTTTGAATAAAAACTAATTAAAATAAAGTAACTAAAACATACTAAAAACTATGTAAAAAAATGCTAAAAAGGTATAAATTATCCGCTCATCACAACACGAAACTTAAATTGTTGCTTGTCCCCAAGCAACTGAAAACAAAATAAGATAAAAAGAAGAGAATATACAATGAATTCCAAACTTATCAATGAAGATTAGCTTCAATTAGATGAGCGGGGCTTATAGCCTTTTTGCTTCTGAAAATTTTTGGCATCTCACTTTATCCTTTGAAGTTTAGAATGATTGGCATCTATAAGAACTTAGAATTTAGATAGTGTTATTGATTCTCCTATTTCAGTATGTTGATTCTTGAACACAACTACTTTATGAGTCTTGGTCGTGACCCTAAGCATTTTGTTTTCCAGCATTACCACCGGATACATAAATGCCACAGACACATAACTAGGTGAACCTTTTTAGATTGTGACTCAACTTTGCTGGAGTCCCCAGTTAGAGGTGTCCAGAGCTCTTAAGCACACTCTTTTTGTTTTGGACCATGACTTTAACTGCTCAGTCTCAAGCTTTTCAGTTGACACATTCACGCCACAAGCACATGGTTAGGGACAGCTTGGTTTAGCCGCTTAGGCTAGGATTTTATTCCTGTGGGCCCTCCTATCCATTAATGCTCAAAGTCTTGGATCCTTTTTACCCTTGCCTTTTGGTTTAAAGGGCTATTGGCTTTTTCTGCTTGCTTTTTCTTTTTCTTTCTTTTTTTCACTTTTTTTTCTTTCTGCAAGCTTTTCACTGCTTTTTCTTGCTTCAAGAATCAATTTTATGATTTTTCAAATTATCAATAACATTTCTCCTTTTTCATTATTCTTTCAAGAGCCAACAATTTTAATATTCATAAACAACAAATTCAAAAATATGCACTGTTCAAGCATTCATTCAGAAAACAAAAGGTATTGCCACCACATCAAAATAATTAAACTAATTTCAAGATATAATTCGAAACCATGCACTTCTTGTTCTTTTGCAATTAAAAACATTTTTCATTTAAGAAAGGTGATGGATTCATAGGACATTCATAGCTTTAAGGCATAGACACTAGACACTAATGATCATGTAATAAAGACACAAACATAGACAAAACATAAAGCATAGGGAACGAAAAACAGAAAAATAAAGAACAAGGAAATTAAAGAACGGGTCCACCTTAGTGATGGTAGCTAGTTCTTCCTCTTGAAGATCTTATGGAGTGCTTTAGCTCCTCTATGTCTCTTTCTTGCCTTTGTTGCTCCTCCCTCATGGCTTTTTGGTCTTCTCTAATTTCATGGAGGAGGATGGAATGCTCTTGGTGCTCCACCCTTAGTTTTCCCATGTTGGAACTCAATTCTCCTAGGGAGGTATTGATTTGCTCCCAATAGTTTTGTGGAGGAAAGTGCATCCCTTGAGGCATCTCAGGGATTTCATGATGAGGAACTTCCTCATGCTCTTGTTGAGGTCCATGAGTGGGCTCTCTTGTTTGCTCCATCCTTTTCTTAGTGATGGACTTGTCCTCTTCAATGAGGGTGTCTTTCTCTATGACAATTCCAGCTGAATTACAGAGGTGACAAATGAGATGAAGGAAGGCTAACCTTGCCAAAGTAGAGGACTTGTCCGCCACCTTATAGAGTTCTAGGGATATGATCTCATGAACTTCTACTTCCTCTCCATTCATGATGCTATAGATCATGATAGCCCAGTCTACAGTAACTACAGACCATTTGCTAGTAGGAATTATAGAGCGTTGGATAAACTCCAACTATCCTCTAGCCACGGGTTTGAGGTCAAGCCTTCTTAGTTGAACCGGCTTGCCTCTTGAATCTCTCTTCCATTGAGCACCTTCCACACAAATGTCCCTAAGGACTTGGTCCAACCTTTGATCAAAGTTGACCCTTCTAGTGAAAGGGTGAGGATCTCCTTGCATTGTTGGTAAGTTGAATGCTATCCTCACATTTTCCGGACTAAAATCCAAGTAACCCGAACTTCATGTCGGATCTCCGGATACTCACTCTTTTTGAGTTTAAAGGGGACTTCGGGGATCACCTTTTTCTTGGCCACAACTTCATAGAAGTGGTCTTGATGGACCTTTGAGATGAATCTCTCCATCTCCCATGACTCGGAAGTGGAAGCAATTGCCTTCTCTTTCCTCTTTCTAGAGGTTTCTCCGGCCTTAGGTGCCATTAGTGGTTATGGAAAACAAAAAGCTTTAGCTTTTTCCACACCAAACTTAGAAGATTTGCTCGTCCTTGAGCAAAAGGAGAAAGAAAGGAGTAGAAGAAGAAGAAATGGAGGAGATGGAGGGGGGTATGTGTTTCGGCCAAGAGGGAGAGAAGTGTGTATGGCGTGTGAAAATGAAGGTGGTAAGGAGGGGTATTTATAGGGTAAGGAAGAGAGGGTATTCGGCCATGTGTGGGTGGGTTTGGGAGGGAAATGGTTTGAATTTGAATGGTGAGGTAGGTGGGGTTTAATGATGGATGGATGTGAGTGGTGAAGGAAATATCGGGAAGAGGGTAAGATTTGATAGGTGAAGGGTATTTGGGGAAGAGTTTTTGATGGGATTGGTCAATGGTGTTTGGGGAAGAGTGTTATGGAAATGTGTGAAGAGGAGAGAAGAAGAGGTGGGGTAGGTGGGGATCCTGTGGGATCCACAGATCTTGAGGTGTCAAGAAATTCAAGTCCCTGCACCATCCTAGCATTCAAACGCCTATTCTGTGCCAAAATCTGGCGTTTAATGCCAGCTCTGCTACCTTTCCTGGCGTTAAACGCCACTCTGCTGCCCATTTCTGGCGTTAAACGCCAGTCAGATGCCCATTTCTGGCGTTTAACGCCAGCCTGTGCCAAACAGCCCTTTCTGGCGTTAAACGCCCAGAATGCTGCCAGGCTGGGCATTAAACGCCCATTCTGCTATCCTTATTGGCGTTTAAATGCCAGTAAGCCTGTCCTCCAGGGTGTGCTATTTTTGATGCTGTTTTTCATTCTATTTTTGAATTTTTTTGTTGTTTTTATGACTTCACATGATCATCAACCTAAAGAAAACATAAAATAACAATGGAAAATAAATAAATATAATTAAATAACATTGGGTTGCCTCCCAACAAGCACTTCTTTAATGTCAATAGCTTGACAGTGAAGCTCCTAGAGAGCTTCACAGAGATTCAGAGCTTAATGTTGGCCTCCCGACACCAAACTTAGAAATTGAGTGTGGGGGCTCCTTTTGACTCTGTATTGAGAGAAGCTTTTCATGCTTCCTCTCCATGGTTACAGAAGAAGATCCTTGAGCCTTAAACACAAGGTAGTCCTCATTCAATTGAAGGACTAGCTCTCCTCTGTCCACATCAATCACAGCTCTTACTGTGGCTAGGAAGGGTCTTCCAAGGATGATGGAATCATCTTCATCCTTCCCAGTGTCTAGGATTATGAAGTCAGTAGGGATGTAATAGCCTTCAACCTTCACTAAGACATCCTCTACAAGTCCATAAGCCTATTTCCTTGAATTGTCTGCCATCTCTAGTGAGATTCTTGCAGCTTGTACCTCAAAGATCCCTAGTTTCTCCATTACAGAGAGGGACATGAGGTTTATACTTGACCCCAGATCACACAGAGCCTTCTTAAAGGTCATGGTGCCTATAGTACAAGGTATTAAGAACTTTCCAGGATTCTGTTTCTTCTGAGGTAATTTCAGTTGAACCAGATCATTTAGTTCTTTGATGAGCAATGGAGGTTCATCCTCCCAAGTCTCATTACCAAATAACTTGGCATTTAGCTTCATGATTGCTCTTAGATATTGAGCAACTTGCTCTTCAATAATATCTTCATCTTCTTCAGAGGAAGAATACTCATCAGAGCTCATGAATGGCAACAGTAAGTTCAGTGGAATCTCTATGGTCTCTGTATGAGCCTCAAATTCCTTTGGTTCCTCATTGGGGAACTTCTGAGTGGCCAGTGGACGTCCATTGAGGTCTTCCTCAATGGAATTCACTGCCTCTCCCTCTTCTATAGGTTCGGCTGTGTGGGTTATGTTGATGGCCTTGCACTCTTGATAAACCCATATTTTATGATATATATTGTGCTCAATTTAAGTGATTTATTCAACCCTTTACCCACTTATTCATGTAAATTGTATGGTTTCACTTTCCCTTCCTTATTATGTGATATATGTGAAATACATGTTTCCTATGCTTTGAAATTATTTATTTTAATTACCCTTTATTACCATTCGATGCCGTGATCTGTGTGTTGAGAAGTTTCAGATCTTCTAAGGCAAGAATGGCTTAAAGGATGGAAAGAAAACATACAAAAATGGAAGGAAAGCACAAAATGGAGTTTTTGTAGAAATTAGCAGCGACGCGAATGCATGGACAACGCGGTCGCATGCCTAGCGCAAAAAGGAAGCAACGCGAACGCGTGACTGACGCGGACGCGCGCCATGAGCAGAACACAGATGACGCGGATGTGTGACCGAAGCGAACACGTGATAAGGAAAACTCCAGATGACGCGACCGCGTGACCCACGCGGATGCGTGACAGACGCCACGCACCAGAAATTACAGAAAACGCTCTCAACGATTTCTGAAACCCTTTTTGGCCCAGATCCAAGTCCAGAAGGCACAGATTAAAGGTTGTAAAGTGGGGGAATGCATCCATTCATTATCATGTCTTCAATTATTCACTTTTCATAGTTTAGATGTAGTTTTTAGAGAGAGAGGCTCTCTCCTCTCTCTTAGGTTTTAGGATTAGGATTCCTCTTAAAGGTTTTAGAATTTCAACTCTTCATCAGGTTCAACATTCCTTTTACTTTATATTTCTCTTTTACTTTCAGATATTTTAATGCTATCCTTTAATTACTTATGTTGCCAGATTGGCTTATGAACTCTTTATGTTTAAATTGATTTTCTCTTATTAATGCAATTGAGGTATTTCAGATCATTGATTCTTATTTAGCTTTTTATGTTATTGGCTTTAATTGATTAACTGGAAGCTCTTGAGTTATCAACTATCCGTGATTGGTTGTTATGTCGGCTAAATTGACTGGTATTCCACTAATTCTAGTCTTTCCTTAGGAGTTGGCTAGGACTTGGGAATCTAACTAATTAGTTCACTTGACTTTCCCTTGCTTTCATAAGGGTTAACTAAGTGGGATTAACTTCCATTCTCATAGGAGTAACTAGGATAGGACTTCCGAATTTTCATACATTGCCAAGAGTTTATTTTACAGTTATTTATTTATTTTATTTGTCATTTAAATTACTTGTTCCTTACTTTCAAAACCCCTAATTTACAAAACTCATAACCAATAATAAGAACACCTCCCTGCAGTTCCTTGAGAAGACGACCCGAGGTTAAATACTTCGGTTATCAATTTCAAAGGGGTTTGTTACTTGTGACAACCAAAACTTTTGTAAGAAAGGTCGATTGCTCGGCTTAGAAACTATACTTGCAACGGGAATTTATTCTGAATTCTAAACCGTCAATCTTCAGTTCTTCAAAATGGCGCCGTTGCCGGGGAACTGCAAACGTGTGCCTTATTATTGGTTATTGTAAATATTTTTATTTTATTTGTTTATTTGTTTTTGTTTTTCCCTTTTATTTCTACTAGCTACTATGAATTCTCACCCTTCTCGCTTTGAGTTTGTCCTAAATTTGTTGAAAGGAGTGGAAACTATAACAGGAATATGCATCAAGGTCTGAGCAATCAAAGATGGATGGAGCCAAGAGGATATGATCAACCCTTTAGGCAACAACACCCTCCAAGATATCATTGGCAAGGACCACTCTACAATGCATACCAAGCTGATAGATATGGTGGACCCCCCGTAATCACCAACAAGCCCCACCCTGTGCCTATAGACCATCCTCTCAACATAGCTTTGAACCACCACACTCACAAGTTCCTTTTCACCACTCACCACTGTATGATCCTTATTTACCCCAATTCCAATCCAATTACTCCCTCACACCACCACTTCCCTATGTAGTCCATATCCATCACCTCAAGAATCACAGGCTCGCCTCAAGAAAACAGTAGATCAACTTCATACAACCCTTCATCAGCTGGAGCAAGCAATACATCAATTATCTTCCAGACGTTTAGACACTCAAGGAACTCCAATAGCTTTATGTGGAGAATCTAGGGATAAGCGTAGCATGAAGGAGATACTAGAAACCCCAGTAGGCAGTAATGAGCATAACTTTGTTCTGGAATAATTGGAGGAAGCTCAAATTATCCAAGAAGAAGAAGTACTGATTGAAGATTTAGGAGATGCTGAACCTCCATGGGAATCCAGAGTTGTGAAAAATTTTGTCAAGGACGTTACAATTGATGCTAAGGAGGATAGTGCACAACCCCCAAAGCAGGTATTTCATGAAGAACTAGACGGAATAACCCAAGACGCAAGTTTCCTTGACGATGATAGTCTCAAGTCAAGTCCTCCTAGTAATGAACTCGCATCCGCACGTGAATTCTCTGAGATTGAAGAACCTTATCCAAGTGAATACAAAGATGATATCGAGGTAGATTTTTCTCAACCTCCAACTTATGACTTGAGTGATGCAGAAGATATCGAAGACTTTGATCTAGACGTGGTTGTATTTGAAGAAGTTTGCAAAGAAGTGGAGGAATTCGCAGAGATTACAAGGGAGTAGATCTTACAGAACCACTGGAAACACCTATCCCATGGCCATTACCACCTAATACAAGCTTCAAGTGGGTACAATTCTTAACCTTTATCTTTACTTTTCCACTTGAATATGGTTTGCTTGAAACAGATGGCCAGCTTAGAGCTCTCTGCGGCTTTAAGAGTAAGAGGGAAATGGCTCGTACTCAGAGCTGGTGTACAAGATTCAATAAGGTCCCATGCTTCAATTCGAAGTGCAAGGATTGGTATCAAGTTCAATTGAATGGGTCACGGAAGACGTTTGGTCATCTTGGTGAGAATACAATTTCTAAACCGCCCGGATGGAAGCATATAGATCAAGACAAAGGCGGATTTAAAAGCAAAGTTTTGGATCCTGGAATCTATTCTGACATTCGTCACCCCGGGAGCCTGAGAACCTGTTTGAAGCTGCTCAAAAGCTTCACATGCCTAGTTTGGGACCCCGGAGGCTGCTGGAATTCCAAACATTGGTAGAGATTTCTAGATGAATTTAAGCATAAGCCACCATAACGAGAAGCTCATCAAATGCCCAACTTAAGAACTTTAACTAAAAGTGCTAGGTGGGAGACAACCCACCATGATATGGTCGTTTCTTTTTCAATTTTTATTCCGTACTGTTTGATTTTGTGTTATATTATTTTTATTGAACCTGGATGTTATTCATAACATTTGCATTAGCATTGCATACTGCATAATTGCATACCTGCATATATAAAAAAAGGAAGGCGTGCGACGCGACCGCACTACTAATGCGTTCACGTCAGTTGCGAAAACCACCTCCCACGCGTCCGCGTCAATCACACGAATGCGTGATCTGGAAATCAGCGTAAAAATCCAACGCCCAGAAATCTGGGCTGGAATCGTGTGGCTGGTGTGTGTTTAGCACAAAACGACCCACGCGTCTGCGTCCCTGACGCGAACGCGTCACTTGCAAAACACCCATCCCACGCGAAAGCGTGAGCGACGCGTTCACATCGCGTGGATATTATGGCACCCCAATGGAGACAGAGAGTTGCGCTAAAACGACGCTGGAATTGTGCGTTTAGCACAATTTCCAGCGACGCGGTCGCGTGCCTCACGCGACCGCGTCATTCATCCTTCTACCCATCCCATGCAACCGTGTCACTCACGCCCCCCAGCACCACCTCCCACCGTCCCAACCACCCTCCGCCCCACAACCCTCGAACCCTCCTCCCTTCCCCTCCCTGTACCCCAACCCTAACCCAGCACCACCAAACCATCCCTGCCGCCACCAAGGTTCGCCGCCGCACCGCCCTACGTCACCGCCGCATTGCCGCCAACACCACCCCACTCCCACCATCTCTCTTAGTTCCATACTTGTGCCTCTAACCACCAGGTTTCACCGAACGCCACTTTTCCTTCATTCGTAGTTAGTTGCATATTTTTCAGTTTATGTTTAAAATTAGGATAGTTAGAGATGTATGTTGTAGTGGATTCTAGGTGGTTAGGTAGCTAGGATGTGGTTAGTAGATTTAGGTCTGATAATTGCACTGTTCGTGCTTATTGTTTTATCAATTTCGCAATTCTGATGTTGCTGTGATATTAATACTGTTCATATGTTGTTCTTTCCTGTTTCATGCTGCTGTTACCCTGCTCTTTCATGTTCATATTCCGTTTGTGTATTTGCAGATTTATTTTAATTTATATGAACTATTCTGCTTGCTGTTTATTACCCGGGAACATCTAATTTTAGCCGGAATGCTGCCCAATTTTCTGTAAATTATTTTAATTTTCATTCATGTTTTGGTTTTGGAAATTTGAATTTGGCATTACTTAGCTTTTCCGAAACCACTTCATGAATGCACGGGCCAGCATTCTTATTCCTTTCGATTTCCTGGTTAATAAATTGCACTTTTGATGATTCGATTTTAATTTTTGCTATTTTTATATCTTTATGAATCATCATCACTAACCTGATATTTTTGAATATGAGTTGACTAGTCTTTCAATTTATGAATTTCTTGTTCCTTAGGAAACATTTTTCAACGCCACTTACTTTGACTTTTTCCTCCTAACTCACTGCTTTCCACTTTTTCAATTTTCACCACTTTTAACTTTCTAACTTCTCCCTTTGCTTTTTAACTAACTCCTTCAACTTTTTACTTCATGGCATGATTATTGTTTTTCCTAATTAATAGGTATTCTACTTATAACATATTTTGGATTGTGATTTTTTTTATCTCAGCTTTTTAACTCCGAAACAATCCAAAATGCACAATTATTCAACTCATTTCATAATCCTACTGCTCTTTTGCCAACTATGTGCTTATATTGCTATTATTCTATCTGCCTACTTGTTTTTCTGCTTTTGTTCTTCAATTATATCCTAGATTTCTATTTTTCAGGATGTCTGACCCTCAAAGAAAAGGAAAAGGCAAGGCTACCACTGGTAAAAGGAAAAGAGGTGAATCCTCTATGACTATCCTGGACATTATGCATGATGACTCCTGGCGGGAAAAGCACTTTACCCCGCAGGAGAAGGCTGACCAGCTCCTCCCTGCCAATGATCCTATTAAATTTGTAAACATATACTGTGAGCTGAAGTATTCAGTGTTTGCCACCTCCAGGAACTTGTACCTGGAAAGGACTCTGAAAATTCCAGAAGAACTACAGCAGTACACCTTCGATCAGATCAAACAGCGAGGCTGGTTCTTCTTGGAGAGAAACCTGACAGAGGTCAATGCTTCCTGGGTAAGAGAGTGTTACTGCAACTATTTCAAGACTTCCCTGGATGCATTGCACCTCAGAGGGAAACAGATACTGGTCACTGAAGAGGCCATTGAGGATATTCTGTGCCTTCAGCCTAAGTCAGATCAGCCTGACGGTTACCAAAAGGCTGAAGAGGACATGCGCTTCATGAGATTTGACTGGGATGCTGTCAAGCAGAGGATAGCCCTTGATTCGACTGTCCCATGGGTCATGGGTAAGAACACCACAATGCCTAAAGGAATCAAGCTTATGTATCTGAATGATGAGGCTCGACTCTGGCACCAGATCCTGAGCAACTTTGTTATGCCGAGCACTCATGAGACAGAACTGCCTGCTACTATGATCACCCTCATCTGGTGTGTGCTGGAGGGTAAGGACCTGTATCTGCCACGATTCATCCGGCACTATATGGCTAGGGTCCATGTCAGAGGCACCCTTCCTTTCCCTTACCTGGTTACCCATCTAGGCCGTCGAGCTGACGTGCCTTGGGAAGATGCTGACGAGAAGCCACCTGCTGTAGATTGCAAGAAGATTATCCCTTACAGCAGGAAGTTTCGGGCTTTAGGCTATACACCTTCATTCCTCACCGCTTCTGATGAGACAGCCACCCTTCAGCTGCCCCTTCTTCATCCACTACTGCACCAGCCCCACCTGCTGCACCTCCACCTGCTCCTGAGCCTATTTATCATTTGGTGCATCGACTCTTCGCCTGCTTGGATCGTATGGAGCGTCGCAACAAGCGACGCTATGAGCACGTCAAGTTGATGATCCGATCCGGTGGCGACATCCCCTCCGAGTCTGACACCCCTTCTGATACATCTGAGGTGGAGGAGGACGATCACGAGGAGGAGACACCTACCCAGGCTGCACCGGCAGGACCAGAGCAGACTGCACCACAGCAGGAGGTGCCACACCTGATTTAGGCCGCAGATCCAGAGATTCCTATCCAGTCAGAGCCTCCACTGCAGCAGACAGATCCTCCTATACTTATCTAGTCTGCGGATCCTCAGGCCACTACAGAGACTCCAGCAGCCCATCCTTCCGGTGATGACACTCCTTAACACCCAGCTTGAGTGAGTATCGAGGACGATGCTTTATTTTAAGTGTGGGGAGGTAGCCATCCCTGGCATATCTTTTTGGTGAACCACTACAGACTCTTTTTATCTTATTTTATTTATTTTTCTGTATTTTTATCTTTGTTTTTATTTTTCAGTACTTGCACACTATTTTTTTGTTGTATTTTTACTCTATTTTGCACTTTAGTTTATACCTTAGCCAGTTAGTTTAGTTGCAATTCTAAACTTATTAGTTATAGAATATGTGGATTAATTAGTATAGTTTACCCTTTTAGCATATGATAGTTTGGTTTAAATTGAAAATAAAAAGGAAGTAAACTGGAGACTTTAACATAATCAATCCACACATCTTGTATATATAGCATTACATGTTAGTTAGTTAACAACATTTCTTCAAGGAGGAACACTAAAACTTTAAAGCCACCCAAAAAAAAATAAAAAAATTTTTACATTAAGAATAATGGAAACTCTTAACTTCTACTTGCATGACATGTATAACTGATATATGATTTTTGAGCTAGAGAACACACAGCCTGTGAGTTTTGAGTTTAATTGTATGGTTACATTCAAACCATAATTTTTATTCCTGTATGTTTTGCCCTTCTTTTTCATTCTGGTGTTCTTTACTTTGTTTTAATCTATATGTCCAATTATAGAGTATAGATACATACTAAGAGATGATTGAGACCATCATTTGAAATTTTCCTCATTTATCCCAAATTAGCCTACCTTTTACATCACCCTTGTTAGCCCCCTTGAGCTCTTTAATCCCCTCTTGTTCTATAAACCACATTACTAGCCTTAAGCAGAAAAACAAAATAAAAATCCCAAGTTAAATCCTTGGTTAGCTTAAAATAGAAATTGTGTATTGTTTAAGTGTGGGGAACTTTATGGGAACATGAATGATAGAAACAAAGGGTAGAAAGTTAAAAAGAATAAAGATGTTTCAAAATAAAAAAATTTGGGAAGCATGCTCATGTAAAATCAAAACAATTGAATTACCATGTGCATTAAAAAAATTATTTTCGGTATTTAATTAAGGGGATATAAAAAATTCCCCAATTGTAAAATAAAAAAATCAATGCACATGTGATAAAATTAAAGTTAATGCATGAGCTTGCAATACAAAGTGAGAAAATTTGGGCAAATAGGTTAAGAAACTTTGATTTATAAAATATGTATGTTAGGTGAGATCTTAGACTAATCAAGGATTCACTTATTAGCTTACTTAGCCTTATACATATACCTTTACCTTTACCTTGGCCCCATTACAACCTTGAAAAAGACCTCATGATTTTTGTATGCCTATATTCTATAATTGTTGATTGGTTAGATGAAGATCAAAGTTATAGAAAGTAAGGATAAAAAGAAGAATAAAGTGATTAACCCAATAAACACTGAGTGACTAGAGAGTAAACACAAAATCCAGTGAGGGTTCAATAGCTCATCACCATATATCTCTGCTTAAATTGTTAATTGTCTTGCAAGTTTGAAAAATATTTTTACCCATCTCAATTGTAAAAGTGCTTTAACATTATCTAGGGTTTGGCTATGCATATATGATTCCTTGAGAATGTGAATTAATTTAACTACATATAAGTTTTATATACAAGTGAATAATAATTAGAATTGCATGATTCATTTAGGTAGTTGCATTTAGGGTAGATTGCATTGCATGAGATTCCACCACTTTACCTTACTCTTTATCTTGGATTTAGCATGAGGACATGCTATTGTTTAAGTGTGGGGAGGTTGATAAACCCATATTTTATGATATATATTGTGCTCAATTTAAGTGATTTATTCAACCCTTCACCCACTTATTCATGTAAATTGCATGGTTTCACTTTTCCTTCCTTATTATGTGATATATGTGAAATACATGTTTCCTATGCTTTGAAATTATTTATTTTAATTACCCTTTATTACCATTCGATGCCGTGATCTATGTGTGGAGAAGTTTCAGATCTTCTAAGGAAAGAATGACTTAAAGGATGGAAAGGAAACATACAAAAATAGAAGGAAAACACAAAATGGAGTTTTTGTAGAACTGGCAGCGACGCGAACGCATGGACGACGCGGTCGCATGCGCAGCACGAAAAGGCAGCGACGTGAACGCGTGACTGACGCGGACACGCGCCATGAGCAGAACACAGATGACGCGGATGCGTGACCGAAGCGAACGCGTGATAAGGAAAACTCCAGATGACGCGACCGCGTGACCCATGCGGACGCGTGACAGACGCCACGCACCAGAAATTACAGAAAACGCTCCTAGTGATTTCTGAAACCCTTTTTGGCCCAGATCCAAGTCTAGAAGGCACATATTAGAGATTGTAAAGTGGGGGAATGCATCCATTCATTATCATGTCTCAATTATTCCCTTTTCATAGTTTAGATGTAGTTTTTAGAGAGAGAGAGAGGTTCTCTCCTTTCTCTTAGGTTTTAGGATTATGATTCCTCTTAAAGGATTTAGAATTTCAACTCTTCATCAGGTTCAACATTCCTTTTATTTTATATTTCTCTTTTACTTTCAGGTATTTTAATGCTATCCTTTATTTACTTATGTTGCCAGATTGGCTTATGAACTCATTATGTTTAAATTGATTTTCTCTTATTAACGCAATTGAGGTATTTCAGATCATTGATTCTTACTTAACTTTTTTTGTTATTTGCTTTAATTGATTAACTGGAAGCTCTTGAGTTATCAACTATCCGTGATTGGTTGTTATGTCGGCTAAATTGACTGGTATTCCACTAACTCTAGTCTTTCCTTAGGAGTTGGCTAGGACTTGGGAATCTAACTAATTAGTTCACTTGACTTTCCCTTGCTTTCATAAGGGTTAACTAAGTGGGATTAACTTCCATTCTCATAGGAGTAACTAGGATAGGACTTTTGAATTTTCATACCTTGCCAAGAGTTTATTTTACAGTTATTTATTTACTTTATTTGTCATTTAAATTACTTGTTCCTTAATTTCAAAACCCCCAATTTACAAAACTCATAACCAATAATAAGAATACCTCCCTGCAGTTCCTTGAGAAGATGACCCGAGGTTAAATACTTTGGTTATCAATTTCAACGGGGTTTGTTACTTGTGACAACCAAAACTTTTGTAAGAAAGGTCGATTGCTCGGCTTAGAAACTATACTTGCAACGGAAATTTATTCTGAATTCTAAACCGTCAATCTTCAGTTCTTCAACTCTCTTAATCTATATTACTTGGGAGAGTACTAGGAGGGAGTTCAGTAACTCTTTTACTCAGCTGACCCACTTGTGCCTCCAAATTTCTAATGGAGGACCTTATTTCAGTCATGAAACTGAGAGTGGTCTTAGATAGATCAGAGACTACAGTTGCTAAGTCAGAGTGGCTCTGCTTAGAATTCTCTGTCTGTTACTGAGAAGATGATGGAAAGGGTTTGCTATTGCCAAACCTGTTTCTTCCACCATTATTATTACTGAAGCCTTGATTCGGCTTCTTGATGGGAAGCAGAAGCTGGTGAATTAAAAATTTATTAAAATGGTTACGTTGCAAGTATAGTTCTTAACTCACCAAAAATCTGCCTATCAATTTAGAAATATGTCACAAAGAGTTTAAATTAAAATTACTGGGAGTTTTAAGTCCCAGGTCGTCTCCCAATGAGTTGCAGAAAAGTGTGTTGTTTTATTAATCAGATGTTCCAAGAAGTTGAGCTAGATAAATTGGAAATTAAATTGAGGAATATCAAGTAATATAAATAAAAGCCTTGACTGGGAATTGATTGGTTAGAATCTCTATCATTGATGGTGTGATTGTGAGATTAATTTATAATTAATGGTTGTTCTGTTTGGTTATCCTTTACTAGGTAAGGAAAAGTCAAACAAGTGGGAATGCCAGATCTGTTCACAAGTTGCAACCCACTTAGTTCAAAGGGATTGGCGTCGGCGACAGGATAGCAATCTAACATTTAACCTAATTACAAATTTTCTTTCAATCCTTCCAACTCAAGAGTTCCTTTTAATCAACTCCCCATCAAGTAAGGGAACTACTCACGCATTGTAAATAAAGAATCCATGGCATATAAAAGGGAATTAAAAGAAGACATGATTATTGGAATTGAAATTGAATTAAAGAGAAATAATCCTTGCATTAATTAATCATAAAAGTATCTGAATGACAAAATTGAACATAACAAAGAACATGGAAGGTTAAAACCAAGTTAAGAGAACAAAATAGAATGATGAAGTCTTGATGAGGAAATAACTTTTCTCAATGTTCCAATGCTAAGACCAATTGAAAATTAAAATCCTAAAAACTAGAGAGAAAAACCTAAGAGAGTGAAAAACTAGATCTCAAAACTACTGAATGAATGTCTGTGTTGTTTATGCATATTCTCTGACTCTAGTCTGCTGTTCCGGGCCAAAAACTGGGCCGGAACAAGGCCCAAAATCGCCCCCATCGAATTCTGTAGATTATGCAGATCGCACATGTCACGCGATCGCGTCGTCCATGCGGACGCGTTGCTTGCGCTTTTTCCTCTCCACGCGTTCGCGTCGTCTACGCTACCGCGTTGCTTGCACTTTCCAATCCGCGCGGCCGCGCAAGCCATGCGGCCGCGTCATTGCGATTTGTGCTCCTTCGCGCGGTCGCGTGAGCCATGCGACTACGTCACTTCTCGCTGGTTATCTCCTCAAATTCTTGTGTTCCTTCCATTTTTGCTAGCTTCCTCTCCAATCTCCATCTCATTCATGCCCTATAAGGCCTGAAACACTTGACACACAGATCACGGCATCGAATGGAATAAAGAAGAATTAAAAGTAAATAATTAAAGTCTCTAGGAAGCAATTTTCAAACATGTACTGAATTTAGGAAGGAAATCTAAATGCATGCTAAATTGATGAATAAGTGGGCAAGGATCATGACAAAACCACACAATTAAACATAATATAAACCATAAAATAGTGGTTTATCAACCTCCCCACACTTAAACATTAGCATGTCCTCATGCTAAATTGAAGGGGACAAGGAAATAAGTATGAACATGCAGAAACTCATGAAATGCAATGCA
This sequence comes from Arachis ipaensis, assembly GCF_000816755.2. Classification (NCBI taxonomy): domain Eukaryota; kingdom Viridiplantae; phylum Streptophyta; class Magnoliopsida; order Fabales; family Fabaceae; genus Arachis; species Arachis ipaensis. The sequence continues at coordinate 102,944,888 of NC_029787.2, read as the reverse complement.
ATCCTACATTTATAAATAAATGCAACTATATGATTATTGTCCACTTGATTAAAAGTAAATAAGCCCATCAAAACAATTACAACTCAAATTCCACTAATTCTATCATTATACAATAAAACCGATAAAAGTGCAAGAAGATAGCTTATGAAAGCAGGAAACATGAAATTTTAAGTATTGAACCCTCGCTGATAATGTATGTACGCTCTAATCTCTAGTGTATAGGGTAATCACTCTATTCTTCTCCAGTCATGTTTTCTAACTTTTGTTTTTCTCTTAACCAATCAACAACAGTTAATATACCGATGCAAACATCATGAGGTCTTTCCAGGGTTGTAATGGGGCCAAGGTGCAGGTAAGGATATACATATGGCTAAGTGAGCTTTATAAATTGAATCTTTAATTAACCTAAGCTCTCACCTAATATACATATATTCTATATACTTTTGAATTCATGCTTAGCTACCCATAATTCCCTTTTTCAACCCATACTCATGTTTCAACTTTGTATTTTAATTCTATCATATGTGCATTGATATTTGAATTCTGAATTTAACATTGGGGTAATTTTTGTCCCCTTATTTATTTGTTTATCATCTTTTTTTTTTTGAATTGAAATAAATAAAGCTTATCAACACACATAGATTTTTTTTTTTATTCTTATAGTTTCACATGAATAGGTATCCAAATTCCCTTTAAATTTTCATGACACATCCCCTTAACAACTTTTGTTTCCACAATTTCCCATACTTAACTAGTACACACAATTCTATCTTAAGCTAACCAAAGATTCAATTTGGGATATGCAATTGTTTTTTTAGCTTAAGGTTAGTAATGTGGTAAAATATAGAACAAATGGGGTTTTAAAGGCTCAAAGTGGTTAACAAAGGTAATTGAGAAGGGTAGGCTTGATTTGGATAAGTGAGTTTAAACAAATAATGGCCTCAATCATGTGCAAGCATGTAAATATAATAAATATTGGACATATAAGATAAAATAAAATATAGATTACAATCATAGAGAAGTAAACACACAAGAATAAAATGATTATGGCTAAATAATGTAACCATACATAAAGGCTCAAATCTTTCACAGGTTGTGTGTTCTTTAGCTCAAACATCATGTTCCAAATACAACTCAAGCAGATTTATCATAAAAATTTTGAAATTAGTGAAATTTTGTTCCAAAGATAGATTTTTAAAAGAAACTTATTGTCTTTTCAATCAAGTAGAACATGCATGCAACTATCCTAGCCTATGAAATTTATTCTATTCTATAAAAGAAAGAAAATCTAACTAAAATATGCTAATTATTGGTGCCAGAGAAGAGAATTTACCTCCGGAAGTCAGGTACTGACCGACCTCCCCACACTTAAGGCTTTGCACCGTCCTCGGTGCCGTCTGTCAGGAACATGGGTGGGCTGGTAGCAGTATCTCCATCTTCGGGACCGTCATGGCTCCCAGTGCTAGTAAAGGAAGTGGAGTCTGGGGTGTCTGAGTCTCTGAAGCGTCCCTTGAGTAGCTCTTTGAGGTGTTTGAATCGGTGCTCGTTACGGCGCTCTCTCATCTTAGCTTTCAGTTCATGCCGATCCAATTTTTCAAGTATCTGCTGGAGCAATTTCTCAGTTGTAGATGCTTGTGGTGTTGAAGAAGAATCATCTTCAACTGGCTCAGTAGGCTGGCTTGTAGGGGCTGCTGAAAGTCTGAGGTATTTCCCGTTAGGAACATATTGATCATCCCGTGGAAGCATGGCTTTGGTGTCCCCAGCTCTGTAGGAGACTCCGGCTGCTGAGACAAGATCTGAGACCAGGGCGGGAAAAGGTAAGTTGCCCGCAATTTGTACGTGTTCCATAGCATTCCGGATATGTCTTGAGAGATTCAGAGGCTGGTCTGTAAGGATACACCATAGTAGAACAACCATGTCTACAGTGAAAAAGGACTCATGAGTGCTCGGAAAGACGTAATGGGACATGATCTGTGCCCATACGCGAGCCTCCAAGGTAAGTGCGGAACCCAAGATTCCCTTAGGGCGGGTACGGTGGTATCCGTAGATCCAACGGCTGTCAGGTAAAGTGATGACTCCGAGAACAGAGTCCCAGTCAAATTGGTATCTCTGGCGCTGAAGGGTGGCTTCTTGAAAAGCGTCCATTCCTGCAGGAATAGGGGGAAGACTCAGAACTTGCTGAATGGCTTCTTCTGTGATGGGGACTTGCTTCTGCCGGACATAAACAGACTGCAGGGCCGGCATGTAGAAGTTGGAGAAGAACTCAACTACCCAAGAAAGATTGACCTGCCTTGGTTGTTTCCGTAGGAAACCCCATTGTCTTCGCTCAATTTGCGGCTCAACAAAGGTGGCAATATTGGACGGGAGGATAAAAAGGTATTCATTGTTATAGTTCCTTTCTGCCTGGATGGGGAACATCTGCTCACAGTAGCGATTGGGAAATCGCGCAGCGTCCTTTGCTGGAAAGGCTTTCTCCTTTTCGTCAACCTTTATTATCCTCTTGACTCGTTTTGTTGAGGGCTTGACTGCGGTTGTAGAAGGCTCTGCTACTAATGCTCTTTTAGTTCCTTTTCTTGCTGGTGGTTTGGAAGTAGCTTTCTCTTTTCCTTTCTTGGTGGCCATCCTGAAAGAAGGGAAGAGAAAGGGAATTAAATTCAAAGAGATAGAGCAATAGAGAGGGTATTATAAGTGATAGTCAATGCACGATAAAGATAAATGGCATTAACACATGGTCCGGATTACATGTGAAAAGCTCATCAATGTAAATATAGCAAGTGCATGTAGGACAAGTGAATGCAAGGTGTTTATTGGCATGCTGGCAAAGGGCATGAGTAGCATAGACCAAGCATTACTTTGTAACAAACCATCACGTTTGTATTGATAATTAAATTCAATTAATAAAATAAAAAAGGGAAAGTTGTGAAAAGAAAGCATTGAATAGTATAGTAACATAGAGAAGTGCATAATGCTATATGGGCATTTTCACAAACACATGGCGTGCATGTTAAACAAGATATAAAAAGTATGAAATTGAACTTGCAAGCAATCCCCTAAAAGTAATAATTGTCAATTGAATTGTAACAAGTCACAAGCATATAATGAGGGATAATGACTCAAAAAATTTCTAACACCATGTAAAAAGGGAAAAGAAGAATAAAGAAAAATAAAAGTTCAAAAAGAAGAAGAAAAGAAAAAGAATATAATAATATATACATAATATAATAAGAATGATAGAAAAGAGAAGAAGGAAGAAGAAGGTAAAACCTTGTTAATGGTGGTGAGAGAGATAGAGAGTGAAAGGTGAGATAGAAGGGGGAAGGGGGAAAGAAGAAAGAAGGAGGGAAAAGAAAAATTAGGATTTGGAGGAAAGAAAGATAAGATAATTTGGCAATTGAGGTTTAGCTGTGCGGCGCATGCGACGCGGCCGCGGAAGGCACGCGTTCGCGTGGGTGCGCATCAGGTAAGATGACGCGATCGGGTCAGTCACGCGGTCGCGTGACCCGTGTTGCACTGCTGGTGCGAGTGCAGCCTCGCTCCAGTACAACTCTCTGTTCGATTCATTTTAATTGCCGAAATTGGGTGACGCGATCGCATGGGTCACGCGATCGCATGAGTGTGCGTTATAAAATGGGGGATGCGGCCGCGTCGTTGACGCGGTCGCGTGACAAGGATTGTGCTTCCAGCACAAATCCAGCGCCACTCTCGCACAATATAGCATTAAACACCCTTTTACGTCGAAAATGCAGGGCACGCGGCCGCGTGGGGCACGCGGTCACGTGGGAGGCCATGATGTCCATGCGACGCGGTCGCGTCTGCGACGCGGTCGCGTGGGTAAATTTGTGCCATTGGCACGACTCCAGCGCTCCTCCTGCGTAACTTTCTGTTCATTTTTATTTTTCTGTACTCTTCCTGCCACGCGGATGCGTCGCTGGTGCGATCGCGTCGCGCGGCGAAATATATATACATATATATATATATATTTTAAAGAAAGATAAAGACCCGTAAGTTGGACGCTCCACTAGCTCAATCTGTTGCTATGTGGGGATCTTCCAAGCAGAAGATCTCAAGCTCCTTATTTTTCTGCACCTTCTCACCATGGTATAGCTTCAGGCATTGGAAATGGACCCATGAAGTCAATGCCCCAGACATCAAAAATTTCACAGAAAAGCATATATTGTTGAGGCATCTCATCCCTCTTGGATATGTTACCAAATTTCTGGCATGGGTAACAAGATTTACAAAACTCAACAGCATCTCTAAAAAGAGTAGGCCACCAGAATCCGCAGTCTAAGATCTTTCTAGCTGTTCTTTGAGGGCCAAAGTGTCCTCCACTCTCAGATGAGTGACAGGCCTCTAAAATGGACTGGAATTCTGATTGAGCTACACATCGTCTAATTATCTGGTCAGCGCCACATCTCCATAAATATGGGTCATCCCATATATAATATTTAGACTCGCTTTTCAGCTTGTCTCTTTGATGTTTAGAGAAATGTGGAGGAAATGTGCGGCTAACTAAATAATTAGCAATAGGTGCGTACCAAGGGACTACCTCAGATACTGCTTGCAGGTTGTCAAAAGGAAAATTATCATCTATAGGAGTAGAATCATCCTTAATTTGTTCAAGGTGACTCAAGTGGTCCACTACTAAATTTTGATTACCACTCCTATCCTTTATTTCTAAATCAAATTCTTGTAACAGCAGTATCCAACGTATAAGTCTTGGTTTGGATTCCTTTTTAGCTAATAAATACTTTAGAGCTGCATGGTCCGAATACACTACTACTCTAGTACCAAGTAAATAAGCTCGGAATTTATCCAGAGCGAAAACAATAGCAAGTAGCTCTTTCTCAGTAGTAGTATAATTGGACTGGGCAGTGTCTAAAGTCTTAGACGCATAGGCAATAACAAAAGGATCCTTACCTTCACGCTGAGCCAGCGCCGCTCCTACTACATGGTTGGAAGCATCGCACATGATCTCAAACGGCTGGCTCCAGTCGTGTCCTCTCACAATTGGGGCTTGAGTTAGAGCAGTCTTCAGCTTATCAAATGCTTGTTTGCAATCTTCACTGAACTCGAACTCAATGTCCTTCTGCAGTAATCTGGATAAGGGAAGTGCCACCTTACTAAAGTCCTTAATAAATCTCCTGTAGAAACCTGCATGGCCAAGGAGCGAACGGACTTCCCTCACAGAAGAGGGGTAAGGTAAACTAGAAATAACATTCACCTTTGCTGGGTCTACAGAAATGCCATTATTAGATACCACATGTCCTAATACAATCCCTTGCTTTACCATAAAGTGGTATTTTTCGAAATTCAATACAAGGTTTGTATCAACACATCAATCTAATACTCTAGATAATCCATCTAAGCAAAGGTTAAAAGAATCACCATAAACGCTAAAATCGTCCATAAAAACTTTCATACAGTCCTCAATAAGATCAGAGAAAAGACTCATCATACATCTTTGGAAAGTAGCTGGTGCATTGCACAAGCCAAAGGGCATTCTCTTATAAGCATAAGTCCCAAAAGGACATGTAAAAGTAGTCTTTTCCTAATCCTCAGGAGCTATATGAATCTGGAAATAACCTGTGTAACCATCTAGAAAGCAATAATGTGATTTACCTGACAGGCGATCCAG
>NC_029787.2:102932826-102937625 GCF_000816755.2 Arachis ipaensis | reverse complement strand
GGTTGACGGACAGGTCTTGCTCCCTCTTCTAAAAATATTCTGTGCTCGCATACTTGAGGGTTGATTCCCACTATGTCTGCCAAACTCCACCCAATTGCCTTCTTATGCTTCCTTAGCACATCAAGTAGCTGCTCTTCTTGTTGAGAAGTCAGTTCCCTTGCAATAATAACTGGAAGCTTCTGCTCGTCCTCGAGATAAGCATATTTGAGGTGTGGGGGAAGAGGTTTCAATTCTAATTTTTGATCATGGGCAGGCTCTGGATTATCTGGAGCTCGTGAAAATGGCGAAGTGCCCTCACTGTCAGTTAAGAGGGTCCCCACACTCGGACCTTGTCTAGTGTGCCTTTCTTCAAACTCTTCTTTTTGAACTTCAGCCACACTTTTGTCTATGACATCACACTAGAAGATAGAACGATCTTCTGGGGGGTTGTTAATGACTCCATTCAGATTGAAGATCACTATGCGGCCATCTATTTCAAAGGAGTATGTCCCTGAAAAAGCATCCAATTTGAATTTTGATGTCTTCAGGAATGGTCTTCCAAGTAGGATCGATGATGGCTTATCTGAATCATTATGGGGCATCTCCAAGATATAAAAATCAGTGGGAAATGTGAGCCCTTTAATGTTCACCAAAACATCTTCAGCAACTCCAGCCACTGTAATAATGCTTTTATCTGCTAACACAAAACGAGCTGCCGACCTTTTTAAGGGAGGGAGCCTTAAAACATCATATATAGACAAAGGCATTATACTGACACATGCTCCTAAATCACACATGCACTCATAAATTACTACACCACCAATAGTACAATTAACTATGCAAGGACCTGGATCACTACATTTTTCAGGTAATCCTCCCATTAAAGCAGATATAGAACTACCTAAAGAAATAGTTTCTAATTCATTAATTTTGTCTTTATGGATACATAAGTCTTTTAGAAACTTTGCATATTTAGGTACCTACTGAATAACATAAAAAAGGGGAACAGTTACCTCAACCTTTTTGAATATTTCTACCATTTTAGGATCATGTTCCAGCTGCTTCCTGGGCTTCCTTGCAAGTTGTGGAAATGGAATGGGAGTAGTGTTTTCTGTGGGGCCTGCGTCTTTTTGTGCTTCTTCCTGTGGTTGAGCTATCTCTTCTTCAGCTATGTCCTGTATGTCCTCTTCCTCTTCAACATCTTCGATTTCTACCACATCTTCAGCTGAGGCGTATTCTGGTGAGCTTGGTTCTTCCTGATTCCTCTCTTGCAGTGTGGTTCCGGACCTCAGGGTGATGGCATTAATGCCTCCCTTTGGATTGGGTAATGGTTGAGAGGGGATTCCAGTGGTGCTTGAAGGTTGGTTACTGGGGTTTTGTGCTGAACCAAGTTGTGTCAATAAAGCTTGTAGAGTAGAGGTGAAACCATTCAGACTGGTGTTAATATTGTTCACGATGGTATTTATGCTTCCAGAAGATTATTGAAGCGCTCCCAGTATTCAAAGAGAGTCTCATTGTCGTCCTGAACAATTGTAGAGATATCCTTCCTCAGTTTATCAGTAACTTCAGATGGAAAAAATTTCTCCAGAAACTCCTTTCTGAGTGTATCCCAGTTGGATACATTTGCTAGAGGTTGAGTGTAGTACCACTCTCTTGCTTTTCCCTCAAGAGAGAATGGAAAAGCTTTCAGCAGAATTGAAGTTTCATCAGTGCCATCACGCCTGACAGTAGAACAGGCTGCTCGGAAATCTCTCAAGTGCTTGATAGGCTCTTGAGCAGGTAGGCCATGAAACTTAGGCATCAAATTTAGCAGTGCAGTCTTTATTTCAAAATCCATAGCTACCGCTGGATGATGCGCTTGAAACGGTTGCATTGTAAAATCAGGAGCTCCTTCCTCCTGAATGGTAACTCTTCTAGCTGCCATGTTTTCTGCACGTAAAACAACCGAATCAGTAGAACGGGGGCTGGTTTCTTCCTCAAATTCACTTTCAGATCCGCCCTCAGAGCGGGCTAACCTACGTTGTTCTCGCCTTATTCGTGAAATTGTTCTTTCAATTTCAGGATCGAATATTAGCAAGCGCGGATCAGGAAGTGAACGTGTCATTTGACGGAAGAAACTTGCAGCTCATAGTAGCAAAATTAAATAAAATGCAAATAAATAAATTCTAATCAATAAAATTAGCACTCTATTGCAACTCCCCGGCAACGGCGCCAAAAATTGATTCGAGAAGGAAGACTAGACTGATTCCTTGCCAACAGAACCGATGAGCCAAAAAAGAGAAGAAGGGATGAAGAGGAGGGCCAAGCTGAACAACCTCCTCACACCCCGGAAAGGCACGTCCATATGATCAACGGAGGATTCGCAGGAGGAGAAATCTCCAAATCATCCTGAAAAAGACACCTCAAAGAGGTAAACCATCTCGGGGAAGGGGATAGAACATCCGACCTCCCCACTATCGCCTTCACTAAAGAAGACGCCGCGGGCATCATCCCCGGGCATGATGACTGATGGGAAGCAGAAGCTGGTGAATTAAAAATTTATTAAAATGGTTACGTTGCAAGTATAGTTCTTAACTCACCGAAAATCTGCCTATCAATTTAAAAGTATGTCACAGAGAATTTCAATTAAAATTATTGTGAGTTTTAAGTCCCAGGTCGTCTCCCAACGAGTTGCAGAAAAGTGTGCTGTTTTATTAATCAGATGTTCCAAGAAGTTGAGCTAAGTAAATTGGAATTTAAATTGAGGAATTTTAAATAATATAAATAAAAGCCTTGACTGGGAATTGATTGGTTAGAATCTCTATCATTGATGGTGTGATTGTGAGATTAATTTATAATTAATGGTTGTTCTGTTTGGTTATCCTTTACTAGGTAAGGGAAAGTCAAACAAGTGGGAATGTCAGATTTGTTCACAAGTTGCAACCCACTTAGTTCAAAGGGATTGGCGTCGGCGACAGGATAGCAATCCAACATTTAACCCAATTACAAATTTTCTTTCAATCCTTCCAACTCAAGAGTTCTTTTTAATCAACTCCCCATCAAGTAAGGGAACTACTCAAGCATTGTAAATAAAGAATCCATGGCATATAAAAGGGAATTAAAAGAAGACATGATTATTGGAATTGAAATTGAATTAAAGAGAAATAATCCTTGCATTAATTAATCATAAAAGTATCTAAATGACAAAATTGAACATAACAAAGAACATGGAAGGTTAAAACCAAGTTAAGAGAACAAACTAGAATGATGAAGTCTTGATGAGGAAATAACTCTTCTCAATGTTCCAATGCTAAGACCAATTGAAAATTAAAATCCTAAAAACTAGAGAGAAAAACCTAAGAGAGTGAAAAACTAGATCTCAAAACTACTGAATGAATGTCTGTGTTGTTTATGCATATTCTCAGACAGACCATCATAGAATATGCATATGATGCTCCATTCTGAAAGCATGCCAGAAGGACACCTTCTGATCAATTGCTTATATCTTTCCCAAGCTTCATAGAGGGATTCACCTTCCTTCTGTCTGAAAGTTTAGACTTCCACTCTAAGCTTGCTCAACTTTTGAGGTGGAAAGAATTTAGCCAAGAAAGCATTAACCAACTTTTCCCAAGAGTTCAGGCTATCTTTAGGTTGTGAGTCGAACCATGTCCTAGCTCTGTCTCTTACAGCAAAGGGAAAAAGTATAAGTCTGTAGACCTCAGGATTAAACCCATTGGTCTTAACAGTGTCACAGATTTACAAGAATTCAGCTAAGAACTGATGAGGATCTTCCAATGGAAGTCCATGAAACTTGTAATTCTGCTGCATCAGAGAAACTAATTGAGGCTTAAGCTCAACGTTGTTTGCTCCAATTGCAGGAATTGAGATGCTCCTTCCATAGAAGTCAGAAGAGGGTGCAATAAAGTCAACAAGCATCTTCCTTACATCTCCACCATTGTTATTGGGTTCGGCCATCTCTTCTTCTTTTTCGAAAAATTCTGTCAGGTTCTCTCTAGAGTGTTGTGCTTTAGCTTCTCTTAGCTTCCTCTTTAGAGTCCTTTCAGGTTCAGGATCAACTTCAACAAGAATGTTCTTATCCTTGTTCCTGCTCATATAAAAAAGAAGAGAACAGAAAAGAATAGGAATCCTCTATGTCACAGTATAGAGATTTCTTTATGTGAGTAGAAGAATAGAAGAGTAGAATGAATAAGAGAGAAGATGAAAAATTCGAACACAGAGAGGGGGAGAAGGTTCGAATTTTTAAGAAGAAGAGAGGTGTTAGTAAATAAATAAATAGAAAGAGATGAGAGAGAGAGAGAGAGAGAGAGAGAGAGAGAGAATTCGAAATTAAAATTAAAATAAAAAAATATTTTTGTTTTTATTTTAATTATTGGTTAGTGATAAACCCATATTTTATGATGTATTTTGTGCTTAATTTGAGTGATTTATTCAATCCTTCACCCACTTATTCATAATAATTGCATGATTTTACTTTCCCTTCCTTATTATGTGATGTATGTGAAAAACATGTTTTCTAAGCTTTAAAATTAATTATTTTAATTGCCTTTATTTCCATTCGATGCCGTGATTAGTGTGTTGAGTAGTTTCAGATTTTCTAAGGCAGAATGACTTAAAGGATAGAAAAGGAAACATACAAAATGGAAGGAGAAAGCAAAACGGAGCTTTAAGGAAACTGGTATCCACGCGACCGCATGGACGACGCGATCGCGTGCTAGAAGCGAAGATGCAGCGACGCGGCCGCATGACTGACGCGACCACGCGCCTTAAGCAGAACGCACATGACGCGGTCGCATGACTGACGCGACCGCGTGGCAAGGAAA
>NC_029787.2:102908860-102913632 GCF_000816755.2 Arachis ipaensis | reverse complement strand
TATATATATATATATATATATATATATATGAGAGTGAGAATGAAGTCGTATGAATCACGCATGCATGTTAATTATTAGAGTTGTCATTTAACTCAAAATAATTATTTTTCTCATATGCATTGGGAATGTCTTTGATAAACCCATATTTCATGAGTTCTTTTGTGCTTAATTAGAGTGATTTATTCAACTCTTTACCTACTTATTCACATTAATTTCATGGTTTTACTTTCCCTTCCTTATTATGTCTGTATGTGAAAAACATGTTTTCTAAGCTTTAAAATTAATTATTTTAATTGCCTTTATTTCCATTCGATGCCGTGATTAGTGTGTTGAGTAGTTTCAGATTTTCTAAGGCAGAATGACTTAAAGGATAGAAAAGGAAACATACAAAATGGAAGGAGAAAGCAAAACGGAGCTTTAAGGAAACTGGTATCCACGCGACCGCATGGACGACGCGATCGCGTGCTAGAAGCGAAGATGCAGCGACGCGGCCGCATGACTGACGCGACCACGCGCCTTAAGCAGAACGCACATGACGCGGTCGCATGACTGACGCGACCGCGTGGCAAGGAAAAGCTCCGAATGACGCGACCGCGTGACTCACGCGGACGCGTGACAGAGGCCACGCACCAGAAATTGCAGAAAACGCTCAAAGCAGATTCTGAAGCCTTTTTGGCCTAAATCCAAGTCCAGAAGGCATAGACTAAAGGCTATAAAGTGGGAGAACGCATCCATTCAGGGAGAGCTCGCATATTTTATTTTTCAATGATTTAGATTTAGTTGAGAGGGAGATCTTATCCTCTCTCTTTTAGGATTAGGATTTAGGATTTCTTTTTGCTTTAAGAGTGACTCTCGATCCAGGTTTTACGTTTCTTTGTTTTAGCTTCCTTTTACTTTTATTTATTCCGGTACTTAGATTGATCAGTGAATTTATGAATTTCTTCCATGTTACAGACTGTTATTTGAATTAATGATAATTGAGATATTTTCAGTTTATGATTGTTCTCTTTGATTTAAGTTACCATTGCTTCCCATCTAAGGGCATTTTTATTATTCCAGCAATTTTACTTTTTCCCCTTTTGGTCCTGGTTAAGAATTCAGTAACTCAACAGTTATTAAACTCAACATAATTGATAATCGTTATCTTGCTAATTGAGCTGAACTTAAGTAATCCCAACCTTTTCTTAGGAAATAAATAGGATTCAAAGGTCAATTTAATTAGTCCCTTGACTTTCCTTTGGCCTAGTAAAGGTTGACCAATTGGAGTTTAGATTCAACTTTCATTATAGTTGAGAGAGATAACTACGTTGGACCTCCAACTTCTCTTACCTTGCCAAAAGTCTGCTTTACAGTATTTATTTATTTTAATTGCCATTTACTTTACTTGTTATTTAAATTACTTGCTTCTCATCTTCTAAACCCCGATTACAACCTTTATAGCCAATAATAAGAACATACTTCCTCGCAGTTCCTTGAGAAGATGACCCGAGGTCTGAATACTCGGTTAACAATTTTTAAAGGGATTTGTTACTTGTGACACCCAACACGTTTGTATGAAAGGACTTTTGAAAGTTTAGAAACTATACTTGCAACGAGGATCCATCCGCAATTTTCTAGACCACACAAAAGTTCTCTCATCAAAATGGCGCCGTTGCCGGGAAACTGCTAACGTGTGCCTTATTATTGGTTATTGTAAATATTTTTCTTTTGCTTGTTTATTTATTTTTGTTTTTTCTTGTTTATCTTTATTTGCTACCATGAACTCTCACCCCTCTCGCTTTGAGTTTGGTTCTAATATTGTTAAAGGAAATAGGAGTTACAGCAGGAACGCGCATCAAGGTCAGACCAATCAAGGATGGATGGAACCAAGAGGATCTAATCAACCCTTTTGGCAGCAACACCCTCCGAGATATCCTGAACAAAGACCATTCTACAATGCATACCCAGCTGAAAGATATGGTGGACAACCTTGTAACTACCAACAAGCCCCACCCCGTGCATGTAAACCATCCTTTCAATATAACCTCGAACCACCACACTCACAAGCTTCTCTTCACCATTCGCCACCATATGATCCTTCCTTACCCCAATACCAATCCAATCGCTCCCAATCACCACCACTTTCCTTTGTGTCATGTCCAAGTCCAGCAACCCGAGAAACAAAGGTTTGCCTAACGGAAACAGTAAATAAATTTCAAACAACCATTCAACAACTGGAGCAAGCAATAATTCAATGGGTTTCTAGGTGCTCAAATACACAAGGATCAGCCACAGCCCCATGTGAACAGTCTAACGAAGAGCGTAGCATGAAGGAGATACCGGAAACTCCAGTGGACAAGACAGAGAATGAATTCGTACTAGAACAAGTAGAAGAAGCTGTCATCGCTCAAGAAGAAGAGTTGGTTGAAGATCTAGGAGATGCTGAACCTCCATGGGAATCCAGAATTGAGGAACACGCCGTCAAGGAGACTACAGTTGATGCTAAGGAGGATATTTCTCCAAGGCAAGTCGTTTATGAAGAATCAGACGAAATAATCCAAGAAACAAATTCCCTCGATAGTGATAGTCACAAGTCTAGCTCTCTTAGTGATGAACTTGCATCCGCAAGTGAATTCTCTGAGATCGAAGAATCTTCCCCAAGTGAATATGAAGATGATGCAGAGGTAGATTTCTCTCAACCTCCAATCTATGACTCAAGTGATGAGGAAGACACAGAAGACTTCGACCAGGACACAGATACAATTGAAGATCTTTGCAAAGAAGTGGAGGAATTCACAGAAGAGCACAAAGAAATAGAACTTGCAGAACCACCAAAAACACCTATCCCAAGGCCATTACCACCTAATACAAGCTTCAAGTGGGTACAATCCTTAATTTATAACTTTACTTATTCACTTGAATATGGTTTGCTTGAAACAGATGGCCAGCTTAGAGCTCTCTGCGGCTTTAAGAGTAAGAGGGAAATGGCTTGTACTCAGAGCTGGTGCACAAGGTTCAATAAGGTTTCACGCTTCACCTCGAAGTACACGGATTGGTATCATGCTCAATTGCATGGATCACGAAAAACGTTTGGTCACCAAGGTGAGATTCTACTTTTTAAACCGCCCGAATGGAAACATGTAGATCAAGACGGAGGCGGATTTAAAAGCAAGGCTTGGAATCCTGGACTCTATCCTGACATTCGTCGTCCCGGGAGCCTGAAAATCTGTTTGGAGCTGCTCAGAAGCTTTGCATGCTTGGTTTGGGACCCCGGAGGCTATTGGCATTTCAAGCACTGATGGAGATTTTTAGATGAATTTAAACATAAGCCGCCATAACAGGATACTCCTCCAATGTCCAACTTAAGGACTTTAACTAAAAGTGCTAGGTGGGAGACAACCCACCATGGTATGGTCGCTTCTTTTTCAATTTATTTCTTATTAATTGCTTTCATTTTTTCTTTTTTATTTTAATTTATTAAACCTGGAATCATGCATAGCATTCATGTTAATCATTGCATTCTACATTTTTCATGCATATATAAAAAAAAAGGGTGCACGACGCGACCGCATGTCCTATGCGATCGCGTCATATTGCGAGAAACTCCACCCACGCGACCGCCTGACCCACGCGGCCGCGTGATATATATATATATCGGCGTAAGGATCCAACAAACAGAAAGTTAGGTTGGAATCGTGCGGCCCTTGTGCGTTTCGCACAAATTGGCCCACGCGATCGCATGCCCCATGCGATCGCGTCACTTGCACAATACCAATCCCACGCGACCGCGTGAGCGACGCGATCGCGTCGCATGGATTGCACATCACCCCAAAAGGAGACAGAGAGTTGCGCTAAAACGGCCCTGGAGTCATGCGTTTAGCACGAATTTCAGCGACGCGATCGCGCGACCCACGCGATCGCGTCACCCCTCTTTTCCCTTCTCATGCGATCGTGCGCCCCACGCGATTGCGTCACTCCCATTTTCACCCCAACCACGCGACCGCGTGCCCTACGCGGCCGCGTGGATTCGAAAATATAACCCCCACCACCCAGACGCCGCCGCCGTCCAGACACCGCCGCCGTACCACCCCCTCCCCCTTTTTTCTTCTTCTTTCTTCCTCTCTCATCCCCTCTCCGCCACCACCCAGAACCACCACCCACCACCGCCGGCCATCCAGCCGCGCCCCCCCTCCGCCACCCACCCGCAAACCCCCCTCCCTTCCTCTATCACTAACCCTAAGACCCTATCCCCATTCCCCCTCAGCCACCACCGCGCCGCCGTGCCCCGCCACCGCGCCGGACACCACCGCCGCCTTCACCCAACCGTTCTGCTTCTTTCGCTTTCCAGGTTCCACAACACGCACTCCCTTTTATCCATTCGTCATTTTTCTGTATTTTTTCTGTTTTTGTTCATACTTAGGATAGATAGATATGCATGCTGTAGTGGATTTTTAGGTTGTTAGGTAGCTTGGGCTGTGGTTAGTGGATCTAGGTCTGTTTACTTGCACTGTTCCTGTTTCTGTTTTATCATAACTGCAATTCTGCTGTTCCTGTGACCTCGTTCATATGCTGTAATTTCTTGCATTTGCTGCTTGTTACTCTGAATTTTCCTGTTTCTATTAATTATAGCTAACTACAGCAAGTTTTTAATTCATATGAACTGCTATGATTGCTGCTTATTTTCCGGGACAATCCAATTTTAGCCGGAATGCTGCCCAAATTTTTTGTAAATTGTTTTCATTCATGTTTTGGTTTGGCATTTCTGAACTCTGTTTTACTCTGCTTTACCCAAA
>NC_029787.2:102905018-102908070 GCF_000816755.2 Arachis ipaensis | reverse complement strand
CCTCCCTTCTCTATCACTAACCCTAAGACCCTATCCCCATTCCCCCTCAGCCGCTACCGCGCCGCCGTGCCCCGCCACCACGCCGGACACCACCGCCGCCATCACCCAACCGTTCTGCTTCTTTTGCTTTCCAGGTTCCGCAAAACGCACTCCCTTTTATCTGTTCGTCATTTTTCTATATTTTTTTCCATTTTTGTTCATACTTAGGATAGATAGATACGCATGCTGTAGTGGATTTTTAGGTTGTTAGGTAGCTTAGGCTGTGGTTAGTGGATCTAGGTCTGTTTACTTGCACTGTTCCTGTTTCTGTTTTATCATAACTGCAATTCTGCTGTTCCTGTGACCTCGTTCATATGCTGTGATTTCTTGTATTTGCTGCTTGTTACTCTGAATTTTCCTGTTTCTATTAATTATAGGTAACTACAGCAAGTTTTTAGTTCATATGAACTGCTATGATTGCTGTTTATTTTCCGGGACAATCCAATTTTAGCCGGAATGCTGCCCAAATTTTTTGTAAATTATTTTCATTCATGTTTTAGTTTGGCATTTCTGAACTCTATTTTACTCTGCTTTACCCAAACTGTTTCATGAATGCTATGGCAGACTTTCTTATCCTCTTTGGTTTCCTGGTTCATAAACTGCATTTGTGATTCACTGATTCCAATTTTTGCTTTCTTTATTTCTATTCGAATCAGCATCACCCTGTTTTCCTTGTTCGATTATGAGTACTTCTATTCTTACCTGTGAATCCTTGTTATATGGAATTTTTCTCTATGCCACTTACTTTAACCCGCACTTTACTAACTCACTAATTTTAATTTACTAATTTCTTTTTCCAATTCTAACCATACTAATCCTTTTGATCTCTTTTCTGATTATTTTCACTTTCCTCTAACTTTCTAACCATGGCATATTGATTGTTTTTCCATTTAACCTAAATTCAATCACATTTCATATACTCATTTTCCTTATTTTATTTCTCCTTTGCCGCTTTGAGTTTCCTTTGTTTAATTGCCTATTTGCTTTACTATTTTTATCCATATCCTAGTTTTCTATTTTTCAGGATGTCTGCCTCACAAAGGAAAGGAAAAGGCAAGGCTACTGGCAAGCTCAAGCGAGGAGATTCCTCCCAGTCCATCATTGCCCTCATGCACGATTCCTCATGGCGGGAGAAGAACTTCACACAGCAGGAAAAAGCTGACCAGCTGCTCCCTGCAAATGATCCTATAAAATTTGCAAACCGGTACTGTGAGCTGAAGTACCCGGCTTTTGCAAACTCCAGAAATCTATACCTGGAGCGAACTCTGAAGATTCCAGAAGCACTCCAGCAGTACACCACTGAGCAAATCAAGCAAAGGGGCTGGTTCTTTCTGGAGAGAACACTGACAGAGGTCAACGCATCTTGGGTCTGGGAATTCCACTGCAACTACTACCTCACCACCCTAGATGCCGTAAACATGAGAGGAAAACAAATTCTGGTCACTGAAGAGGCCTTAGAGGACATTCTCCAGCTCCCAGCCAAGTCCGATAAGCCTGATGGTTATTCGAAGATTAAGGAGGACATGCGACAGATGCAGTTTGATTGGGATGCTGTGAAGGCACGGATAGCTCTGGACCCGACTGTTCCTTGGGAGATGGGTCAAGACACCACCATGCCTAGAGGGATCAAGAGGGCGTACTTAAATGATGAGGCTTGGTTATGGCACCAGATCTTGAGTAATTATGTGATGCCGAGTACTCACGAGACGGAGATCCCGGCTGCTATGATCACCCTCCTTTGGTGTGTGATGGAGGGGAAGGACCTTTATCTGCCACGCTTTATCCGGCATTTTATGGCCAGGGTCCACGTCCGAGGCACCCTTCCTTTTCCGTATCTGGTTACACAGCTAGGCCGTCGAACTGACGTGCCATGGGAGGATGCCGATGAGAGACCACCAGTGGCAGATTGCAGGAAGATCATTCGTCACAGCAGGAACTTCTTAGCTTTGGGCTACAGACCACCACCCTTCACTACTACTGATGAGCCAGCCCCACCGTCTGCTGGACCCTCTTCATCCACAGCTGCCACTGCTGCTCCTGCTGCCACCACTGCACCTTCACCTGCCTCTGAGCCTGTATACCGCCTCGTGCACCGCCTATTCCGACAGCTTGATCAGATGGAGTGCCGTAACCGGCGCCGGTATGAGAGATTAGAGCATTGCAACAAGCGACGCTATGAGCACCTGAAGCTGATGATACGATCCGGCGACATCCCCTCTGAGCCCGACACACCATCTGAGCCATCAGAGGAGGAGGACGATGGGCACGAGGAGGAGACTCATTTCCAGGAGGAGACCCATCAGCAGGCAGCCACAGAGCAGGCTGCCCCGCATCAGGAGGTTATGCCCCAGATAGAGGCTGCGGATCCGGAGATCCCGATCCAGTCAGCCCCACCTCTACAGCAGCCAGACCCTCAGCCCACCACCACCACAGAGCCTCCAGCTGCCATCCCTACCAGTGATGACACCCCTTCACACCCGACTTGATTGAGCATCAGGGACGATGCTTCATTTTAAGTGTGGGGAGGTCGCCATCTCTGGCGGCATCAGGGAATTTTAAGTGTGGGGAGGTCGCCATCTCTGGCGTTTATTTTGGTGAACCACTGATGAGATTTTTTTGAGGAAAAATAAATAAAATAAATCACACCCAAATCTAACCGGCAAGTGCACCGGGTCGCATCAAGTAATAATAGCTCACGGGAGTGAGGTCGATCCCACAGGGATTGAAGGATTGAGCAATTTTAGTTTAGTGGTTGATTTAGTCAAGCGAATCAGGATTTGGTTGATGGTTTTGTGACTTGCAGAATTAAATTGCATTGAAGTAAAGAGAACAAGAAATAAATGACTGAAACTTAAAGAACAAGAAATTAAATGGCAGAAACTTAGAGTGCAAGAAATGTAAATTGTGGAATCTTAAAGTGCAAGGAATGTAAATTGCTTGAAATGTAAAGGGGATTGGGATGTGGATTTGCAGAAATTAAACAAGGAAAAATTAAATTGCAACAAGCAGAGAA
>NC_029787.2:102895084-102902830 GCF_000816755.2 Arachis ipaensis | reverse complement strand
GATGGGCACGAGGAGGAGACTCATTTCCAGGAGGAGACCCATCAGCAGGCAGCCACAGAGCAGGCTGCCCCGCATCAGGAGGTTATGCCCCAGATAGAGGCTGCGGATCCGGAGATCCCGATCCAGTCAGCCCCACCTCTACAGCAGCCAGACCCTCAGCCCACCACCACCACAGAGCCTCCAGCTGCCATCCCTACCAGTGATGACACCCCTTCACACCCGACTTGATTGAGCATCAGGGACGATGCTTCATTTTAAGTGTGGGGAGGTCGCCATCTCTGGCGTTTATTTTGGTGAACCACTGATGAGATTTTTTTGAGGAAAAATAAATCTCTTCCAAAACACCCAAATCTAACCGGCAAGTGCACCGGGTCGCATCAAGTAATAATAGCTCACGGGAGTGAGGTCGATCCCACAGGGATTGAAGGATTGAGCAATTTTAGTTTAGTGGTTGATTTAGTCAAGCGAATCAGGATTTGGTTGATGGTTTTGTGACTTGCAGAATTAAATTGCATTGAAGTAAAGAGAACAAGAAATAAATGACTGAAACTTAAAGAACAAGAAATTAAATGGCAGAAACTTAGAGTGCAAGAAATGTAAATTGTGGAATCTTAAAGTGCAAGGAATGTAAATTGCTTGAAATGTAAAGGGGATTGGGATGTGGATTTGCAGAATTTAAACAAGGAAAAATTAAATTGCATCAAACAGAAGAGTAAAAGAGAATTGGGATTGAACCGGAAATGAAGCAGAAAAGTAAATGAACATAAGAAGCAGTAAATAGGGAATTGAAATGGAAATTTAGATCTCAGGGCCCAGAGACTAGAAAACCAAGTCTAGATCTCAATGCCTTCCTAGATCCAACAAGAACAATTGCAAGGGAATTGTAAATTGCAAAGGAATTAGATGAGAAGTAAGTAACAGAAATGGAAATTCAATTAAGCAGTAAATAAACAGAGAGATCCAAGATTGAGATTGAAACAGAATTTCTTCAATTCTCCAATCCAAGATCCAAGACAAAAGTAAAATGAAATTGAAAGCAAAGAAATTAAAGTTCACTCCAAAGCTCTCCCAAAAACTATTATGAAAATTCCAAAAGGAAAGCTCTCCGAAAACTGTTATGAAAATTCCAAAAGGAAAGCTCTCCGGAAAAGCTTGAATTCTATCCTATTTATACACTTTCAAAAATGATCTTCAAGCCTTGAGTTGGGCCTTTGCTCTTGGTGGAATTGGGTTGAAAGAGGCCTTGGTTGATTGCTCTTGAAGTTTAAAGAAGAACCAAAGTGAACCAATTGAACCGGGTTTGAGGTTAGCCAAAGTTGGACCTAAAGTTTGAGCCAAAGTTAGGGGTCTAACTTTGGCTCCAACTTTTCATAGCAGCAAACACATTCTGCTGGTATGGACGTTGGTGCCAACGTTAGGGGTCTAACTTTGACCCTAACGTTGGCAATGCTTTGTGCTAGTGGCGCCAACGTTAGCCTCCAAGTTAGGGGGCTAACGTTGGGGCTAACTTTTCAACCAAAAGTTTGTGCAAAAGTTTGATGCTAACTTTAGGTCCAGCTTCTTGCTTCCTGGTTCAATTTCACTTATTCCTTTGTCCTCTCTTCACTCCTAGCCATTCCTTCTTGCTTCAACCTTTCTCCAAGCTTTCTTCACCTATCATTAATCAACCAAACTCATCAAAGCTATGCTCAAAATCATGAGATATTCATTCTTTCATAATATGCAACAAATATAGCACAAAACCTCATGAAATGGCATGCATTCATATATGGTTGGTTCAATCAAGGGAAAGATGAAAATCTACTCAATTAGCTTGCTTGTAGCTCAAGAAAGTGCATAATTCTAATGAAAACAAAAGAAAAAGACTAGCTAAAATAGGCTAGGATAACTTGTCATCACAACACCAAACTTAAAGCTTGCTTGTCCTCAAGCAAGAAATGAATTATGCTCAGAGATTCTTTCAATTAAGATGGATTGAGGAACACTTGTAAAGTACAGTGAGTGAAGTGATCAAGTATCAGTGGGTTGAACTCTAAATCATATGCTTATGCAAGGGCTTCAGTGCTCACTAGTCCTTACATATTGGGAGTCGTAGGTCTTAGGATTTTCATCCAAATGGTATCATGGAGATCTCTTTATATGTAATCACCTTGAAGCAGCTTATAGTTTATGTGCTTTGGCCTCGACTCTAAGTATCATGTCTCAAAGCGGCTCTTTAGATAAGCTTTCAATCAATACTCCTAAACCAGTTGGTTTTAAGGTATTAGGTGTTAAAGCACCCCTAAGGATTTACTTGCTCAAGCCTCTATCCTTGACACACTTCAACCACAAGCATTTACTAGGATAACAACTCTTTGAGTTTCTGTTTCTTTCTTTCTTTTTCTGCCTAGTAATTGATGCTCAGAGCCTTGGGCCATATTCTTTTTGTTTTTGTATTTTCTTTTCTTTCTTTTGTTTTGTTTGCTGCTTCTTGGATCAATAGATTTTTGAGAATCTCCACAATACTTCTTTGAACTTCATGTCCCGCCTATGAGCTCCCTTGCAAGTTTTCACAAGCATGCAACCTCAATACAAAATCATATAACTAGAACCACCACTTCTCCTAATCTTTTGCTTGCCTCAAAATTGTTTATTTCCTCAATCCTTCTTTTCAAAGAACTTTTATGTGATGCATTTCTTGGAAATTGAGTGCAAACAAGTTTTGAAGATGAGAATGTTGTGAATGATCAAACATCTTGCTTATTGAATTATAAAGACAGACTATGCTATGTATGCAGGCAGGGGTATATATAAAAGAAACTATACTATGCAGACAGGCAGGGCAAATAGGGATACAATCCAACTTGCAATAGCAGCAATATTTGATGTAAACAATCACTTAACAATACAACCTGTTGGAGTTCACTTGCTTTCCTTCTCATCACCATTGCTGGCCTTTATATTCATCTTTTGTTTCTTTGGTTGATGATTCTTAATCCTTCCATCAGCTTGTATGGACCTCTGCAATGATATTGAAAGTTTCTTGTTCCCCAAGCACTTGAAAAATGGTTAGCTTGCACGATTTATTTGTGGGCCTTTGTACTTACTTTGGTGTGGGAACACCAAACTTAGTACCTTGCCAATGCATCAGATTAACCATGTGCGAAACTCTTTTTCATCTTTTTCAAAAGCAATAAAACTGAAAACTAGGAAACAGCAGAATAGTTGACTAGTTTATCCAACATGCTTGAAACCAGCATTATGCAGAAAATGAGAATGTGTTTTGTGATGGGATTTTGGTGAAACACCAAACTTAGAATCCTTCATTCTCCCTTACATTGTTTTGGTGTGCAACACCAAACTTAGCTTCTTGCAATGTAGATAAACTAATTAACCTTCTTATTAAAATAGTTATGGAAGGAAAACTACCTCAGGTTGGGTTGCCTCCCAACAAGCGCTCTTTTATTGTCACTAGCTTGACATCCTCTGTGCTTGCTTCATGGAAGTTGAGGCTTCTGTTGCCTTAGGTTTCCTCCTCTTGCTATGGGCTTCCTTCCCTCTATTTCTCTTTCCATAACCCTTTTACTTTCCTCCATGACTCCCTTCTCTTTGTCCCATTGTCCTTCTAAGTGGGGCTTTGTTTTCATGGTTTTTGTTTGTTATTTCTTGGTGTTTCATCATTTTTTCTATCAAGGTCTCCAAGTTGGTGAGTCTTTGAGGTTCAGGTGGTGCTTGTGGTGGGTTGTGAGATGTGGGTGGTGGGTGGCAGGCATTTTGGTTAGTGAGTTGGTTGTTGGAGTTGAAGTTCATTGGTTCCTGATGTTGAGGTTCTCTCATTCTGAAATAAGAGTGTGGCTTCCATGGTGGAAATTTTTCATTCATTGTGGTGGAGTGGAGAAAATCAATTTGTCTGGCCATTGACTCCAATTGTTGCTGAGTTTGCTGATGTAGCTGTTTGCTTTGATTCATGACTGCCTTCACTCCTTCAGAATTCATTGTATCTTCCTCCAAAGCTGCATTCGGTGGTGTCTCAAATGAGTGTTGGTTGTTGGTTCTCTTATCGTTGAACCTTGCAGTTCCTTGACTAGTTGCTGTTGCTCTGAGTAAATCATTTGAGGAGTGCTCTACTGCTCTTCTCATCTCTGGGGTTAATCCTTCATAAAATGCTTGGAAAGCCACTTTGTCATTTGCTTTCATGTATCTTTCCCATGCTTTGAGCAATGGTTCTTCCTCTCCTTGAATGAATGGATGTGTTTCCTCTTTCATCTTGATGTTTTGTCGGGATGTAGAGAATTTGGCTAGAAATTTGGCAACCAGACCATCCCAACTAGTGATACCCAAATCTAACCGACAAGTGCACCGGGTCGCATCAAGTAATAATAACTCATGGGAGTGAGGTCGATCCCACAGGGATTGAAAGATTGAGCAATTTTAGTTTAGTGGTTGATTTAGTCAAGCGAATCAAGATTTGGTTGATGGTTTTGTGACTTGCAGAATTAAATTGCATTGAAGTAAAGAGAACAAGAAATAAATGACTGAAACTTAAATTTCATAATATGCAACAAAGATAGCACAAAACCTCATGAAATGGCATGAATTCATATATGGTTGGTTCAATCAAGGGAAAGATGAAAATCTACTCAATTAGCTTGCTTGTAGCTCAAGAAAGTGCATAATTCTAATGAAAACAAAAGAAAAAGACTAGCTAAAATAGGCTAGGATAACTTGTCATCAACCACTACATACTTTTTCTATTATTTTGAATATTTTTCTGTATTTTTCTTTTTAATGCTATTTTCTGAGTACTTATACATTGCTTTTATGTATTTTTACTCTATTTTTGCATATTGCATCTTTAGTTCATATTTTTAGTTATTTGGTTTAGTTTGCAATTCTGATTTATTAATGGATTAATTAGTATAGTTTACCCTTTTTAGCATGAGATAGTATAGTTTAAATTGAAAAATATAAAAAGGAAGTAAGCTAGGAAATTGAACATAGCAGATTTAAATCCATAAACCTTGTATATAGCATTACATGATGTAGTTAAGCTGACAACATTTCATCAAGGAGGAACATTAAAACTTTAAAAGCTACCCTAAATAATTTTTTTATGAGAGGAAAATATGGGAAATTAGGTAAAGAAGTTTTGTTTTACTAGATATGTATGTTAGGTGAGATCTTAGTCTAATTAAGGATTCACTTATTAGCTCACTTAACCTTATACATATATCCTTGCCTTTACCTTGGCCCCATTACAACCTTAATTAAAGACCTCGTGACTTTTTGGTATGACTATATTTTATAATTGTTGATTGGTTAGATGAAAAACAAAGCTATAGAAAGTAAGAATAAAAAGAAAAGTAGAGTGAATAAACCCAGTAAACACTGAGTGACTAGAGGGTAAACACAAAATCTAGTGAGGGTTCAATAACTCATGAACATATATCTGTACTTAATTTACTAATTGTTTTGCAAGTATGTACAATGTTTTCTTTCCCATCTCATTTGCTGAAACACTTCATTATTTAAGGGTTGGCTATACATATACATGACTCCTTGAGAATATGAACTAACTTGACTACATGTAAGCTTTATATATGAGTGAATAATTTAGAGTTGCATGGTGCATCATTCATTTAAGTAGTTGCATTTAAATTAGGTTGCATTGCATGACATTCCATCATTTTAACCTTAATTATTTACCTTGGGTTTAGCATGAGGACATGCTAGTGTTTAAGTATGGGGAGGTTGATAAACCCATATTTCATGAGTTCTTTTGTGCTTAATTTGAGTGATTTATTCAATCCTCCACCTATTTATTCATATTAACTGCATGGTTTTACTTTTCCTTCCTTATTATGTCATATTGTGAAAAAACATGTTTCCTAAGCTTTAAAAATTAATTATTTTAATTACCTTTATTTCTATTCGATGCCGTGATTAGTGTGTTGAGTAGTTTCAGATTTTCTAAGGCAGAATGACTTAAAGGATGGAAAAGGAAACATACAAAAATGGAAGGAGAAAGCAAAATGGAGCTTTGAAGGAAACTGGTATTCACGCGATCGCGTGGCAGAAGCGAAGATGCAGCGACGCGGCCGCATGACTGACGCGACCGCGCGACATAAGCAGAACGCATACGATGCAGACGCGTGACTGACGTGACCGCGTGGCAAGGAAAAGCTCCGAATGACGCGACCGCATGACCCACGCAGACGCGTGACAGAGGCCACGTATCAGAATTTACAGAATACGCCCCCAGCAATTTCTGAAGCCCTTTTTGGCCCAGATCCAAGTACAGACAACATAGACCAGGGGTTATTGGTGCACGAATTGTAAATCACACTTTTTACAACTCGTACCACTAACCAGCAAGTGCACTGGGTCGTCCAAGTAATACCTTACGTGAGTAAGGGTCGATCCCATGGAGATTGTTAGCTTGAAGCAATCTATGGTTATCTTGTAACTCTTAGTCAGGAAGACAATAAAATAATTCACTTATCAAATTTGATTGCAACGAATAAAAGGGCAGAACACAAATTATACTTATATGCAATGATGGAGAATAGGTTGGAGTTTTGGAGATGCTTTGTCTTCTAAAATTCTGCTTTCCTCTGTTTTCTGATTCACGCACGCACGTCCTCCTATGGCAAGCTGTGTGTTGGTGGATCACCGTTGTCAATGGCTACCATCCATCCTTCCAGTGAAAAGGGTCCAGATGCGCTGTCACCGCACGGCTAATCATCTGCAGGTTCTCAATCGTACCGGAATAGGATTTACTATCCTTTTTGCGTCTGTCACTACGCCTAGCACTCACGAGTTTGAAGCTCGTCACAGTCATTCAATCCCTGAATCCTACTCGGAATACCACAGACAAGGTTTAGACTTTCCGGATTCTCTTGAATGCTGCCATCAATCTAGCTTATACCACGAAGATTCTGATTAAGAGATCTAAGAGATATTCATTCATTCTACGGTAGAACGTAAGTGGTTGTCAAGCATGCGTTCGTGGAGGAATGATGATGATTGTCACGTTCATCACATTCATATTGAAGTGCGAATGGATATCTTAGATAGGAACACACATGTTTGAATGAAAAACAGAAATACTTGCATTAATTCATCGAGACACAGCAGAGCTCCTCACCCCCCAACAATGGAGTTTAGAGACTCATGCCATCAAAAGGTAAAAAGTTCAGATCTAAAATGTCATGAGGTGCAAAATAAACCTCTAAAAGTTTTTTAAATACTAAACTAGTAACCTAGGTTTACAAAAAATGAACAAACTATGATAGATGGTGCAGAAATCCACTTCTGGGGCCCACTTGGTGTGTGCTGGGGCTGAGACTTAAGCTAATCACGTGCATAGGGCTGTTTTGGGCATTCAACGCCAGCTTTGGATCCTTTTCTGGCGTTGAACTCCAACTTGTAACTTGTTTCTGGCGCTGGACGCCAGATAGCAACATGCAACTGGCGTTGAACGCCAGTTTACATCGTCTATCCTTGAGCAAAGTATGAGCTATTATATATTGCTGGAAAGCCCTGGATGTCTACTTTCCAACGCAATTGAAAGCGCGCCATTTGGAGTTCTGTAACTCCAGAAAATCTACTTTGAGTGCAGGGAGGTCAGAATCCAACAGCATTAGCAGTCCTTTTTCAGCCTGAATCAGATTTTTGCTCAGCTCTCTCAATTTCAGCCAGAAAATACCTGAAATCACAGAAAAACACACAAACTCATAGTAAAGTCCAGAAATATGAATTTTTCCT
>NC_029787.2:102890611-102895073 GCF_000816755.2 Arachis ipaensis | reverse complement strand
CTCAAAGCCTTGGGGTCCTTTTTATTACCTTTGCCTTTTGGTTTTAAGGGCTATTGGCTTTTTGCTCTTGCCTTTTGGTTTTAAGAGCTTTGACTTTTTTTGCTTGCTTTTTCTTTTTCTTTCTCTATATTTTTTTTTCTGCAAGCTTTTGTATTCACTGCTTTTTCTTACTTCAAGAATCATTTTTATGATTTTTCAGATTATCAATAACATGTCTCATGTTCATCATTCTTTCAAGAGCCAACATATTTAAGTCTTAAACATCAAATTCAAAAGACATATGCACTGTTCAAGCATTCATTCAGAAGACAGAAAGCATTACCACCACATGTAAATAATTAGAATTTATCTTATTAAAAACTCGAAAAATATTGCTTCTTATTCTAAAGAAATTCTTCTATTTTATTCATGTTTAATGATGATGATAAAATTAAATTATAGCTTAATTGGGGATAAAATCAAAAAATATAGATACTAATTACTACTATATGACTCCTAAGGTAAAACTAAGATAAAAACAGTTATCACAGAGTTAAGGCTAAGATTGGAATTTAACAACCTTTGTTCTGGGAAGTGGATGTTCCTCTAATCTGCGGGGTGCTTGGTCCTTCAAGAGATAATTTCTGGCGCTTCAATTCCCTTAAATCACGCCCTTGCTCCTCCTGTTCTTTAAGAAAATAGCAAAGAATGCTACTTTGTTCCTTCTGTTCTTTCTGTATTTGTTCCATAGCTTCTTGCATTTTGGTAATAGATGTTTCAAGATACTCCCAGTATTCAGATTGAGGGATTTCTGGGAGAATTTCCTGTGTTCTCTTCTTGATGGGGTCATCCTGTGATTGTTGTTTTTCCATTGATGCTTTGGTGATTGGCTGCTCAACTGAGATATACTCAGTTATTCCCATCCTTACTCCAGCGTCCTTGCAGAGCATAGAAATCAAGCTTGGATAAGCCATCCTGGACCGTATTCCTTCCCACTTTCGTTTTAGGATTGGCTAGGATCTCCCAGTTCCTGATTTGGATTTGCTCCTGGATCTCCGGATATTCGTCTTCTTTCAGATCGAATCTAACTTCCGGGATCACTGATCTTAGACCATTATTTTGTAATAATGGTCTGAATGTTTTTTAGTTAAGAACTTCCCTTGATTCCAAAGTGGTTTTGGAACACTCTCTTTCTTGCATCTTGGAGTGGGTTATTTTCCTTTAGGAGCCATGATCTTAGTGGGTATGGTTTAGTGATCACGGATAAACACACCAAACTTAGAGGTTTGCTTGTCCTCAAGCAAAAGAAAAGAAAGGAGAGGGATAGAAGGAGAGATAGTGTAGGATGGTGGATGAGAGGAAGGAGGCCGAATGGGTTTTTAAAAGGGAGGGGGGGTTTTTGAAAATAGGAAGAAAGATAAGATAGAAGATATGATTTTAAAAAAATAAGTATGATAAGAAAAGATATAGTTTAAAATTGAAAAGATATGAAAGATATTTGAAAAAGATAAAATTGGATTTTTGAAAAAGATAATATGGAGATTTGAAAAAGATACTGATTAGTTGAAAAGATTTTTGAATGAAAAGAGATAGATTTGTTTTGAAAATTTTGAAAAAGAGTTGAATTGGATTGAAAAAAAGGATTTGTGCTTATGGATTAAGATACATTTAATATTTTTAAAGAAGGGTGTTTAGAAATTAGGGATTTTAGAAATCAGGGTTTGTAACATGTTTATGCAAGAAATCATGAATTGAAACATGAAAATTAAGATTAAAATGAAAAATATGAAGAAAAAACGAATTTACCTCCTCCCCACCATCTTGGCGTTTGAACGCCCAAACGCTGCATGTTTTGGGCGTTCAACGCCCAAATGCTGCCTCTCCTGGGCGTTCAACGCCCAGCTGTTGCTTCTTTCTGGCGTTGAATGCCAGGAACTCCTTTGTCACTGGGCGTTTTTCTGAATGCCCAAGATGCTGTAAATCTGGCGTTAAACGCCCAAAAGCAGCTTCTTTCTGGCGTTTAACGCCTAGATGGCTATCCTTACTGGTGTTCAACGCCCAGTGGATGCTTCTTTTGGGCGTTGAACGCCCAAAACAGATTTTTATTGGCGTTTTCTTGCCAGTGAGCTCTTTTTCTCTGTTTTGTGTGCAGAATCCTTCTGTAACCCTGTGAACTTATATAATTAACTCTTTACCTTAGTATCAGTGAACTTTATATAAACAAATAAAATCAAGAATAGGGCAAAATGCTTAGAGGAAGTGATGCCCCATGGCTGGGTTGCCTCCCAGCAAGCGCTTCTTTATTGTCTTTAGCTGGACCTTGCTGAGCTTTTAATCTAGCTTCAACCTTGAGCACTCTTGCTCAACATTGCCTTCAAGATAGTGCTTGATTCTCTGTCCATTAACAATGAACTTCTTGTCAGAATCAATATCTTGAAGCTCCACATAACCATATGGTGATACACTTGTAATCACATATGGTCCCCTCCACCGGGACTTCAGTTTCCCGGGGAATAGCCTGAGCCTAGAGTTAAACAACAGAACCTTTTGTCCTGGTTCAAAGATTCTAGATGACAGCTTTCTGTCATGCCACTTTTTTTTATTTTTCTTTATAAAGTTTGGCATTTTCGAAAGCAGTGAATCTGAATTCCTCTAGCTCATTTAGCTGGAGCAATCTTTTTTCTCCAGCTAATTTGGCATCAAAGTTTAGGAATCTGGTTGCCCAGTAGGCTTTATGTTCCAGTTCCACAGGCGGGTGGCATGCCTTACCATACACAAGTTGGTATGGAGAGGTCCCTATAGGAGTCTTGAATGCTGTTCTGTAAGCCCACAGAGCATCATCCAAGCTTCGTGCCCAATCCTTTCTACGGGTACTTACAGTCCATTCCAGGATTCTTTTTAGTTCTCTGTTAGAGACTTCAGCTTGCCCATTTGGCTGTGGATGATATGGAGTCGCCACCTTGTGGCAAATCCCAGATATGATGGTGGGAAAGGCCCCATGAAATCAATGCCCCATACATCAAACAACTCAATCTCCAAGATTCCTTGTTGAGGCATGGCGTAACTGTGAGGCAAATTACCAGCTCTCTGGCAACTGTCACAGTTACGTACAAACTCTCAGGAATCTCTGTAGAGTGTAGGCCAGTAGAAGCCACATTAGAGGACCTTGGTGGCTGTTTGCTCACCTCCGAAATGACCTCCATATTGTGACCCATGGCAATGCCATAAGATCCTTTGTGCTTCTTCTTTAGGCACACACCTACGGATTATGCCATTTGCACATCTCTTAAAGAGATAGGGTTCATCCCACAAGTAGTACTTTGCATCAGTAATTAATTTTTTCTTTTGTTGCCTGCTGTACTCTTTGGGAATGAACCTTGCAGCTTTGTAGTTTGCAATGTCTGCAAACCATGGTGTTTCCTGAATGGCAAACAAATGCTCATCCAGAAAGGTCTCACAGATTTCAAGAGAGGGGAATGACGTCCCTTCTATTGGCTCTATCCGGGACAGATGATCAGCCACTTGGTTCTCTATCCCTTTTCTGTCTCTTATTTCTATATCAAACTCTTGCAGAAGCAACACCCATCTTATGAGCCTGGGTTTTGAATCCTGCTTTGTGAGTATATATTTGAGAGCAGCATGGTCAGTATACACAATCACCTTTGATCCTACCAAGTATGATCTAAACTTGTCAATGGCATAAACCATTGCAAGCAATTCTTTTTTTGTGGTTGTGTAATTTTTCTGGGCATCATTTAAAATGCAGCTAGCATAATAAATGACATGCAGAAGCTTGTCATGCCTCTGCCCCAGTACTGCACCAATGGCATGATCACTGGCATCACACATTAGCTCAAATGGTAATGTCCAATCTGGTGCAGAAATAACTGGTGTTGTGACCAGCTTGGCTTTCAGCGTTTCAAACGCCTGCAGACACTCTGTGTCAAACACAAATGGCGTGTCAGCAGCTAGCAGATTGCTCAGAGGTTTTGCGATTTTTGAAAAATCCTTTATAAACCTCCTATAGAATCCTGCATGCCCCAGAAAGCTTCTAATTGCCTTAACATTGGCAGGTGGTGGTAATTTTTCAATTACCTCTATTTTTGCTTGATCCACCTCTATTCCTTTGTTTGAAATTTTATGCCCAAGGACAATCCCTTCAGTCACCATAAAGTGACATTTTTCCCAGTTTAAAACCAGGTTGGTCTCTTGGCATCTTTTCAGAACTAGTTTTAGGTGATCAAGACAAGAGCTGAATGAGTCTCCATATACTGAGAAGTCATCCATGAAGACTTCCAGAAATTTTTCCACCATATCAGAAAAAATAGAGAGCATGCATTTCTGGAAGGTTACAGGCGCATTACACAGCCCAAATGGCATCCTTCTATAAGCAAACACTCCAGATGAACATGTGAATGCTGTTTTCTCTTGATCCTGGGGATCTACTGCAATCTGGTTATAGCCTGAGTAGCCATCCAAAAAG
>NC_029787.2:102889388-102890583 GCF_000816755.2 Arachis ipaensis | reverse complement strand
CTTTTTAGATGGGTTGTCATCAGCACTTGTGTGTGTCTGATCCCTCTCTGGCAATTGAGTGCCAGAGTTAGAAGCTGGAGTGACGTTAGACGCCAGCTCCTCATCTATTCCTAGCGTCTGAACACCAGAACTATGCTTCTTTTGGGCGTTCAACGCCAGATCCTTGCTTGTTTCTAGCATTGAATGCCAGTCCTGAGCATGGTCTGGGCGTTCAGCGCCAGCCTTCCACCCAATTTCTGGCGTTTTAGCGCCAGAATTATTTTTCCCTGGGCTCTTACTGTCCTCAGGTGGATTTTGGGTGGTTTGCTCATTTCTTGGCTTCTTGCTGCCTTGAGGTGGGGTATTTAATGTCTTCCCACTTCTTAATTGAACTGCTTGGCATTCTTCTGTTATTTGTTTTGACAGCTGCTGCTTTGTTTGCTTTAATTGTACTTCCATGTTTATATTAGCCATCCTTGTCTCTTGTAGTTTATCCTTGAATTCAGATAACTGCTTTGTTAGAAAATTCAATTACTGATTCAATTCAGCAGCTTGCTCTGCAGGACTGAGTTCAGCAGTTACTGTTTTAGCCTCTTCTTTCATGGAATAGTCACTGCTTAGGTACAGATGCTGATTTCTAGCAACTGTATCAATGAGCTCTTGAGCTGCTTCAATTGTCTTTCTCATGTGGATAGATCCACCAGCTGAGCAATCTAAAGAGATCTGAGCTCTTTCTGTAAGCCCATAATAGAAGATGTCTAACTGAACCCACTCTGAAAACATTTCAGAGGGGCATTTTCGTAGCATCTCTCTGTATCTCTCCCAGGCATCATAAAGAGATTCATTATCTCCTTGTTTAAAGCCTTGGATGTCCAGCCTTAGCTGTGTCATCCGTTTTGGAGGAAAGTATTGATTCAGGAATTTTTCTGTCAGCTGTTTCCATGTCCTTATGCTAGCCTTAGGTTGGTTATTTAACCACCTCTTGGCTTGGCCTTTTACAGCAAATGGAAACAGTAATAATCTGTAGACATCCTGATGTACTTCCTTATCATGTACTGTGTCAGCAATTTGTAAAAACTGTGCCAGAAATTCTGTAGGTTCTTCCTGTGGAAGACCGGAATACTGGCAGCTTTGTTGCACCATGATAATGAGCTGAGGATTCAACTCAAAGCTACTGACTCTAATGGAGGGTATGCAGATACTACTCCCATATGAA
>NC_029787.2:102876744-102889376 GCF_000816755.2 Arachis ipaensis | reverse complement strand
GGAAAACACCAAGGAACACCAAACTTAAAAATTTTAAGATCAAGACGCAAGAAAAACTCAAGAACACTTTGAAGACTCACAAGAACATGAATAAAGAACACCAAACTTAAAATTTTTAGAAAACCAAAATAAAAATTTTGAAAAACAAAGGAAAACCAACAAGAAAACACCAAACTTAAAGTTTGGCACGAGATTTAATAGAAAAATTATTTTTAAAAAAAATTTTTGAAAAGAAAACAAAAGACTCTAACCCAAAAGACAAAAATTTCCTAATCTAAGCAACAAGATTCACCGTCAGTTGTTCAAACTCAAACAATCCCCGGCAACGGCGCCAAAAACTTGGTGCACGAATTGTAAATCACACTTTTTACAACTCGTACCACTAACCAGCAAGTGCACTGGGTCGTCCAAGTAATACCTTACGTGAGTAACGGTCGATCCCACGGAGATTGTTGGCTTGAAGCAATCTATGGTTATCTTGTAACTCTTAGTCAGGAAGACAATAAAATAATTCACTTATCAAATTTGATTGCAAGGAATAAAAGGGCAGAACACAAATTATACTTGTATGCAATGATGGAGAATAGGTTGGAGTTTTGGAGATGCTTTGTCTTCTGAAATTCTGCTTTCCTCTGTTTTCTGATTCATGCACGCACGTCCTCCTATGGCAAGCTGTGTGTTGGTGGATCACCGTTGTCAATGGCTACCATCCATCCTTCCAGTGAAAAGGGTCCAGATGCGCTGTCACTGCACGGCTAATCATCTGCAGGTTCTCAATCGTACTGGAATAGGATTTACTATCCTTTTGCGTCTGTCACTACGCCCAGCACTCATGAGTCTGAAGCTCGTCACAGTCATTCAATCCGTGAATCCTACTCGGAATACCACAGACAAGGTTTAGACTTTCCGGATTCTCTTGAATGCTGCCATCAATCTAGCTTATACCACGAAGATTCTGATTAAGAGATCTAAGAGATATTCATTCATTCTATGGTGGAACGTAAGTGGTTGTCAGGCACGCGTTCGTAGAGGAATGATGATGATTGTCACGTTCATCACATTCATATTGAAGTGCGAATGGATATCTTAGATAGGAACACGCATGTTTGAATGGAAAACAGAAATACTTGCATTAAGTCATCGAGACACAGCAGAGCTCCTCACCCCCAACAATGGAGTTTAGAAACTCATGCCGTCAAAAGGTACAAAGTTCAGATCTAAAATGTCATGAGGTGCGAAATAAACCTCTAAAAGTTGTTTAAATACTAAACTAGTAACCTAGGTTTACAGAAAATGAACAAACTATGATAGATGGTGCAGAAATCCACTTCTGGGTCCCACTTGGTGTGTGCTGGGACTGAGACTTAAGCTAATCACATGCATAGGGCTGTTTTGGGCGTTCAACACCAGCTTTGGATCCTTTTCTGGCGTTGAACTCCAACTTGTAACTTGTTTCTGGCGTTGGACGCCAGACAGCAACATGGAACTGGCGTTGAACGCCAATTTATGTCATCTATTCTTGAGCAAAGTATGGACTATTATATATTGCTGGAAAGTTCTGGATGTCTAGTTTCCAACGCAGTTGGAAGCGCGCTGTTTGGAGTTCTGTAGCTCCAGAAAATCCACTTTGAGTGCAGGGAGGTCAGAATCCAACAACATCAGCAGTCCTTTTTCAGCCTGAATCAGATTTTTGCTCAGCTCCCTCAATTTCACCCAGAAAATACCTGAAATCATAAAAAAAATACACAAACTCATAGTAAAGTCCAGAAATATGAATTTTGCCTAGAAACTACTGAAAATAAACTAAAAACTAACTAAAACACACTAAAAACTATATGAAATTAACCCCAAAAAGCGTATAAAATATCCGCTCATCAGTTATAAAGTGTGGGAATGCACCCATTCAAAGGGAGCTCGCATATTTTATTTTTTAATGATTTAGATTTAGTTGAGAGTGAGATCTTCTCCTCTCTCTCTTAGGATTTAGGATTTCTTCTCGCTTTAAGAGTGACTCTCAATCCAGGTTTTATATTTCTTTGTTTTAAACTTCCCTTTCACTTTATTTATTTATTTCAGTATCTGAGTTAGCTATTTACCTTTATAATTGAATCTATGAATTCTTCCATGTTACAGACTGTTATTTGAATTAATGATAATTGAGGTATTTTCAGTTTATGATTGTTCTCTTTGATTTAAGTTACCATTGCTTCCCATCTAAGGACATTTTTATTATTCCAGCAATTTTACTTTTTCCCCTTTTGGTCCTGGTTAAGAATTCAGTAACTCAACAGTTATTAAACTCAACATAATTGATAATCGTTATCTTGCTAATTGAGCTGAACTTAAGTAATCCCAACCTTTTCTTAGGAAATAAATAGGATTCAAAGGTCAATTTAATTAGTCCCTTGACTTTCCTTTGCCCTAGTAAAGGTTGACCAAGTGGAGTTTAGATTCAACTTTCATTATAGTTGAGAGAGATAA
Organism: Arachis ipaensis; assembly: GCF_000816755.2. NCBI lineage: Eukaryota > Viridiplantae > Streptophyta > Magnoliopsida > Fabales > Fabaceae > Arachis > Arachis ipaensis. Next base: position 102,886,895 of record NC_029787.2, on the reverse strand, counting down.
CTACGTTGGACCTCCAACTTCTCTGACCTTGCCAAAAGTCTGCTTTACAGTATTTATTTATTTTAATTGCCATTTACTTTACTTGTCATTTAAATTACTTGCTTCTCATCTTCTAAACCCCGATTACAACCTTTATAGCCAATAATAAGAATATACCTCCTCGCAGTTCCTTGAGAAGACGACCCGAGGTTTGAATACTCGGTTAACAATTTCTAAAGGGGTTTGTTACTTGTGACACCCAAAACGTTTGTACGAAGGGATTTTTGTCGGTTTAGAGACTATATCTACAACGCGACTGTTTTTATGACATTCTTTACTGGCAAAAATCCTAACGTCAAAAATTACTATTTTTATTACTAGCATTCACATTAAGCACTTTTGCATCTGCATATTTCAGTTAAAAAAAAAAGAGAGCCCGCGACGCGACGCGACTGCATCAGCGACGCGTCCGTGTCGCAAGGAGATGGGAGATAATATTAATATGAACAGAGAGTTACGCAGGAGCAGCGCTGGAGGCGTGCTAATAGCACAAATCGTCCCACGCGACCACGTTGCTGACGCGACCGCGTCATATAGGAATAATGGCCTCCTACGCGACCGCGTGTCTCACGCGGCCGCGTGCCCTTGATTTCGACGTAAAAGGGGTGCACAACCAATTATTGTGCTAGAGTGGTGTTGGATTGGTGCTGAACGCACAATTCTACCCACGCGGCTGCGTGACTCACGCGACCGCGTCACATTCTTCTAAAGCCCACTCACGCGATCGCATGGCCCATGCGATCGCGTCACTTAAAATTTGGCACTAACAATAATTTGAATAGAGAGTTGTGCGAGCACGAGGCTGCCCTCGCGCTAGTAGCATGAATTGTGTCACACAACCGTGTGACCGACGCAACCGCGTCAATCCACTTCAGCGCAAGTCGCGCAACCGCGTCCCCCACGCGTCCGCGTCGCTTGCGCCGCACAGCTCACCCTAATTTGCCAATTATCATATCTTTTTCTCCCCAAATCCTATTTTTTCTTTTTCCTCCTTATTTCTTCTATCTTCTTTCTTTCTTACTTTATTTCTTTCACTTATCATCCCTTTTCACCTTCATTCTATTTTTTTTACTTAATTTATTTGCATATTTTATTCATTGCATCTTAATTTTGTGCATATTTTAGTTTTAATTTTTTCTTTTCTAAATTTATTATTGGTGTTAAATGTTCTTATTCAACTGTCACATCTTGAATTATTTTGGTGCTTAGTGACTTGTTTTACACTGTGGGATGATATTAATTATCTGCCAATGCCAATCTTTTATGATACTTGCACTTCACTTGCATTGACATGAATTTATATTGTCTTACACTCTCTTCCCAATTGTTACAAATTTTGTACCACTGGCATGCCATGCCTTCTTTTGTTTTCTCACTTGCATGTTGAAGCTTCCATGTAATTGAGACCCTCATTTTTGGCATTAACCAACCCATATTTTCTTTATTTTCTATCTTTGCTTTGGGTTACTTTCCTTCCCTTTTTCTTTCAGGATGGCCACCAGGAAGAGAACTGGAAGACGTTTGCATGGGGGAGACACACAAGTTCCTACGCACATTCCTTGATGAGAAAAGCATCAGTTGTAGCAGCCCGTCCACTTGTACATCCCAGCATGCACCGAGGACGGTGCAATCTTTAAGTGTGGGGAGGTCGATACCGATCTCCATGGGTTAGTTACTCTTCTATCTCAACACCAATGGTTTACTTTTCTTGTTCATTGTTGCATTTGCATGATTGATTGCATATTTGTTTGATTTTTGTGCATATTTTACCACTTGGTTGAAGTAATATGTTCTTTTTCAAGAAACCTTTTAGAGCATTTCACTAATTTGAATAAAACTTAATGTTACACTTGTTTGAAGAAATATTATACTGGAACATGGTTTAGAGCTCGAACACACAAAACTTGTGAGATTTTGAGCCTATTTGAATTGGTTGCATTTTATCAACCAAAATTTTGTTTTAGTGTGTATTTTTCTCGCTAAAATTGTGATCTTTGTCTTGCTTAATTCTATATTTCCATGGTTTGATGTATGCATGCACTTACATGATTGAGGCCTTTGTTTCACTAAGCTTACATACCCATATGGCCTTACCTTGCATTATCCTTTGCAAACCAATTTGAGCCTATTTTACCCCTTTGTTCTTTACTTTAGCACATCATTAACTCTAAGCGGAAAATAATAATGTCCTTAATTTGAATACTTGGTTAGCTTAGACTAGTGAAAGTGCTCATGAATTAAGTGTGGGGAAAAGTGGATTTGGAAACAATTAGTTTAAGAATTGGGTATTATATATCTTTATGAAAATATGAAAGAAATGTTTAGAACATGATTCATGCATTCAATATCTTAATCATATGCATCAAAAAAAAAAAAAGAAAAAGAAAAGAAAAATAGCAAATAATAAGGGGACAAAATGCCCCAAAGTAAGTGGTGAAAGCAATGCATATGTACTGTACTTGTAATTAGAATGCATGAATATGTGGAAAACATGGTTAATGGATAGTTAGATGTGGTATCATGATTACATGGATTGTCTAAAGTGAGGTGGAAAGTTTAAAGTTAATTGAGGATTCAGATTTTAGTCCACTTGGCCAAACACAATCCTACCTTGACCCTAACCCTATTACAACTCTTAAAACACCTCTTGATATGTGTATCTGTGCATTAAATTTATGTTGATTGTTAAATGAAGAGCAAGCCTTAGAAAGCAAGGTTAAGTAGAGAATTGAGAGAATCGAACCTTAAACACTTGAGTGATTAGAGTGTATACACTATCAGTGAGGGTTCGATGCTCAATTCCTTGTTCCCTGCTTTCATGAGCTATTTTCTTCTTGCAAGTCTATTTGAATTAGTGAAATCCAGTTCATATTTCTTCTTGAAAGATTTGTTTACTTTTAACTAAGTAGGTAAAAACATTTTGCATGTAGTTGCATTCATTTAGATTAGATTGCATTGCATGACATTCCATCACTTTAACCTTACTTATTACCTTGGATTTAGCATGAGGACATGCTATTGTTTAAGTGTGGGGAGGTTGATAAACCCATATTTTATGATGTTTTTTGTGCTTAATTTGAGTGATTTATTCAATCCTTCACCCACTTATTCATATTAATTGCATGGTTTTACTTTCCCTTCTTTATTATGTGATGTATGTAAAAAACATGTTTTCTAAGCTTTAAAATTAATTATTTTAATTTCCTTTATTTTCATTCGATGCCATGATTAGTGTGTTGAGTAGTTTCAGATTTTCTAAGGCAGAATGACTTAAAGGATGGAAAAGGAAACATACAAAATGGAAGGAAAAAGCAAAACGGAGCTTTAAGGAAACTGGTATCCACGCGACCGCATGAACGACGCGATCGCGTGCCAGAAGCGAAGATGCAGCGACGCGGCCGCATGACTGACGCGACCGCGCGCCTTAAGTAGAATGCACATGACGCGGTCGCATGACTGACGCGACCGCGTGGCAAGGAAAAGCTCCGAATGACGCGACCGCGTGACAGAGGTCATGCACCAGAAATTGTAGAAAACGTTCCAAGTGGATTCTGAAGCCTTTTTGGCCCAAATCCAAGTCCAGAAGGCATAGACTAAAGGCTATAAAGTGGGGGAACGCATCCATTCAGGGAGAGCTCGCATATTTTATTTTTCAATGATTTAGATTTAGTTAAGAGGGAGATCTTCTCCTCTCTCTTTTAGGATTAGGATTTAGGATTTCTTCTTGCTTTAAGAGTGACTCTCGATCCAGGTTTTACGTTTATTTGTTTTAGCTTCCTTTTACTTTTATTTATTCCGGTACTTAGATTGATCAGTGAATTTATGAATTTCTTCCATGTTACAGATTGTTATTTGAATTAATGATAATTGAGGTATTTTCAGTTTATGATTGTTCTCTTTGATTTAAGTTACCATTGCTTCCCATCTAAGGACATTTTTATTATTCCAGCAATTTTACTTTTTCCCCTTTTGGTCCTGGTTAAGAATTCAGTAACTCAACAGTTATTAAACTCAACATAATTGATAATCGTTATCTTGCTAATTGAGCTGAACTTAAGTAATCCCAACCTTTTCTTAGGAAATAAATAGGATTCAAAGGTCAATTTAATTAGTCCCTTGACTTTCCTTTGCCCTAGTAAAGGTTGACCAAGTGGAGTTTAGATTCAACTTTCATTATAGTTGAGAGAGATAGCTACATTGGATCTCCAACTTCTCTTACCTTGCCAAAAGTCTGCTTTACAGTATTTATTTATTTTAATTGCCATTTACTTTACTTGTCATTTAAATTACTTGCTTCTCATCTTCTAAACCCCGATTACAACCTTTATAGCCAATAATAAGAACATACTTCCTTGCAGTTCCTTGAGAAGACGACCCGAGGTTTGAATACTCGATTAACAATTTTTAAAGGGGTTTGTTACTTGTGACACCCAACACGTTTGTATGAAAGGACTTTTGAAGGTTTAGAAACTATACTTGCAACGAGGATCCATCCGTAATTTTCTAGACCACGCAAAAGTTCTCTCATCAGTTAGTATTCGAAATTTAAAAAGAGAAGAAATAAAATAAAATTTAAAAACTGATTAAATTAATTAATTAAAAAGATTTTTGAAAAAGTGTTATTGATTTTCGAAAATTGGAGAGAGAAAAGTAGTTAGGTGGTTTTGAAAAAGATATGATTGAAATAATAAACTTTTAAAATCAAACAAAAAGTTAAGTGGTTAATTGAAAAAGATTTGAAAATTAATTTTGAAAAGATAAGAAGTTAGAAAAGATTTTGAAATTGAGTTTTGAAAAAGATATGATTGAAATAGAAAAAGATATGATTGAAAATCATTTTGAAAAAGATTTGAATTGGAAATTAAAAAGATTTGATTTTAAAAATTAAAGTTGATTACTTGACTAACAAGAAACTAAAAGATATGATTTTAGAATTTAAAGATTCATCCTTTCTTAATAGGCAAGTAACAACTTGAAAATTTTTTATCAAAATATTAATTGTTAGCATTAATTTTGAAAATATGAAATAAAAATAAGAAAAAGATTTTGAAAATCAAATTTTTAGAATTTTCGAAAATATTGAAAAAAATGAAAAAGATTTGATTTTTGAAAAAGATTTGAAAAAGATAGAATTTTTAAATTGAAAATTTGACTTGACTAATAAGAAACAATTAAATTTTAAAACTTTATGACTAAATCAATCTAAAATTTTGAAAATTATGAGAAGAATAAGGGAAAGATATTTTTTAATTTTTGAATTTTTAATAAGGAAAGAGAAAAACATAAAAATGACACAAAACACAAGAAATTAAGATCAAAACTAATAATGCATGCAAGAACACTTTGAATGTCAAGATGAACACCAAGAACACTTTGAAGATCATGATGAACATCAAGAACATATTTTTGAAAAATTTTTAAGAAAAGAAAAACATGCAAGACACCAAACTTAAAAATTTTTATTCTCTAGACACTAATAATTCAAGAATGCATATGAAAAACAAGAAAAGACACCAAACAAGAAAATGCAAAGATCAAATAATGAAAATCATCAAGAACAACTTGAAGATCATGAAGAACTCAATGCATGAATTTTTTTTCGAAAATTTTTTTAAGATAATTTAAAAATATGCAATTGACACCAAACTTAAAATTTGACACTAGACTCAAACAAGAAACACAAAATTTTTGGTTTTTATGATTTTATGAAATTTTTTTGTATTTTTCGAAAATTATTTTGAAAAAGAAAATAAAGAAATTCAAAATTTTTAATACGAATTCCAGGAATTATGCAATGTTAATCTAAAGCTTCAGTCTAAAAAGATTATACATGGCTAGCCAAGCTTTAGCAGGACATTACATACAACAACCAAATTGATGGGAATCAACCAGCTCCTATGATGATAAAAGCATCATCTGAAACTCTAGAATTCATTCTTAAAAATTCTGAAGAATTTTTAGAAAACTAAACATATTTTATTTTGTTCATTAGAATTTTTTTTTAAAATTTTTTGAAAATAAAAAGCTAAAAAAAATAAAATAAAATTACCTAATCTGAGCAATAAGATGAACTGTCAGTTGTCCAAACTCAAACAATCCCCGACAACGGCGCCAAAAACTTGGTGCACGAAATTGTGATCTCAACTGCGCCAACATCTTAGTACGAACGATTGTAATCTCAATTATTCTTCACAAATCCGCACAACTAACCAGCAAGTGCACTGGGTCGTCCAAGTAATAAACCTTACGTGAGTAAGGGTCGATCCCATGGAGATTGTCGGCTTGAAGCAAGCTATGGTCATTCTTGTAAATCTCAGTCAGGTGGATTCAAATGGTTATAAGGTTTTGATAATTAAAAGATAAATAAAATATAAAATGAGGAATGCTAGGGGGCCAGCAATTTTGGTGTTTTGTAACCATCAATTGGCCATCAATAGTATTTTTAATGGTGTGAGATTACATCTAATGGTGAAAAATCACTCACTTTTGTTTTGATGGTTAAGTGCTGGCCAGAAAACACAAAAGTTGCTGGCCCCCAAAACTTTTCCATATAAAATAGGATATAAATACTTATGTAATTCATAGGTAGGAATTTCAGATAAGCGTCTAGAGATGCTTTGTTGCTTCAGAACCTCTGCTTTCCTATTGCCTTCTTCCAACCATGTGTTTCCTCCTTCCATGGCAAGCTGTATGATCCTCTCGGATGAAAACAAATCCATCTGCGCTGTCACCGCAGGGCTAATCATCTGTCGGTTCCCACTAGCGTCGGAATAGGACCATTGTCCTTTTGCACACTGTCACTTGTGCCCCACATTCGCAGGTTTGAAGCTCGTCACAGTCATTCCTTCCCAGATCCTACTTGGAATACCACAGACAAGGTTTAGACTTTTCGGATCCTGGATCCTACTCGGAATACCACAGACAAGGTTTAGACTTTCCGGATCCCATGACTGGCTGCCAATAAAGGTTCTAATCTTAGATTAGAAACCTAAGAGAATATACTCCAGCTGTCGTCCAACGACTACGTTGAACATCATGTAGATCACTTTGTGGTTGTCAGGCACGCGACCTTGGCTAAGTGAGTAACGAAGATTGGGTAATTGTCACGGGTCACCCCTTCATTCTGACTTAACTGAATTAAGTACGAGAGTATATCTTAGAGAAGAAGTAGGCGTGAATTGAATAGAAAAACAGTAGTAATTGCATTAATTCATGAAGAACAGCAGAGCTCCACACCTTAATCTATGGGATGTAGAAACTCCACCGTTGAAAATACATAAGTGAAAGGTCTAGGCATGGCCGTGAGGCCAGCCCCCAAACGTGTACAATATGAAATGTAAAAATGTCATAAGTTGGTCAAAAGACTCTAAAAGTAGTTTTTATACTAAGCTAGCAACTAGGGTTTACAGAAAATGAGTAACTAAGTGCAGATAGTGCAGAAATCCACTTCCGGGGCCCACTTGGTGTGTGCTTGGGCTGAGCATTGAAGCTTTTTCGTGCTTAGGCTGTTCCTGGAGTTAAACGCCAGCTTTGGTGCCAGTTTGGGTGTTTAACTCCAATTCTGGTGCCAGTTTGGGCGTTTTACTCCAAGATATTTTAGGCTAACTTTGAACGCCAGTTTGGGCCATCAAATCTCGGGCAAAGTATGAACTATTATATATTGCTGGAAAGTCCAGGATGTCTACTTTCCAACGCAATTGAGAGCGCACCAATTAGGCTTCTGTAGCTCCAGAAAATCCACTTCGAGTGCAGGGAGGTCAGAATCCAACAACATCTGCAGTCCTTTTTCAGCCTCTGGATCAGTAGATTTTTGCTCAGGTCCCTCGATTTCAGCCAGAAAATACCTGAAATCATAGAAAAACACACAAACTCATAGTAAAGTCCAAAAATGTGATTTTTGAATAAAAACTAATAAAAATATAATAAAAAGTAACTAAAATATACTAAAAACTATGTAAAAATAATGCCAAAAAGGGTATAAATTATCCGCTCATCAACTTCATGCGTAGAAAATTTATTGATTGAGGCATCCTTATTAGGAAATTTTTGAGAGTTGGAAACTTTTTTTCTGCTGTTTTCTTGTATACCAAAACCTGTTCAAAACTGAAGCATTCAATAATCATGTACATAAAAATTTTGAAAGTGGCATAGGAACATTAATCACCAAAGTAACGAGATAATAAAAGAACATGTCAAGCAACATAAACTTTTCGGGCTTCATAAGAAATAAGAGGAATAACATGTTTGAAGAAAATGACCATTCAATCAGTGTTACTTTCCTCATAAATGTCTCTTATTTTATCTCCTAATATATGTTTATATAGCAATACTTAAGTGAAATTAAAGAAGCAACGACATTATTCAACTACTTCTAGCACTAGTGTTGTTAATAATCCGTTAAGGAAAGACTAAGCTTTTAAATATTGGTTTAAGAGTTGTGATTAATTAAGAAAATCCATTTAGGATCAAATAGTAGTGCATAAATTATCAGTTAATTAAGTTCCAAAACATTTGAAACCATAATTAGAATTTAATTTTAATATAATGATAGTACCAATTACATATCATCACAACAATAAAAATAATTATTTTTCACAATCAATCCGAGAATTGTTAGAATACATATGACATCAAAATTATACATTAAAACTATTTAGAAATTGATTTGATGTCACATTTAATTTTCTATAAGAACTTATATAATATAAAAAAGAATTTTAATAAATCACCATCATTCATAATTTTTGAAAACTACATACATTTGTATCTAATTTAAAATCAACTAGAAAATAACTTCCAGTAGCAACATTGATGCTAATGAAAACTCAGACTTTTGAATATTCAAACTAAATAATTAATTGAGCAAAAGAAAAATTCAACAACTATAATTAAAAGTATAGGAATTGACAATGTACAAATTACAAACTGAGCCATCGTTACCTACAAATCGACAAGTACCAGGAAAAAGATGCCGAGAGGGAGAAGTAGCGATAGTTACCTACTTCAAATTGCGGCCGTGGAGAGCAAGCTGAGTGACGACAACAACAACAACAAAATCCTACCTAATTTTTTAATTAGCAGAAATATAAAATAAAAAACAAGAAATCAAAAAAATAAAGGGAGAAGATCTACTAGAGGCGACGATCTTGTGCGTCTATGCGCAAGACCGGAGGTGGTGCAAGCGGCGAAGGTGCGGTGTTGTGAAGGTGAGAGATTGGCAATGACAGATCAGAAAAAAGAAGAATCGAATATAGCAACAATGTCGTTCACGAAGGAGGCATTGCTACCAAACCTGGAGATACTTTGGTGGAGGAGGTGCCTTTACTCAATCTGAACTGCGGTGGCGACGGTAGCAGCGACAATTATGGCAGGTTTTGACGGTGAGCTTATGCTTTCTTTAAATCTATTATGAGTTATGACAGTTGGTTTAGGTCAAAAATTATTTTAATAAAAATAATACTGGCTATAACTTTATGGTCATTAAAATTTTTTCAGTAAAACAGAGTTTTTTTGTATTTATTAATGGCAATAATGAAAATTACTATGATAATATAATTTTAATAAGAATAATACTGGTCATATGACCACTAAAAAATTTTTACTAAATTTTTTTTTGTATTTATTAGTGGCAATAATGACAATTGCCATTATAATATATAGTAATAATGACAAATATATAATTATCGTAAAAACATTACTTAAATTAAGAAATTAGTAGCCATTATGTAATGCCACTAAAAATTTATCACTAAAACATATTTTTCTTGTAGTGGTAGTTTGTTGCATTCACCCTAATAAATAGTAATAGGTGTAAAGATTTATTGATTTAAACTTTATACCTAACTAAATTATGATAAGATGTAAAATTTTAATATTTTGTACTAACATCCTAATAAATCATAGTAAGATAACATGATCTACATATACATAGTAAATTTTTATAATCCTATCACAATTTATATAAAAAAAGATAAATGTATCACCAAAAATGGTTTAAAACAACCCTATAATATTAGTTTTCAAAAATTTATTTATGTGGAAAAGGCCTAAAATTTCTTTATAAATTCTTTTAAGATTTTTTTAAATATTTTTTTTCATTAATAATCATATTA
>NC_029787.2:102867356-102876678 GCF_000816755.2 Arachis ipaensis | reverse complement strand
ATTTTGTATTATATCAATTTAGTTTTTTTATTTGTTTTAATATAAGAGGGCCAAAGGCCCAAGAAGAATAAAACAAAAGAAACAAAAAAGACCACTAATAAACTACTTGATGAATTGGGAGATAGAATTTTAATCTCCTTCAAGGAAGTGTCATGCAACAGTTTCGATGCCCAAAGATGAGATGGCTCATCCCAAGAAATAATATCCAATTTTCCATGAATGTTGTATTAACAAGAGCATCCATTGCTGAATTGTTCTCTCAAGGCGATAAGAGCTCGTTAGTAATTAGCTGAGTCAGCAGAATTCTATTATAAGCCTGTTAGTATGCCAGTTGTTAGTTATCCTAGTCAACTAGCTTAGCCCTAGCTTGATACCTTTATGGTATCAAAGCTACAAGTTCAACCATGACCTTGGCTTAAATCGTAGAAGCTATTTTGAGCCTAATTGCAATAACTCTTGATAAAGCTTGATGAAAATAACTATCTATCGTGGGAAGATCAGGTGAAGTCGATGATTAAGGTTATGAATTGCTTGATCACATTGTTGGAGAATCAATTCCTGAAAAAGCATCTTTTAAACAAAAATAACTAAACAAATATGATCAATCCTCTGTATGAAAAGTGAAAAAAGCAAGGCGCACTTCTGAAAATATGGCTTCTAGCTTTCATGAGTAAAAGATTGATAATATGAATGCTAGGTTGTGTCATTTTGCCTCAGATCTGGAGTAGATTAGAAACATTTTTGCATCTTAAATAGGTGCAAAAATTTGCTACCTCAAGAACAGATTAGGAAATATGAAGAAAGAAGGTTTAGTCTCTGATTACTTACTTGAGGTTAAGAAGGTTGTAGATTCTTTAGTGTGTGTTAGCATTGTGATCAATGACTTAGATCATGTTGAAGTGATTTTGAACAGTTTTCCTAAAGAGTGCACCTCGTTCATTACTTTAATCACGACACATCTAAGCCAATTTCAGTGAGAGAACTCGAAACTTTTCTAAATGGTGCATGAAGAGTTGTTGGAGAAGTACAAGAAACCTAAAAATTTTATGTAAGCACATTTAGATCATTCTCAACCAACATTTTATCATTTCAAAGGTAGATTTTGTGGAGGAAAAAGTGTGTTTTGTGGCATAGGAACTGGAAGATTTGGAAGAGGTGGTAAAATAATGCAAACTTGGTTTCAATGTTATGGAAGAGATGGACAAAGTTCTTTTAACGGTCAATTTTGTAATAAACTTGGTCACACAACTATTAATTGTTGGCACATGTTTGATGCTAATATTGGAAATACAAGATCTGATACAGCCTCAAGTTCATTCTCTCATAAGAGCGGGTTTGTCCTATTCAAATGATATGGTTCATAATAAAGCTGAATTTGCAACTCCTTCAATACTTGAAAATTGAGATTGGTATCCGAATTCTATACCATCACACCATTGACTACTGATGCACTCAATTTTGTCAAAAAGACTAAGTATGATGGAGCTGAAAAAGTCACACTTGGAAATGGTTCAAGTTTATCAATTAGCCATATTAAAAATTCAATTTCCATTTCAAATTTGAGTAGAAAATAATTCTTGCTTAGACAATTATTGTTACTGGTTCAAATTTCAAAAGATCTTTTAACTGTTTACCAATTTGCTAAAGATAACATTATTCTTTAAGTTTCATGATTATCATTGTGTTGTTAAATGCAAGGTCTACAAGGAGGTCATACTCCAAAAAACAGTTGATAGAGGGTTATACAAATTCTCTGGATCTCACCCAAAGCCAAGCAATGATGTTGCTGCACTTCCTGCTTCTGTTTCGGGTCCTAAAGATGCTTTGCTATGACATGCTCGTCTTGGAAATTTATTAGCACTAGTGGTGAATAACGTGCTTAAATATTGTAATATTTCTTTGGATTCAGTAAATTTTGTTTGTGGTACTTGTTGCATGGGAAAAGCACACCAACATCCCTTTCATAAGTCCTCTTCTATTTACACCAAACCTTTAAAACTCATATACATTGATGTAAGGGGTCCTATTCCAATTTCCTTAAAAAATAATTCCAAGTACTATGTTCATTTTATTGATGCCTTTTCTAGATTTACTTGGATATATCTCACTTAATCAAAGTCTCAAATCAGATCTACTTTTGAAAATTTTAAATTTATGGTTGAATTGCAACTTAGAACTAAAATTAAATTGTACAAAGTAACAATGCTAAGGAATATATTAGTTTGGCTAAGTCTTTGTAGGGAATATGTCTGGTATGGAAATTTTTGTCTCCTTATGAGCATCAACAAAATGATTCAGCTGAACGTAAGCACATGCATATTATTAAAACTGGTTTGACTCTACTAGTAGTAGCATCAATTCCAAAATCATTCTGGGGTGATGCTTTCATGATTGTAGTAAAGTTAATCAATTCTTTATCCACTCTAGTTCTAGATTACATTACTAGAAAAATCACTTTAACGGCCATTTATTTTGTTTTTACCGGCAATGAAAATAGTTGCTAATACTTTTACCGGCAATTAGAATTAGCCGTTTTATACTTTGTCGCTAAAAGGTTTTAGTAGCAATTATACACTTACCGGTAAAGACTTTTTTAATAGCCGCAAAAATTCTACAACTTTTAGTGGCAATTTATATAGCCACTAAAACTAATTCTATAATATTCATGTTATTCATTTTTAGTTGCCATTATTAGTACCACTAAAAGCTTATGTGTTTTTTTAATCATAATCATTATTGTTATACAATCAACAACCACCTATTTTTTATTATAAAATGTATTTTTCCAACACTTATATACTTACACATAATACATAATTCCAACAAAATAAAACATTTCATCACATTCATAATAATAAATCTTATTACAAATCTTGTTCAATCTCAACTCAAAATACAATTTCGCTGAAACAAACTAGCAATTAAGTATTCTAGTAGCAAATCTCAATAATTACATCAAAGAAATTTCTCTCTTAATAAATTCCACATTTAAAATATGATGCATAATGTAATACATAATACCTATATAGACATAATACATAATGTAATATATGAGTCATACATAGACATAATGTGATGTATAATAGTTTACAAAGAAATAAACATAAAAAAAGGGTTTACAAAGAATTTAATTACCCTAACTGAGTAAATTCTTGCATAATAGCAGCAACTTCCTTTACAAGCTGAGTGACAAGAAATTGGTTCCTGTAATTTTCCGGTAATATACTTAGTGTTTAAGTAAATGATACCTTTTAGAAAATAGGACAAATAGTGAGGAACATCTAATTCTAATTTATTTGAAACAACCCACCTTCATAGAAAAATAGTTACATATCATCATTATATATTAATTGCAACTCTTGATGATTCACATTATAATAAATGAAAAGTAATCCTATATAGAATTTGTCATTTCTTTTTTAATTCAGCATAGCCTTTCATCATAATACATTTTATATTGCCCTTCCAATATATGTGATAAACCATCATTTTATGATTTATATTGTGTTTAATTGTGTGGTTTTATCAAGTCTTTACCCACTTATTCATATGATTTGCATGTATTTACAATTCCTTCCCAAAATTGTTTTATGATTGAAAACTTGCTTCCTAGAGATCTTTTAATTATGTATTTTTAATCTCCCTTATACCATTCGATTCCTTGATATGTGTATTAAGTGTTTCAGGCTTCATAGGGCAAGAATGGCTTAGAGAATGGAGAGGAAGCTTGCAAAAATGGAAGGAACACAAGAAACTAAGGAGATGACCAGCGAACACTGACGCGAGCGCATGGCCCACGCAAGCGCGCGAAATGGAGAAATCGCAGCAATGCGAATGCGTGCCTGACGCAAACGCGTGGATTGGAGTCTGCAGTAAACGCGTGGATTGGAGTCTGCACGAATGATGTGAATGCGTGAAAGACACGAACGCGTGGCAAGGAAAAATGCCGAATGACGCGAACGCGTGGACGACGCGTACGCGTGACCTGCGCGATTTGCAGAAATAACAGAATATGTTGGGGGCGATTTTGGGCCACATTTTGACCCAGTTTTCGGCCCAGAAACACAGACTAAACCTAGGGAACATGCTGAGACTCAACACGCATCCACACACATTCAGATTCATCATATTAGGATTACTTTAGTTTTAGATCTGAATTTTTAGATTGGCATTACATTGATAGTTTATTCTTTTGCTTGGATTTTTTTATGCTAAGAGTCATTACTTCCGTTGAAGACATTACTTTAGTTTGTTTCCTTATTCCCTTATTTTTAATTATTTACTCATTGACTCTATTTAGATAATTATGTTGTGTTTTGAATTTATTAATATATAGAGTTATTTTTATTTTAATTAATTTTAATTCTCTATTTTATTTAATTATGTCTTCTCATATTTTTATGATTATTAATCTCATGTTAATGGAGTAGAATTTCTACTTGACATGGGGGTTAACTAAGAGGAGATACTTGAGTTGGAATGCTCAAGTGCTTGGTTGAATTGGACGTTGTTAGCTAATTCCATACCTACTAACACTAGACCTCCCCAAAGGAGAGGACTAGGAATTGAGGGTAAGAGTTAGTTTAATCACCATACTTTTCCTTAATTGAAATCTCTTAATTGGTTAACTTCTGTCACGCATCAATTTTTGGCGCCGTTGCTGGGGAGTTGCAATAGTGTGCTAAATTATTAATTAGTGTATATATTTTATTTTTATTTGCATATTTTATTTTTATTTCTGTTACCATGAGTTACATGTCTTTCTCATTGAATGACGCGTTCATTGCCTGATCCGAGTTTAGTCCCATTTGATCCTAAAATTGAAAGAACTCTTTCACATATTAGACGAACTCGACGTCGGTTAGCCTCTGAGGGTGGTGAAGTGATTATTATCAATTCACCAGTCTCATCTGAGGGCGAATCTGAAACGCCATCTGAGAGTGAGACAAGCTCATTTACTACTGATCCAGTTGATTTATGTGCAGGAAACATGGCAGCACCTAGGAGGATTACTCTCTAGGAGGCAAGAGCCCCAGATTTTACACTACAACTGTATCAAGTGCATCATCCAACTCTGGCTGCAGATTTTGAACTGAAGACCGCACTAATCAACTTGATGTCCAAGTTTCATGGCTTATCTGCTCAAGAACCTATCAAGCATCTTAGGGGTTTTTAGACAGCCTGTTCTACTGTTAGGCGTCATGGTGCAGATGAAACTTCTATTCTGTTAACCGCTTTTCTGTTTTCTCTTGAGGGAAAGGCGAGGGAGTGGTACTACACTCAACCGGAAGCGACTGTTACTAACTGGGATACGCTTAGAATAGAATTTTTGGAAAAATACTTTCCAGCTGAAGTTACTGATAGATTGATGAAAGAGATTTCAATGATAGTTCAAGGCGAATCCGAGACTCTCTACGAATATTGGGAGCTCTTTAACAATCTCCTGGACGCATGTTCCTATCACATGATTGGTAAACTAGTATTGATCAGCTACTTCACCCAAGGCATGAACTCCCAGGATAAGACTACACTGGAAGGTGCTAGTAATGGTTCTTTGAAAAAGTACAAAACTGCAGATGAAGCATGGCAGTTGATCAGCGACTTAGTTGGGTCTACTAGGAATCACAGGCAGAGGCGCAGCCATCCCAAGGCTGTTGCCGAAGTTTCTTCTAGTATTGAAACTACTGCTCTCACACAGAGTATATGTGAAATGACCAACTTACTGAAACAAATGCAGTTGAATCAGTAACAGGCACAACAAGCTCAGCATTCACCACAACAAAGCCAACAGTTGGTTCCACAAAGAGTATGCGGGATCTGTGCTGATTATAGTCATTATACTGATGAATGCTCGTAGCTCTAGGAAGACAACACTGTGGCAGCTCATGAGTCGCAGAAGCTGGTGAATTAAAAATTATTAAAATGGTTACGTTGCAAGTATAGTTCTTAACTCACCGAAAATCTGCCTATCAATTTAGAAGTATGTCACAGAGAGTTTGAATTAAAAATTATTGGGAGTTTTAAGTCCCAGGTCGTCTCCCAACGAGTTGCAGAAAAGTGTGCTATCTTATTAATCAGATGTTCAAAGAAGTTGAGTTGGGTAAATTGGAATTTAAATTGAAGAAATTTAGTTAATATGAATAAAAGCCTTGACTGGGAGTTGATTGGTTGGAATTTCTACTATTGATGGAGTGATTGTAAGATTAATTTATAATTAATGGTTGTTCTGTTTGGTTATCCTTTACTAAGTAAGGGAAAGTCAAACAAGCTGGGATGCCAGATCTATTCACAAGTTGCAACCCACTTAGTTCAAAGGGATTAGCGTTGGTGACAGGATAGCAACCCAACATTTAACCCAATTACAAATTTTTCTTTAATCCTTCCAACTCAAGAGTTCCTTTTAATCAACTCCCTATCAAGTAAGGAAACTACTCACGCATTGTAAATAAAGAATCCATAGCACATGAAAGGGAATTAAAAGAAGACATGATTATTGGAATTGAAGTTGAATTAAAAAGAAATAATCCTTGCATTAATTAATCATAAAAGTATTCAAAAAACAAAATTGAACAAAACAAGGAACATGGAAGAATATAACCAAGTTAAGAAAATAAACTAGAATGATGAAGTCTTGATGAGGAAATAACTCTTCTCAATGTTCCAATGCTAAGACCAATTGAAAATTAAAATTCTAAAACCTAAGAAAGTAAAACTTAAGAGAGTAAAACTAGATCTCCAAAATTGTCTCTGAATGAATGTGTTATTTGTTTCTGCCTGTTCTCTGACTCTGGTCTGCTGTTCTGGGCCGAAAACTGGGCCGAAATAGGGTCCAAAATCGCCCCCAACGAATTCTGTAGATTATGCAGATCGCACATGTCACGCGATCGCGTCATCCATGCGGACGCGTCATTCACGCTTTTCCTCGCCACGCGTTCGCGTCGTCCACGCTACCGCGAAGCCAGAGCTTTTCCAATCCGCGCGACCGCGTGAGCCATGCGGCCGCGTCACTGCGATTTGCTCTCCTTCGCGCGGTCGCGTGAGCCATGCGACGGCGTCACTTCTCGCTGGTTATCTCCTCAAATTCTTGTGTTCCTTCTATATTTGCTAGCTTCCTTTCCAATCTCCAACTCATTTATGCCCTGTAAAGTCTGAAACACTCAACACACAGATCACGGCATCGAA
Organism: Arachis ipaensis; assembly: GCF_000816755.2. Taxonomy (NCBI): domain Eukaryota; kingdom Viridiplantae; phylum Streptophyta; class Magnoliopsida; order Fabales; family Fabaceae; genus Arachis; species Arachis ipaensis. Next base: position 102,869,496 of record NC_029787.2, on the reverse strand, counting down.
TGGAATAAAGGAGAATTAAAAATAAATAATTAAAGTCTCTAGGAAGCAGTTTTCAAACATGTAATAAATTCAGGAAGGAAATCTAAATGTATGCTAATTTAATGAATAAGTGGGTAAGGATCATGCTAATTCTCTCCAAGCATTCTGAACTCTAGTTGCTATGAGCTCTCCATGCTCATTCTTCACTGTAGTGACTCCAGATTTCTTGGGTACTACTTGTACTGGGCTTATCCATTCACTGTCTGAAATGGGATATATGATACCTGCTTCCAGTAGTCTGGTCACTTCTTTTTTGACAACTTCCAAGATGGTTGGATTCAATCTTCTTTGGGGTTGACGGACAGGTCTTGCTCCCTCTTCTATAAATATTCTGTGCTCACATACTTGAGGGTTGATTCCCACTATGTCTGCCAAACTCCACCCAATTGCCTTCTTATGCTTCCTCAGTACGTCAAGTAACTGCTCTTCTTGTTGAGAAGTCAGTTCCCTTGCAATAATAACCGGAAGCTTCTGCTCATCCTCAAGATAAGCATATTTGAGATGTGGAGGGAGAGGTTTCAATTCTAACTTTTGATCATGGGTAGGCTCTGAATTATTGGGAGCTTGTGAAAATGGCGAAGTGCCCTCACTGTCAGTTAAGAGGGTCCCTACACTGGGACCTTGTCCAGTGTGCCTCTCTTCAAACTCTTCCTTTTGAATTTCAGCCACACTTTCGTCTATGACATCACACTGGAAGATAGAACGATCTTCTGGGGGGTTGTCAATGACTTCATTCAGATTGAAGATTACTATGCGGCCATCTATTTTAAAGGAGTATGTTCCTGAAAAAGAATCCAATTTGAATTTTGATGTCTTCAGGAATGGTCTTCCAAGTAGACTGGCATTAATACTATTCATGATGTTTTTTTCCATGGTCTGTTGTCTTTTCTCAAAAGATTGCAGTAGGTCTTCAGTAGAAGGTAAAGAAGAATAGATAAATTGAGAGGTCTGCTGCTGATTGTTCTGCGGTCCTTGGTTCTGCCGCAGGTGAGGTGCTCTGTAAGGTTGATTTTGCTGCCTGTTATTGTTATTGTTCCACCTCTGATTTCCCTGATTATCTCTGCCTCTTCTGTTATTGTTGTCCCTCCAATTCTGGTTTGAATTGTCCTGCCATCCATGATTATTATTTCCACCTTGATTGGAACCTTGGTTGGGGCGGTCATAGAAGTTGTGAGTAGATGCCACCATGTTGTCTTCTTGTTGGAGCTGCGGGCATTCATCAGTGTAATGGCTATAATCAGCACAGATTCTGCAAATTCTTTGTGGGACTAGTTGTTAGTTTTGCTGTGGTGGAGGTTGAGCTTGCTGAGCTTGTTGATTCAACTGTATTTGTTTCAGCAAGTTGGTCATTTCATAGATGCTTTGAGTTAGAGCAGCAGTCTCTCTGCTAGAAGATACTTCTGCAACAGCTTTTGAACGGCCTTGCTTTTGTCTGTGGTTCCTAGTGGATTCAGCTAAATCACTGATCAATTGCCAATCTTCATCAGTGGTCTTGTACTTCTTCATAGACCCATTGCTGGCACTTTCCAGTAAGGTCTTATCTTGGGGCCTCATACCCTGTGTAATATAACTGAGTAGCACGATCTTGTCAATCATGTGGTGGGGACATGCTTCCAGAAGATTATTGAAGCGCTCCCAGTATTCAAAGAGAGTCTCATTGTCATCTTGAACAATTGTGGAGATATCCTTCCTCAGTTTATCAGTAACTTCAGATGGAAGAAATTTCTCCAGAAACTCCTTTCTGAGTGTATCCCAGTTGGATACATTTGCTAGAGGTTGAGTGTAGTACCACTCTCTTGCTTTTCCCTCAAGAGAAAACGAAAAAGCTTTCAGCAGAATTGAAGTTTCATCAGTGCCATCACGCCTGACAGTAGAACAGGCTGCCTGGAAGTCTCTCAAGTGCTTGATAGGCTCTTGAGCAGGTAGGCCATGAAACTTGGGCATCAAATTTAGCAGTGCGGGCTTTATTTCAAAATCTGTAGACACCGCTGGGTGATGCGCTTGAAACGGTTGCATTGTAAAATCAGGGGCTCCTTCCTCTTGGATGGTAACTCTCCTAGCTGCCATGTTTTCTGCACGTAAAACAACCGAATCAGTAGAA
>NC_029787.2:102860535-102867236 GCF_000816755.2 Arachis ipaensis | reverse complement strand
TTGAATTAAAAAGAAATAATCCTTGCATTAATTAATCATAAAAGTATTCAAATAACAAAATTGAACAAAACAAGGAACATGGAAGAATAAAACCAAGTTAAGAAAACAAACTAGAATGATGAAGTCTTGATGAGGAAATAACTCTTCTCAATGTTCCAATGCTAAGACCAATTGAAAATTAAAATTCTAAAACCTAAGAGAGTAAAACTTAAGAGAGTAAAACTAGATCTCCAAAACTGTCTCTGAATGAATGTGTTATTTGTTTCTGCCTATTCTCTGATTCTAGTCTGCTGTTCCGGGCCAAAAACTGGGCCGAAATAGGGTCCAAAATCGCCCCCAACGAATTCTGTAGATTATGCAGATCGCACATGTCACGCGATCGCGTCATCCATGCAGACGCGTCATTCGCACTTTTCCTCGCCACGCGTTCACGTCGTCCACGCTACCGCGAAGCCAGAGCTTTTCCAATCCGCGCGACCGCGTGAGCCATGCGGCCGCGTCACTGCGATTTGCTCTCCTTCGCGCGGTCGCGTGAGCCATGCGACGGCGTCACTTCTCGCTGGTTATCTCCTCAAATTCTTGTGTTCCTTCCATATTTGCTAGCTTCCTTTCCAATCTCCAACTCATTTATGCCCTGTAAAGTCTGAAACACTCAACACACAGATCACGGCATCGAATGGAATAAAGGAGAATTAAAAATAAATAATTAAAGTCTCTAGGAAGCAGTTTTCAAACATGTAATAAATTCAGGAAGGAAATCTAAATGCATGCTAATTTAATGAATAAGTGGGTAAGGATCATGCTAATTCTCTCCAAGCATTCTGAACTCTAGTTGCTATGAGCTCTCCATGCTCACTCTTCACTGTAGTGACTCCAGATTTCTTGGGTACTACTTGTACTGGGCTTACCCATTCACTGTCTGAAATGGGATATATGATACCTGCTTCCAGTAGTCTGGTCACTTCTTTTTTGACAACTTCCAAGATGGTTAATGGGTAAATTGAGAGGTCTGCTGCTGATTGTTCTGCGGTCCTTGGTTCTGCCTCAGGTGAGGTGCTCTGTAAGGTTGATTTTGCTGCCTGTTATTGTTATTGTTCCACCTCTGATTTCCCTGATTATCTCTGCCTCTTCTGTTATTGTTGTCCCTCCAATTCTGGTTTGAATTGTCCTGCCATCCATGATTATTATTTCCACCTTGATTGTAACCTTGGTTGGGGCGGTCATAGAAGTTGTGAGTAGATGCCACCATGTTGTCTTCTTGTTGGAGCTACGGGCATTCATCAGTGTAATGGCTATAATCAGCACAGATTCTGCAAATTCTTTGTGGGACTAGTTGTTGGTTTTGCTGTGGTGGAGGTTGAGCTTGCTGAGCTTGTTGATTCAACTGTATTTGTTTCAGCAAGTTGGTCATTTCATAGATGCTTTGAGTTAGAGCAGCAGTCTCTCTGCTAGAAGATACTTCTGCAACAGCTTTTGAACGGCCTTGCTTTTGTCTGTGGTTCCTAGTGGATTTAGCTAAATCACTGATCAATTGCCAATCTTCATCAGTGGTCTTGTACTTCTTCATAGACCCATTGCTGGCACTTTCCAGTAAGGTCTTATCTTGGGGCCTCATACCCTGTGTAATATAGCTGAGTAGCACGATCTTGTCAATCATGTGGTGGGGACATGCTTCCAGAAGATTATTGAAGCGCTCCCAGTATTCAAAGAGAGTCTCATTGTCATCCTGAACAATTGTGGAGATATCCTTCCTCAGTTTATCAGTAACTTCAGATGGAAAAAATTTCTCCAGAAACTCCTTTCTGAGTGTATCCCAGTTGGATACATTTGCTAGAGGTTGAGTGTAGTACCACTCTCTTGCTTTTCCCGCAAGAGAAAACGAAAAAGCTTTCAGCAGAATTGAAGTTTCATCAGTGCCATCACGCCTGACAGTAGAACAGGCTTCCTGGAAGTCTCTCAAGTGCTTGATAGGCTCTTGAGCAGGTAGGCCATGAAACTTGGGCATCAAATTTAGCAGTGCGGGCTTTATTTCAAAATCTGTAGCCACCGCTGGGTGATGCGCTTGAAACGGTTGCATTGTAAAATCAGGGGCTCCTTCCTCTTGGGAAATAACTCTTCTCAATGTTCCAGCGCTAAGACCAATTGAAAATTAAAATTCTAAAACCTAAGAGAGTAAAACTTAAGAGAGTAAAACTAGATCTCCAAAAATATCTCTGAATGAATGTGTTATTTATTTCTGCCTATTCTCTGACTCTAGTCTGCTGTTCCGGGCCGAAAACTGGGCCAAAATAGGGTCCAAAATCGCCCCCAACGAATTCTGTAGATTATGCAGATCGCACATGTCACGCGATCGCGTCATCCATGCGGACGCGTCATTCGCACTTTTCCTCGCCACGCGTTCACGTCGTCCACGCTACCGCGAAGCCAGAGCTTTCCAATCCGCGCGACTGCGTGAGCCATGCGGCCGCGTCACTGCGATTTGCTCTCCTTCGCGCGGTCGCGTGAGCCATGCGACGGCGTCACTTCTCGCTGGTTATCTCCTCAAATTCTTGTGTTCCTTCCATATTTGCTAGCTTCCTTTCCAATCTCCAACTCATTTATGCCCTGTAAAGTCTGAAACACTCAACACATAGATCACGGCATCGAATGGAATAAAGGAGAATTAAAAATAAATAATTAAAGTCTCTAGGAAGCAGTTTTCAAACATGTAATAAATTCAGGAAGGAAATCTAAATGCATGCTAATTTAATGAATAAGTGGGTAAGGATCATGGTAAAACCACACAATTAAACACAATATAAATCATAAAATAGTGGTTCATCAGTAGCCACCCACAACTTCTATGACCGCCCGAATCAAGGATACAATCAACAAGGTGGCAACTACAACCAAGGTGGCAACAATAATCATGGATGGCAAGACAACTCCAACCAAGGCTGGAGAGATAATTCTAACCATGGCTGGAGGGATAAATTTAACAGAGGAGGCAGAGACAATAATGGAAACCAGAGGTGGAATAACAATAACAACAACAGACAGCAGAATCAGAACTAACCTTACAGGGCACCTCACCTAAGACAATCACAAGGACCCCAGCAAACCCAACAACAAGTTTCTCAGACTGCTTATTCTAATTCCTCATCAAATGATGAGATGCTCCATTCTCTTGCGCAAGGACAACAAGACATGCAGGCGCAGCTGAACTCTAGTCTGAATGGCTTGACTGCCACTTTACAAGCTCTCGTCTCCCGGATGGATTCCTCACTTAATTCCACACATCAACCTTCAAGCTCTAATGGAATTCCTTCTCAACCACTGTCTAATCCCAAGGGTGTCATCAACGCTATCACTTTGAGGTCTGGAACCACATTACAGGAGAGGAACCATGAGGAGCCAAACCCACTAGAAAATGTAACAGCAGAGGATGTGGTGGAAGTGGAAGATGCTGAAGAGGAAGAGGACATACAAGACATAGTTGAAGAAGAAGCAGTTCAACCAAAGAATGAAACACCAAAGGATGTTGAAGCTACAAATCGCGCCCATCCCATTCCCTTTCCACAACTTGCAAGGAAAACCAGGAAGCAGATGGAACTTGATCCCAAAACAGTAGAAATATTCAAAAAGGTCGAGGTAACTGTTCTCCTTTTTGATGTTATTCAACAGGTACCTAAATACGCAAAGTTTCTAAAGGATTTGTGCATAAGAGCTTTAAGGAAACCGGTATCCACGCGATCGCATGGATGACGCGATCGCGTGCCAAGCACGAATCAGCAGCGACGCGGCCGCATGACTGACGGGACCGCGCGCCTTAAGCAGAACGCATATGACGCGGTCGCATGACTGACGCGACCGCGTGGTAAGGAAAAGCTCCAAATGACGCGACCGCGTGACCTACGCGGACGCGTGACAGAGGCCACGCATCAGAATTTACAGAATACGCCCCTAGCGAATTCTGAAGCCCTTTTTGGCACAGATCCAAGTATAGACAGCATAGACCAGAGGTTATAAAGTTTGGGAATGCACCCATTCAAAGGAGAGCTCGCATATTTTTACTTTTCAATGATTTAGATTTAGTTGAGAGGGAGATCTTCTCTCTCTCTTTTAGGATTTAGGATTTCTTCTTGTTTTAAGAAGTACAGGTTGATCAAGTGGAGTTTAGATTCAACTTTCATTATAGTTGAGAGAGATAACTACGTTGGACCTCCAACTTCTCTTACCTTGCCAAAAGTCTGCTTTATAGTATTTATTTATTTTAATTGCCATTTACTTTACTTGTCATTTAAATTACTTGCTTCTCATCTTCTAAACCCTGATTACAACCTTTATAGCCAATAGTAAGAACATACTTCCTCGCAGTTCCTTGAGAAGACGACCCGAGGTTTGAATACTCGGTTAACAATTTCTAAAGGGGTTTGTTACTTGTGACACCCAAAATGTTTGTATGAAGGGATTTTTGTCGGTTTAGAGACTATATCTACAACGCAACTATTTCTATGAATCTCTTTACTGGTAAAAATCCTCTCATCAACCGTCATCAATCCTACTTGGAAGACCATTCCTGAAGACTTCAAAGTTCAAGCTGGATGTATTCTCAGAAACTTACTCTTCTGAGATAGATGGCAGAACAGTGAGTTTCAGTTTAAATAAAGCTATGAAGCATCCTCCGGAAGATCATTCTATCTTCCAGTGCAACATTATTGATAAAACTGTAGCTGAAGTTCACCAAGAATTAGAAGAGAAGTATATGGAGCAAGGTCCAAGTATGGGGACACTTTCTGAAAACAATGAGAGGACTTTACCATTATCACCCGCCCCGGATGATCCAGAGCCTAGCTATGAGTAGAAATTAGAGTTAAAGCCCCTTCCTCCACACCTCAAGTATGCTTACCTTGAGGACAAGCAGAAGTTCCCAGTCATCATTGCAAGGGAACTCACTTCTCAACAAGAAGAACAGCTACTCAGTGTGCTGAGAAAACATAAGAAAGCAATTAGATGGAGCTTGGCGGATATAGTAGGCATCAGTTCTCAAGTTTGTGAACATAGAATATTCCTAGAAGAGGGAGTAAAGCCTGTCCGTCAACCTCAAAGAAGATTGAATCCTACCATCTTAGAAGTTGTCAAGAAAGAAGTAACCAGGCTACTTGAAGCAAATATCTTTACCCCATCTCAGACAGTGAATGGGTCAGTCCAGTACAAGTGGTGCCCAAGAAGTCTGGAGTCACAACAATAAGAAATGAGCACGGAGAGATCCTGACAACTAGAGTGTAGAATTTATGGAGAGTTTGCATTGACTATAGGCGTCTCAACCAAGATACTCGCAAGGATCACTACCCCTTGCCATTCATTGATCATATGCTTGATCGCCTGTCAGGTAAATCCCATTATTGTTTTTTAGATGGTTATACAGGATACTTTCAAATTCATATAGCTCCTGAAGATCAGGAAAAGACTACTTTTACATGTCCTTTTGGGACTTATGCTTATAAGAGAATGCCCTTTGGCTTATGCAATGCACCAACCACTTTTCAAAGATGTATGATGAGTCTTTTCTCTGACCTTATTGAGAACTGTATAGAGGGTTTTATGGATGCTTTTAGCATATATGGTGATTCATTTAGCCTTTGCTTGGATAGTTTATCTAGAGTGTTAGACAGATGTGTTAGTACAAACCTTGTATTAAATTTTGAAAAATGTCACTTTATGGTCAAACAAGGAATTGTACTAGGACATGTTGTGTCTAATACTGGCATTTCTGTAGATCCAGCAAAGGTGGATGTTATTTCTAGTTTACCTTACCCCTCCTCCGTGAGGGAAGTCCATTCGTTCCTTGGCCACGTAGGTTTTTATAGGAGATTTATTAAGGACTTCAGTAAGGTAGCACTGCCTTTATCCAGATTGCTGCAGAAAGATATTGAGTTCGACTTCAGTGAGAGCTGTATGCAAGTGTTTGATAAGCTGAAGATCGCCCTGACTCAAGCTCCAATTGTGAGAGGACCTGAGTGGAGCCAGCCATTTGAAATCATGTGTGATGCTTCCAACCATGCAGTAGGAGCAGCGCTGGCTCAGTGCGAAGGTAAGGACCTTTTTGTAATTGCTTATGCATCTAAGACTTTAGATGTTGCTCAGTCTAATTATACTACTACTGAAAAAGAGCTTCTTGCTATTGTTTTTGCTTTGGATAAATTCCGAGCCTATGTACTTGGTACTAAGGTAGTAGTGTACTCAGACCATGCAGCTCTAAAATATTTATTAGCTAAAAAGGAGTCCAAATCAAGGCTAATACATTGGATACTGCTGCTACAGGAATTTGATTTAGAAATTAAGGATAGGAGTGGTAACCAGAATTTAGTGGCAGACCACTTGAGTCGCCTTGAGCACATTAAGGGTGACTCCACTCCTATAAATGATAATTTCCCATTTGATAACTTACAAGCAGTATCTGAAGTAGTTTCTTGGTATGCACCTGTAGCTAATTATCTAGTTAGCCACACTTTTCCTCCAGATTTTACTAAGCACCAGAGAGACAAGCTGAAAAGCGAGTCCAAATATTATATATGGAATGATCCATATTTATAGAGGTGTGGTGCTGACTAGGTAATTAGACGGTGTGTGCCTCAATCAGAATTCCAGTCCATTTTAGAGGCCTGCCACTCATCTGAGAGTGGAGGACATTTTGGCCCTCAAAGAACAGCTAGAAAAAT
>NC_029787.2:102821862-102859502 GCF_000816755.2 Arachis ipaensis | reverse complement strand
GGAGGACATTTTGACCCTCAAAGAACAGCTAGAAAAATTCTAGACTGTGGATTTTGGTGGCCTACTCTTTTTAAAGATGCTGCTGAATTTTGTAAATCTTGTTCCCCATGCCAAAGGTTTGGTAATATATCCAAGAGGGATGAGATGCCTCAATAGATTATGCTTTTTTGTGAAATTTTTGATGTTTGGGGCATTGACTTCATGGGTCCATTTCCAAATTCTAACGGTTACTCTTATATACTGTTAGCCGTAGATTATGTTTCTAAATGGGTGGAAGCAATTTCTACCCGCACTGATGATGCTAACACTGTTATTTCCTTTGTTAGAAACCATATTATCTGTCACTTTGGATCACCACGAGCAATCGTGAGCGATCAAGGCACCCATTTTTATAACAGGAGACTAACAGGATTACTGAAAAAGCATGGGATAATTCACAAAGTAGCAACAGCTTATCATCCCCAGACCAATGGGCAAGCAAAAGTCTCTAACAGAGTGATTAAACGTATTCTGGAGAAGATAGTAAAACCTCTTGTGAAATTTTTGATGTTTGGGGCATTGACTTCATGGGTCCATTTCCAAATTCTAACGGTTACTCTTATATACTGTTAGCCGTAGATTATGTTTCTAAATGGGTGGAAGCAATTTCTACCCGCACTGATGATGCTAACACTGTTATTTCCTTTGTTAGAAACCATATTATCTGTCACTTTGGATCACCACGAGCAATCGTGAGCGATCAAGGCACCCATTTTTATAACAGGAGACTAACAGGATTACTGAAAAAGCATGGGATAATTCACAAAGTAGCAACAGCTTATCATCCCCAGACCAATGGGCAAGCAAAAGTCTCTAACAGAGTGATTAAACGTATTCTGGAGAAGATAGTAAAACCTCATAGAAAGAACTGGAGTGCCAGGCTACAAGATGTACTCTGGGCATATAGAACAGCGTACAAGACACCCATTGGGATGAGCCCATTCCGCCTGGTATACGGAAAGGCTTGCTACCTCCCCGTAGAGGTGGAACACAAGGCTTTCTGGGTTGTAAGAGAGTGCAACATGAATCTTACAAAAGCTGGTGCTGAAAGAAAGCTGCAACTAGCAGAACTAGAGAACCTCCACCTAGAAGCATATGACAACTCTAGGCGTTACAAGGAGAAAATGAAGGCTGTCTATGACAAGCACATTAAAAGGAGAGAATTCAGACCAGGGGAGTTAGTTCTACTATATAACTCCAGACTGAGGCTCATGCCAGGTAAACTGAGATCAAGATGGAAAGGTCCATACAGAGTAGAAAAGGTAGAGCCATACGGAGTTTTCCACCTGCGTCATCCTACTAGCTCCAAATTTCTAAAGTCAATGGACATCGCCTAACGCTTTATCATAGTGAGAAGATGAAGAATCAAAAAGAACTAGAGATTTTTCTCTTGGAAGACCCACCAAGAGAAGCAGAATGAGACTAACGAGCATCCAACTTAAGGACGTAAAAGCAAAGTGCTAGGTGGGAGACAACCCACCATAGTATGATCGTTCCGTTTCAGTCTTAGTTTTGTTTTACTTTATTCTATTTTTATTTTTGTTAATGACTTTTCTCATCATCCCTGCATATAGCTGCATATAGTTTACATGAGCATTCTGCATATGTTATTTAAAAAAAAAAGGCACGCACGTGACGCGGCAGCGTCGCTGACGCGTTCGCGTCACTAGTGCATTTTGAAGAAAAGAGAATTGGACAGAGAGTCACGCGACAGTGTGGCTGGAGGCGTGCCTTAGGCACAAACATGCCCACGCGTCTGTGTCACCCACGCAAACACATGCCCTTAAAAATCGACGTAAAAGAGGTGTATAGCAGCAAGTTATGATGGAGTGGGGCTGGAGTGATGCTAGAAGCACCAGCCCTGTCACGCGACCGCGTGCCCCACACATCCGCATCGTCCTCCAAACATGGCCATTCATGCGACCACGTCAACCACACGATCGCGTCACCCAAATATATTGGCAAAATAAGATTGAGACAGAGAGCTGCGCGAACGCGTCACTGCCCTCGCGCCATTCGCACAAATCAAGTCACGCGACCGCGTGATCCACACGTTCGCATCACTTGAAAAACATCACACACCACGCGACCGCGTCACTCACGCGTCCACGTCATATGCGGCGCACAGCTTATCCAGATCAGCCAAAATATCTTATATTTTCTTCCCCAAATCCTAATTTTTCTTATCCCTTTTTACTTCCTCCTTCGCTCTTCTTCCTTCTCTACTCTTTCTCACTTTTTACTCTCCCCCTTTTCTTTTCTTTTCACACCCATTATCAAGGTTTATTCTTCTTCCTTCTTTACCTTTCCATTATTATTCTTATTTTTATTATGTTTTCTTCTTCTTTTTCTTTTCACTTTCTTTATCTATATTTTCTTTTTCTTTTCCATTTCTTTCTTTTTTCCTTTTTATTGGTGTTGAAAATTTATTTCGGTCTTTATTTTCTATATTTTGCTTGTGGATTATCATGAATTTGTTTGACAATTAATATTACCTTTTAAAGGGTTACTTGCATGTTCTATTTTATATTTTCAAAAACATATTTACCATGCATGCTATGTGTTTGTGAAAAAGCCCGTATGGCATCATGCTCTACCTTTATGTTATCCTACTACTTTAATGCCTATTTTTCACAAAACCCCTTTTATATTTTATTAATTTAATTTTATTGTCAATACAAATAGGTTATTAGTTTGAAAGACTTGGTAATCTAACTTGGACATTGAATGCTTGATCTATGCTACTCATGCCTTTGCCAGCATGCCAATAAACATCTTGCATTTAATTGCCATCACATGCACTTGCTATGTTTCCTTTGATGAACTTTTCACATGTAGTCTAGACCATGTGTTAACGACATCCTTCATTACCGTGCATTGATTACCACTCATAATATTTACTCCTTTGCTCGAACCCTTCGCTTTACATATTACTTTCTCTTTCCTTTTTCAGGATGGCCACCAAGAAAGACAAAGAGAAAGCTACTCCTAAACTGCCAGCAAGGAGAGGAACAAAAAGAGCATTAGTGGCAGAGCCATCTTCAACAGCAGTAAAGCCCTCAACAAAAAGAATCAAGAGGATCATCAAGGTCGATGAAAAAGAAAAAGCCTTCCCAGCAAAAGACACTGCGCGGTTTCCTAACCACTACTGTGAGCAGATGTTCCCCATCCTGGTAGAGAGGAATTACAATAATGAATACCTTCTCATCCTCCCGACCCGCATTGCTGAATTTGTCGAGCCACAAATCAAATGGAGACAATGGGGATTCCTACGGAGACAGCCATGGCAGGTTAATCTCTCATGGGTAGTAGAATTCTACTCCAACTTTCACATGGTAACCATGCAGTCTGTCTATGTCCGTCAGAAGCAAGTCCCCATAACTGAAGAGGCCATCCAACAAACTTTGGATCTTCCCCCTGCTCCAGAAGGATTGGACGTATTTCAAGAAGCCTCACTCAAGCGCCAGACATACTAATTTTACTGGGGTGCCGTTCTCAGAGTTATAGCACAACCTGACAGCAGATGGATCTACGGATACCATCGTTCCTGACCTAAGGGCATATCAGCTTCAGCACTTACCTTGGAGGCTCGAGTATGGGCACAGATTATGTCTCAATATGTCTTTCCGAGCACTCATGAGTCCTCCTTCACTGTAGACATGGCTATTTTACTTTGGTGTATCCTTACAGACCAGCACATAAACTTACCAAGACACATCCGAAATGCAATGGGACACGTACAAATTGCGGACAACTTACCTTTTTCCGCCTTGGTTTCAAATCTCGTCTCGGCAGCCAGAGTCTCCTACAGAGCTGGGGACACCAAAGCCATACTTCCACGGGATGATCAGTACGTCTCTAACGGGAAATATATCAAAACGCCAGTAGCCATTACAAGCCAGCCTACAGAACCGGCTGAAGACATTCCTCTTTCAACACCACAAGCACCTACAACAAACCAATTGCTCCATCAGATACTTGAAAGGTTAGATCGGCAGGAACATAAAGCAAAGCTAAGAGAGCTAAGAGAGAGAGCGCCGTAACCAGCGCCGATTCACATACCTCAAGAAGCTACTTATGGGAAACTACAAAGACCCAGACACCCCAGACTCCACTTTGTTTACCAGCACAAGGAGCCATGACAGTCCCGATGGTGGAGATGCTGCTACCAGCCCCCCTTTGTTCCTGACAGATGGCACCAAGGACGGTGCAAAGCCTTAAGTGTGGGGAGGTCGGTCAGTACCTGACTTCCGGAGGTAATTTCTTTTCCTTAAAACACCAATAAAATAGGATATTTAGTTAAATTTTTTCTTTTGTTTAAGATAGAATAGATTACATAGTAATAGGTTAATTGCATGCATGTTCTATTTGGATAGAAAATAATAAGTTTCTTCTAAGACCCTATTTTTTGAAAAATTTCACTAATTTAAATAAAAACTTTTGTGTTAAATTTGTTTGAAGTTGTATTTGGAATATAGTTTAAAAAGCTAAGAACACACAACCTGTGAGATTTGAGCTTAATTACATGGTTACATTATTTAACCATAAATATTTTATTCTTGTGTGTTTACTTCTCTATGATTGTAATCTTATTTGTTTAGCTCACTTATCCCAAATAAGCCTACCCTTTAAATTACCTTTGTCAGCCACTTTGAGCCTTTTAATCCCATTTGTTCTATATTTTACCACATTACTAGCCTTAAGCAGAAAAATAATTAAATATCCCAATTGAATCTTTGGTTAGCTTAAGATAGAAATTGTGTGTTAATTGAGTATGGGAAGATTGTGGGAACAAGGGTTAATAAGGGAATGTGTCATGATAAAATAATGGAAATTTGGGTACCTACTCATGTGAAACTATAAAAGTTAAAAATCCATGTGCATTAATAAGCTATATTTATTTTCATGTTCAAAAAAAAATAAGAGGACAAAATTACCCCGATTCTGAGTTAAGTTAAGTTCAAGGATCAATGTATGTGTGATAAAAATTAAAAAGAAAGTTGATGCATGAGTATGTAATGCAAAAGTGAAAATTATGGGTAGCTAGGCATGATTCTAAAGTTATATAGAGTATATGTATGTTAGGTGAAAGCTTAGGTTAATTAAAGATTCAATTTATAAGCTCCCTTAGCCATATATATATACCCTCACCCTTACCTTAGCCCCATTACAACCTTGAAAAGACCTCATGATGTTTGCATTGGTATGTTAAATATTGTTGACTGATTAGGTGAAGAACAAAAATTTAGAAAGCATGATTAGAGAAGAGTAGAGTGATCACCCTATACACTTGAGAGACTAGAGTGCACATACACCATCAGTGAGGGTTCAATGCTTGATTCTATGTTTCCTGCTTTCATGAGCTATCTTCTTGCATTCTCATCTGTTCTTACTGTATAAATTGAATTAGTGGAATTTGATTTATGTTTGTCTTGAAGAGCTTATTTACTTTTAACCAAGTAGTATTCATATGATTTGCATGTATTTACAATTCCTTCCCAAAATTGTTCCATGGTTGAAAACTTGCTTCCTAGGATCTTTTAATTATGTATTTTTAATCTCCCTTATACCATTCGATGCCTTGATATGTGTGTTAAGTGTTTTAGGCTTCATAGGGTAGGAATGGCTTAGAGAATAGAGAGGAAGCTTGCAAAAATGGAAGGAACACAAGAAACTAAGGAGATGACCAGTGAACACTGACGCGAGCGCATGGCCCACGCGAGCGCGCGAAATGGAGAAATCGCAGTGACGCGAATGCGTGTCTGACGCAAACGCGTGGGTTGGAGTCTGAACGCATGACGTGAATGCGTGGACGACGCGAACGCGTGACAAGGAAAATCGCTGAATGACGCGAACGCGTTGACGACGCGTACGCGTGACCTGCGCGATTTGCAAAAATAACAGAATACACTGGAGGCAATTTCGGGCCGCATTTTAACCCAGTTTTTGGCCCAGAAACACAGACTAAACCTAGGAAACACGCTGAGACTCAACACGCATCCACACACATTCAGATTCATCATATTAGGATTACTTCAGTTTTAGATCTGAATTTTTAGATTGGCATTACATTGATAGTTTATGCTTTTGCTTGGATTTTTGGATGCTGAGAGTCATTACCTCCGTTGAAGACATTGCTTTAGTTTGTTTCCTTATTTCCTTGTTTTTAATTAGTTACTCATTGACTCTGTTCAGATAATTATGTTGTGTTTTGAATTTATTAATATATAGAGTTATTTTTATTTTAATTAATTTTAATTCTCTATTTTATTTAATTATGTCTTCTCATATTTTTATGATTATTAATCTCATGTCAATGGAGTAGAATTTCTACTTGACATGGGGGTTGATTAAGAGGAGATACTTGAGTTAGAATGCTCAAGTGCTTGGTTGAATTGGACGTTGTTAGCTAATTCTATACCTACTAACACTAGACCTCCCCAAAGGAGAGGACTAGGAATTGAGGGTAAGAGTTAGTTTAATAACCATACTTTTCCTTATTTAGTAAGGGATAACCGAGTGAGAACAACATCCATTTTACAATACTCTTGAGAAGATCCCAACAAGGATAGAAATTCCATTTAATTATTCCCTAGTCAAGGCCTTTTATTTGGAGTATCAATAATTATTCTTAGTTTATTTTTATTGCTTTAATTTTTAATCATTTTAATTACTCGTTATCAAAACTTAATTTTTCTGAGAACCCCCAGTTAATAAAATAGCACTCTTCCCTGCAACTCGTTGGGAGACGACCTGGGACTCATACTCCCAGTATCTTTATTTCTAAAATTTGTGACAACCTTTTTTAAATTGGTGAGGCAGATATTAGCCGGTTACGAGCTATACGTGCAATGCTGTTCTCTTAATTGAAATCTCTTAATTGGTTAACTTCTGTCACGCATCAATATGATAGAGGTATATAATTTATATTAATCCACTATTCTGTTTTACTTATTGTAAGGATAGAATAATACAAAATATAATCAATCTAGCATGACTTAGTACAATATAACAAACTTACTTTATATGAAAAATCATCAAGAACTTTCAAAAGTAGAATTATTTAGAATCCAAAAATTTAAAATGAATTTGGCAATAGTATATCTGAATATGATTTGTCAAGTATATCTAGAACTTATAAGCAAGATTCAAGAAACAGAAAGATACCATAAGGGGAAATGTAGATATACTGTACTTTATATAATCGGTGATACTACTTCTCTGTTTCCTGCTTTTCCTAATCAAAACTCGAAAATCAGGTCCCATGCCACTGAACAAAAAATATAACTCAGGTCAAGACGAGATACTCGCAGACTAGCTAAGGATAAAAACCACTTTCATTTACAAAGAGCTCAAATGCAATTAAAAAAAAAGGCATGCTAAAAGCCTGCGAATCTATTTATTAGAATTCACTTAATTTCAAATACAAAAATCCAAAATCAGTTTGTCACATGCTTGATTACTTGTATGCTTGTTAGTATACAGTCCATTTACATCAGTAATACAGGAAGTAGTCTCCCGATGAATATTGATTCAGATTTCAGAGATGCATAGTATTTTTTCAAGTTTACAATCAATTTTAACCATTAAGCATGCCATGTCTTGTTTCTATTCTATGCACACTATGAGCTTGTAAGTTTGCATTATTCTATTCTATGCAAAAGATTCTCCCCTACAATAATTGCATCAGTTCCTTAAGCATAAACCTTAAGTGGCCTCTCATGGTTAAGAAGACATCAGATAAACATTATTAATAATATCATAAAAATATATTTAACTTTGAAATATTAAAATACATAGAAAAAAATAAACCTATATACAACCCCTATATTTGGTGTTAATAATTGAATTTTTTGGACCTGCAATGGAATAGAACAAAGAACTAAGATCAAATTTCAAATTAATGGCCACAGTTTTACGTGTTCCCTTGACATTCAAAATATACTTACATAATTCACTTGGTAATTAATATCTGAACTTTGAGAATAACAAAACTAGAAATTATATGTAAGCACTAACCACAAGGCATAGCCGATAAGAGAAATTCTAACAAATAACAAACTTACTGATGCTTCATCAACCAATATAGATGACAGTGTCTTCTCTGCTGCAATGACTACACCATTTGCAGCTACAAGAGTGAAACACAACTACATATTACATGGTCTTGTAAAGAATAGGGAGCTTTTCTACAACAGATGATCATGATATACTAAAGACATTGTAAAAGCTTTTGCCTTCTGCTCAGCTAATATATCACAAACATCTAACTATAGAGCAGATTCTTAAGAGTATTATTTCTTTTACAGTGGCTCTTATAAAAACCTAATACCAAAAATAAGTAGAAGCCCCACACAAATTTAGTCATTAATTTCTTCCCTACTAAACAATTATAATTAGTTACAAGTATCAGTACAAATAAAAAGAAAAGATGCCGAGAGGGAAAAGTAGAGATCATTACCTTCTTCAAATGGCGGCCATGGAGAGCAAGTTGAGCAATGAGCAATAAGTTTGGCCACCAGAGAGAAACAGAAGAGTAGCAACAACCGTTGGCGACGGCGACAACAACAAAATCTTGCTGAATTTTAGAATTAGCAAAAAGATAAAATAAAAAACAAAAAATTGAAAGAATAAAGGGAGAAGATCTACTGGCGGCGACGATCTTGGGCGTCTACGCACAAGACCGGTTGCGGTGCAAGCGGCAGAAGTGCGGTGTTACGAAGAGGAAGCAATGACAGAGCCGAATGTGGCGACAGCGTCGTTCACCAAGAGGTGCTTTCTTTCGATCTTAGTGGTTTAGGCATTGATACTAGATCTGGAGATGCGTTGATAGAAGAGGCACCTTTGCTCGACGGTGGTGGCGATGGCGGCAACGATGGCTAGGGTATCAGCAGTGAGACCATTTTTCACCTTCAACATAAGCTAGGTTACTCTATGATGATTGTTAACAAAAAGAGAAATTACAAGAAGGGCAAGCCATAATTCCTTCTATATGACAATTTGTTAACAAAAAATTATTTTAATGAGAATAATACTGGCCATAATTCTATGGCCACTAAAAATTTTTATTAAGAAGAATTTTTTATAGTTATTAGTGGCAATAAAGATAATTGCGTAGTAATGACAAATACATAATTATCGCAAAAATATATCTTAAATTAAAGAATTAGTGGCCATTATGTTATTGCCACTAAAAATTTGTCGCTAAAACATATTTTTCTTATAGTAATTATGCAGCTCTTTATGAGAAATTATTCCAAGTTAAGCCTGATTACCTATCATGCAAAATCCCTGGTTGCTTGTGTTATCCACATATTAGGCCCTACAACTCTTACAAGATTGTTGATAGGTCTGAACCTTGTGTTGTTTTGGGCTATGGTTTGCAACATAAAAAGTGCTAGAAAAATCATAGTCAGCACTCATGTGATTTTTTATGAAATGAAGTTTCCTTTTAAGTATGTCTTTGCTTCCTCTGACATTACTACAACAACACCTATTATCTCAAACTCAACAGCCACACTAGCAATTCTCTCCCAACATGATACATCTCAACCTGCTACATTTCTGTCTGATCTCCTATATCTTTTATACTTCAACCTTTGTCAAATCTTTCTTACCAGATTCCTTAAGCCACAACCTCCAATACCTCAAACTCCTCTTTTATAGATTTTAATACACACACATTAACTATAACATCCTCCAACACTAAGTGTAAATCCTTCCATTCGCATAACTTGCAACACAGTCAATCCTAACACCACATGACTACACATTCTAAGAATGACATTTTTAAACCAAATTTGTTTCATGCACAAGTCACAAATGGTCTAGAACCAAAGAATTTTAAAGAATCCCTAAACATTCTTCATTGGAAGCAAGCCATGAATGATGAAATGATGCCTTGATAAGAACTAAAACATGAAATCTTGTACCTTCGCTCGAAGGAAGAGTTCCAATTGGTTGTCATTGGGTTTTTTGATTTGAGTATAACTTGGATGGTTCGTTGCAAAAATATAAAGTTCATTCAATTGCTCAGGGGTTTATCGAAAGGCCTGAAGTGGGTTTTAAAGAGACTTTTATCTAGTTATACATCCCACCTTCGTTCAATTAGTGCTCTTTCTTGTAGTTTCTAATGGTTAGAGTATTCGCCAATTTGATGTGAATAATCCATTTCTCAATGGTGATCTTCATGAAGAAGTGTACATAGTGCAACCACTAGCGTATGAGGGTGATCCTAAGATACTTTTCAAATTGTCTAAATCATTGTATGGGAATAAGCAAGCCTCTCAGGTCTGGTATGTTAAGGTCTTTAGTGTTTTACAATATCTTGAATTTACTAAAACTAAAGCAGATACCTTTTTGTTCACTAAGTTTGCCAATGATTATGTCACCTGTGTCCTCATCTATGTAGATGATATTAATGTGACAGGGAGTTCGAATAAGTGCATTACTGAAGTGATTGGTCAGCTTAGTTCCCAATTTGCTTTGAAGGATTTGAGAATACTTTATTACTTTCTTGGCTTAGAAATAACTCATACAACTGATGGTGGTTTATTCGTAGCCCAGGATTAAATATGTGACTGAAATATTACAAAAAGAAAAAATGACAGGGTGCAATTCCTATGCTACACCTATTCTTTCCTCTCAGGATGAGAAAGTCACATGAAACCTCTTTTGCTGATCGTGCATTTTATCGATCTATTTTGGGTAGTATTTATTATTTCACAATCACAAGGCCAGAGCTAGCTTATTATATTAACTAATCTTGTCAATTCATGCAAGATCTACTTGAAGCACATTGGAAGGTGGTGAAATAGATTTTAAGGTATATAAGTGGCTCTGCTCACTATGGACTTAGAATTCAACCCTTCTAGAACCTCAATCTCACTATGTATAATAATTTTGACTAGGGATCTAATCCGGGTGATTGCAAATCCACTCATGGTTACTATGTTTATATGGATTCTAACTTAGTGGTATGGTCTTTGATGGGAAGCAGAAGCTGGTGAATTAAAAATTTATTAAAATGGTTACGTTGTAAGTATAGTTCTTAACTCACCAAAAATCTGCCTATCAATTTAGAAATGTGTCATAGAAAGTTTAAATTAAAATTACTGGGAGTTTTAAGTCCCAGGTCGTCTCCCAACGAGTTGCAGAAAAGTGTGCTGTTTTATTAATCAGATGTTCCAAGAAGTTGAGCTAGGTAAATTGGAAATTAAATTGAGGAATTTTAAATAATATAAATAAAAGCCTTGACTGGGAATCGATTGGTTAGAATCTCTATCATTGATGGTGTGATTGTAAGATTAATTTATAATTAATGGTTGTTCTGTTTGGTTATCCCTTACTAGGTAAGGGAAAGTCAAACAAGTGGGAATGCCAGATCTGTTCACAAGTTGCAACCCACTTAGTTCAAAGGGATTGGCGTCGGTGACAGGATAGCAATCCAACATTTAACCCAATTACAAATTTTCTTTCAATCCTTCCAACTCAAGAGTTCCTTTTAATCAACTCCCCATCAAGTAAGGAAACTACTCACGCATTGTAAATAAAGAATCCATAGCATATGAAAGGGAATTAAAAGAAGACATGATTATTGGAATAGAAATTGAATTAAAAAGAAATAATCCTTGCATTAATTAATCATAAAAGTATCTGAATGACAAAATTGAACATAACAAAGAACATGGAAGATTAAAACCAAGTTAAGAGAACGAACTAGAATGATGAAGTCTTGATGAGGAAATAACTCTTCTCAATGTTCCAATGCTAAGACCAATTGAAAATTAAAATCCTAAAAACTAGAGAGAAAAACCTAAGAGAGTGAAAAACTAGATCTAAAACTACTGAATGAGTGTTTCCCCTTTGTTTCTGCATATTCCCTGACTCTAGTCTGTTGTTCCGGGCCGAAAACTGGGCCGAATTAAGGTCCAAAATCGCCCCCAACAGATTCTGCAGATTATGCAAATCGCAAATGTCACGCGATCGCGTCGTCCATGCGGACGCGTCGCTTGCGCTTTTTCCTCTCCACGCGTTCGCGTCGTCCACGCTACCACGTCGCTTGCGCTTTCCAATCCGCGTGGCCGCGCAGGCCATGCGGCCGCGTCGGCCATGCGGCCGCGTCACTGCGATTTGTGCTCCTTCGCGCGGTCGCGTGAGCCATGCGACCGCATCACTTCTCGCTGGTTATCTCCTCAAATTCTTATGTTCCTTCCATTTTTCCTAGCTTCCTCTCCAATCTCCATCTCATTCATGCCCTATAAAGTCTGAAACACTTGACACACAGATCACGGCATCGAATGGAATAAAGGAGAATTAAAAATAAACAATTAAAGTCTCTAGGAGGCAATTTTCAAACATGTACTGAATTTAAGAAGGAAATCTAAATGCATGCTAAATTGATGAATAAGTGGGTAAGGATCATGACAAAACCACACAATTAAACACAATATAAACTATAAAATAGTGGTTTATCAACCTCCACACACTTAAACATTAGCATGTCCTCATGCTAAATTGAAGGAGACAAGGAAATAAGTATGAACATGCAGAAACTCATGAAATGCAATGCAATCCTACATATATAAATAAATACAACTATATGATTATTGTCCACTTGATTAAAAGTAAATAAGCCCTTCAAAACAATTACAACTCAAATTCCACTAATTCTATCATTATACAATAAAACCGATAAAAGTGCAAGAAGATAGCTTATGAAAGCAGGAAACATGAAATTTTAAGCATTGAACCCTCACTGATAATGTATGTACGCTCTAATCCCTAGTGTATAGGGTAATCACTCTATTCTTCTCCAGTCATGTTTTCTAACTTTTGTTCTTCTCCTAACCAATCAACAACAGTTAATATACCAATGCAAACATCATGAGGTCTTTTCAGGGTTGTAATGGGGCCAAGGTGCAGGTAAGGGTATACATATGGCTAAGTGAGCTTTGTAAATTGAATCTTTAATTAACCTAAGCTCTCACCTAACATACATATATTCTATATACTTTTAAATTCATGCCTAGCTACCCATAATTCCCCTTTTCAACCCATACTCATGTTTCAACTTTGTATTTTAATTCTATCCTATGTGCATTGATCTTTGAATTTTGAATTTAACATTGGGGTAATTTTGTCCCCTTATTCATTGATTTTTTTTGAACAAATAAAGCTTATCAATGCACATAGATTTTTTTTTTCATTATTATATTTTCACATGAGTAGGTATCCAAATTCCCTTTAAATTTTCATGACCACAATTTCCCATACTTAACTAGCACACACAATTCTATCTTAAGCTGACCAAAGATTCAATTTGGGGCATATAATTATTTTTCGGCTTAAGGTTAGTAATGTGGTAAAATATATAACAAATGGGAATTGAAGGCTCAAAGTGGTTAACAAAGGTAATTGAGAAGGGTAGGCTTGATTTGGATGAGTGAGTTTAAACAAATAATGGCCTCAATCATGTGCAAGCATGTAAATATAATAAATATTGGACATATAAGATAAAACAAAATATAGATTACAATCATAGAGAAGTAAACACACAAGAATAAAATAATTATGGTTAAATGATGTAACCATATATAAAGGCTCAAATCTTTCACAGGTTGTGTGTTCTTTGGCTCAAACATCATGTTCCAAATACAACTCAAGCAGATTTATCATAAAAAATTTTTGAAAAATTAGTGAAATTTTATTCCAAAGATAGATTTTTAAAAGAAACTTATTGTCTTTTCAATCAAGTAGAACATGCATGCAACTATTCTAACCTATGCAATTTATTCTATTCTATAAAAGAAAGAAAATCTAACTAAAATATCCTAATTATTGGTGCCAGAGAAGAGAATTTACCTCCGAAAGTCAGGTACTGACTGACCTCCCCACACTTAAGGCTTTGCACCGTCCTCGGTGCCATCTGTCAGGAACAGGAGTGGGCTGGTGGCAGTATCTCCACAGTCGGGACCGTCATGGCTTCCAGTGCTAGTAAAGAAAGTGGAGTCCGGGGTGTCTGAGTCTCTGAAGCGTCCCTTGAGTAGCTCCTTGAGGTGTTTGAATCGGCGCTCGTTACGGCGCTCTCTCAGCTTTGCTTTCTGTTCTTGCCGATCCAACCGTTCGATTATCTGCTGGAGCAATTTCTCAGTTGTAGATGCTTGTGGTGTTGAAGAAGGATTATCTTCAACTGGCTCAGTAGGCTGGTTTGTAGTGGCTGCTGAAAGTCTGAGGTATTTCCCGTTAGGGACATATTGATCATCCCGTGAAAGCATGGCTTTGGTGTCCCCAACTCTGTAGGAGACTCTGGCTGCTGAAACAAGATCTGAGACCAAGGCGGGGAAAGGTAAGTTGCCCGCAATTTGTACGTGTTTCATAGCATTCTGGATATGTCTTGAGAGATTCAGAGGTTGGTCTGTAAGGATGCACCATAGTAGAATAGCCATGTCTGCAGTGAAAGAGGACTCATGAGTGCTCGGAAAGACGTAATGGGACATGATCTGTGCCCATACGCGAGCCTCCAAGGTAAGTGCAGAAGCCAAGATTTCCTTAGGGCGGGTACGGTGGTATCCATAGATCCAACGGCTGCCAGGTAATGCAATGACTCCGAGAACGGAGTCCCAGTCAAATTGGTATCTCTCCAAGAAAGATTGACCTGCCTTAGCTGTTTCCGTAGGAAACCCCATTGTCTTCACTCAATTTGCGGCTCAACAAAGGCGGAAATATTGGACGGGAGGATAAGAAGGTATTCATTGTTATAGTTCCTTTCGGCTAGGATAGAGAACATCTGCTCACAGTAGCGATTGGGAAATCGCGCAGTGTCCTTTGCTGGAAAGGCTTTCTCCTTGTCGTCAACCTTTATTATCCTCTTAACTCTTTTTGTTGAGGGCTTGACTGCGGTTGAAGAAGGCTCTGCCACTAATGCTCTTTTAGTTCCTCTTCTTGCTGGTGGTTTGGAAGTAGCTTTCTCTTTTCCTTTCTTGGTGGCCATCCTGAAAGAAGGGGAGAGAAAGGAATTTAAATTCAAAAAGATAGAGCAAGGAAGAGGGTATTGTAAGTGATAGTCAATGTACAATAAAGATAAATGGCATTAACACATGGTCCGGATTACATGTGAAAAGCTCATCACTGGCAATATAGCAAGTGCATGTAGGACAATGGAATGCAAGAGGTTTATTGGCATGCAGGCAAAGGCATGAGTAGCGTAGACCAAGCATTACTTTATAACAAACTATCACGTTTGTATTGACAATTGAATTCAATTAATAAAATAATAAGGGAAAGTTGTGAAAAGCAAGCATTGAATAGTATAGTAACATAGAGAAGTGCATAATGCTATATGGGCATTTTCACAAACACATGGCATGCATGTTAAACAAGATATAAAAAGTATGAAATTGAACATGCAAGCAATCCCTTAAAAGTAATAATTGTCAATTAAATTGTAACAAGTCACAAGCATATAATGAGGGATAATGACTCAAAAAATTTCTAACACCATGTAAAAAGGGAAAAGAAGAATAAAGAAAAATAAAAGTTTGAAAAGAAAAAGAAAAGAAAAAGAATATAATAATATATACATAATATAATAATAATGATAGAAAAGAGAAGAAGGAAGAAGAAGGTAAGACCTTGTTAATGGTGGGGAGAGAGATAGAGAGTGAAAGGTGAGGTAGAAAGGGAAGGGGGAAAGAAGAAAGAAGGAGGGAAAAGAAAAAATTAGGATTTGGAGGAAAGAAAGATAAGATAATTTGGCAATTGAGGTTTAGCTGTGCGGCGCATGTGACGCGGCCGCCTGGGGCACGCGTTCGCGTGGGCACGCGTCAGGGAAAGGGACGCGATCGTGTCGGTTACGCGGTCGCGTGACCTATGTTGCGCTGCTGGCGCGAGTGCAGCCTCGCTCCAGCATAACTCTCTGTTTAATTTATTTTAATTGCCAAAATTGGGTGACGCGATCGCGTGGGTCATGCGATCGCGTGAGTGTGCGTTAGAGAATAATCACACGGCCGCGTTGTTGACGCGGTCGCGTGACAAGGATTGTGCTTCCAGCACCAATCCAGCGCCACTCTCGCACAATATAGCATTGTGCACCCTTTTACGTCAAAAATGCAGGACACGCGGCCGCGTGGGGCACGCGGTCGCGTGGGTCAATTTGTGCCATTGGCACGACTCCAGCGCTCATCCTGCGTAACTTTCTGTTCATTTTTATTTTTCTGTACTCCTCCTGCCACGCGGACCCGTCGCTGGTGCGATCGCGTCGCGCGGCGAAATATTTATTTATTTTTTTTAAAGAAAGATAAAGACATGCATATGAAAGAGCACGAAAGCACGAATAAAGAGAAGATTTATTTAAAGAAGAAAAACTAAAAGTGAAGAAAAGAACGATCATACCGCGGTGGGTTGTCTCCCACCAAGCACTTTGGTTTTACGTCCGTAAGTTGGACGCTCCAATAGCTCAATCTGCTGCGATGTGGGGATCTTCCAAGCGGAAGATCTCAAGCTCCTTATTTTTCTGCACCTTTTCACCATGGTACAGCTTCAGACGTTGTCCATTAACCTTAATAAGTTCAGAGCTTGAAGGATGGCTTAGGTGATAAACTCCGTACGGTTCATCCTTCTCTATTCTGTATGGACCTTCCCATTTTGATCTCAACTTACCGGGCATGAGCCTTAGTCGAGATTTATAAAGGAGAACAAAATCTCCAGGTTGGAACTCTCTCTTCTTGATGTTTTGATCGTGCACAGATTTCATCTTTTTCTTGTATATTCTGGAGTTCTCATAAGCTTCCAGGCGAAGGTTCTCCAGTTCCTGCAGTTGCAACTTTCCTTCAGCTCCAGCATTCTCAATTCCTATGTTGCACTCCTTAACTGCCCAGAAGGCTCTGTGTTCTATTTCAACTGGGAGATGGCAAGCTTTTCCATAAACCAAGCGGAAGGGACTCATCCCAATGGGTGTCTTGTATGCTGTTCTATATGCCCACAGTGCATCTTGTAGTCTGGTGCTCCAATCTTTTCTATGAGGCTTTACTATCTTCTGCAAGATACGCTTAATTTCTCTGTTTGACACCTCGGCTTGCCCATTGGTTTGGGGATGGTAAGCTGTTGCAACTTTAAGGATTATCCCATGCTTCTTCATCAATCCTGTTAGTCTCCTGTTACAAAAATGGGTGCCTTGATCGCTCACGATCGCTCGTGGTGATCCAAAGCGGCATATAATATGGTTTCTCACAAAGGAAGCAACAGTGTTAGCATCATCAGTGCGGGTAGGAATTGCTTCCACCCATTTGGAAACATAATCCACAGCTAACAATATATAAAAATATCCACTAGAATTTAGAAATGGACCCATGAAGTCAATGCCCCAGACATAAAAAATTTCACAGAAAAGCATATATTGTTGAGGCATCTCATCCCTCTTGGATATGTTACCAAATTTCTGGCATGGGTGACAAGATTTACAAAACTCAGCAGCATCTCTAAAAAGAGGCTTGTGAAAATGGCAAAGTGTCCTCATTGTCAGTTAAGAGGGTCCCCACACTTGGACCTTGTCCAGTGTGCCTCTCTTCAAACTCTTCTTTTTGAACTTCAGCCACACTTTCGTCTATGAAATCACACTGGAAGATAGAACGATCTTCTGAGGGGTCTCAATGACTCCATTCAGATTGAAGATCACTATGCGGCCATCTATTTCAAAGGAGTATGTTCCTGAAAAAGCATCCAATTTGAATTTTGAAGTCTTCAGGAATGGTCTTCCAAGTAGGATTGATGATGGCTTATCTGAATCATTATGGGGCATCTCCAAGATATAAAAATCAGTGGGAAATGTGAGCCCTTTAATGTTCACCAAAACATCTTCAGCAACTCCAGCCACTGTAATAATGCTTTTATCTGCTAACATAAAACGAGCTGCCGACCTTTTTAAGGGAGGGAGCCTTAAAACATCATATATAGACAAAGGCATTATACTGACACATGCTCCTAAATCACACATGCAATCATAAATTACTAAACCACCAATAGTACAACTAACTATGCAAGGACCTGGATCACTACATTTTTCAGGTAATCCTCCCATTAAAGCAGATATAGAACTACCTAAAGGAATAGTTTCCAATTCATTAATTTTGTCTTTATGGATATATAAGTCTTTTAGAAACTTTGCATATTTAGGTACCTGCTGAATAACATCAAAAAGGGGAACAGTTACCTCAACCTTTTTGAATATTTCTACCATTTTAGGATCAGGTTCCAGCTGCTTCCTGGGCTTCCTTGCAAGTTGTGGAAATGGAGTGAGAGTAGTGTTTTCTATGGTGCCTGTGCCTTTTTGTGCTTCTTCCTGTGGTTGAGCTATCTCTTCTTCAGCTATGTCCTGTATGTCCTCTTCTTCTTCAACATCTTCGATTTCTACCACCTCTTCAGCTGAGGCGTATTCTGGTGAGCTTGGTTCCTTCTAATTCCTCTCCTGCAGTGTGGTTCCGGACCTCAGGATGATGGCATTAATGCCTCCCTTCGGATTGGGTAATAGTTGAGAGGGGATTTCAGTGGTGCTTGAAGGTTGGTTACTGGAATTTTGTGCTGAACCAAGTTGTGTCAATAAAGCTTGTAGAGTAGAGGTGAAACCATTCAGACTGGTGTTAATATTGTTCACGATGGTATTTTCCATGGCCAGTTGTCTTTTCTCAAAAGCTTGTAATAAATCTTCATTAGAAGATACAGAAAAATGAGTAAATTGAGAGGTTTGCTGCTGATTGTTCGGTGGTCCTTAGTTTTGCCTCAGGTGAGGTGCTCGGTAAGGTTGATTTTACTGCCTGTTGTTGTTATTATTCCACCTCTGATTTCCCTGATTATCTCTGCCTCCCCTATTATTGTTGTCCCTCCAATTCTGGTTTGAATTGTCCTGCCATCCATGGTTATTATTTCCACTTTGATTGTACCCTTGGTTGGGGTGGTCATAGAAGTTGTGAGTGGATGCCACCATATTATCTTCTTATTGGAGCTGCGGGCATTCATCAGTGTAATGACTGTAATCAGCCCAAATTCTGCAAATTCTTTGTGGGACTAGTTGTTGGTTTTGCTGCGGTTGAGTTTGCTGAGCTTGTTGATTTAACTGCATTTGCTTCAGTAGGTTGGTCATTTCACAAATGCTTCGATTTAGAGAAGCAGTCTCTATGCCAGAAGATACTTCTGCAACGGCCCTTGAACGGCCTTGCTTTTGTCTGTGATTCCGAGTAGATTCAGCTAAATCACTGATCAATTGCCAAGCTTCATCAGTAGTCTTGTACTTCTTCATAGACCCATTGCTGNAGTAGCACGATCTTGTCGATCATGTGGTGGGGGCATGCTTCCAGAAGATTATTGAAGCATTCCCAGTATTCAAAGAGAGTCTCATTGTCGTCCTGAACAATTGTAGAGATATCCTTCCTCAGTTTATCAGTAACTTCAGATGGAAAGAATTTCTCCAGAAACTCCTTTCTGAGTGTATCCCAGTTGGATACATTTGCTATAGGTTGAGTGCAGTACCACTCTCTCGCTTTCCCCTCAAGAGAGAACGGAAAAGCTTTCAGCAGAATTGAAGTTTCATCAGTGCCATCACGCCTGACAGTAGAACAGGCTGCCTGGAAATCTCTCAAGTGCTTAATAGGCTCTTGAGCAGGTAGGCCATGAAACTTGGGCATCAAATTTAGCAGTGCGGTCTTTATTTCAAAATCTGTAGCTACTGCTGGATGATGCGCTTGAAACGGTTGCATTGTAAAATCAGGAGCTCCTTCCTCCTGAATGGTAACTCTTCTAGCTGCCATGTTTTCTGCACGTAGAACAACCGAATCAGTAGAACAGGGCTGGTTTCTTCCTCAAATTCACTTTCAGATCCGCCCTCAGAGCGGGCTAACCTATGATGTTCTCGCCTTATTCGTGAAATTGTTCTTTCAATTTCAGGATCGAATATTAGCAAGCACGGATCAGGAAGTGAACGTGTCATTTGACGGAAGAAACATGCAGCTCATAGTAGCAAAATTAAATAAAATGTAAATAAATAAATTCTAATTAATAAAATTAGCACTCTATTGCAACTCCCGGCAACGGCGCCAAAAATTGATGGGAAGCAGAAGCTGGTGAATTAAAAATTTATTAAAATGGTTACGTTGCAAGTATAGTTCTTAACTCACCGAAAATCTACCTATCAATTTAGAAATGTGTCACAGAAAGTTTAAATTAAAATTACTGGGAGTTTTAAGTCCCAGGTCGTCTCCCAACGAGTTGCAGAAAAGTGTGCTGTTTTATTAATCAGATGTTCCAAGAAGTTGAGCTAGGTAAATTGGAAATTAAATTGAGGAATTTTAAACAATATAAATAAAAGCCTTGACTGGGAATCGATTGGTTAGAATCTCTATCATTGATGGTGTGATTGTAAGATTAATTTATAATTAATGGTTGTTCTGTTTGGTTATCCCTTACTAGGTAAGGGAAAGTCAAACAAGTGGGAATGCCAGATCTGTTCACAAGTTGCAACCCACTTAGTTCAAAGGGATTGGCTTCGGTGACAGGATAGCAATCCAACATTTAACCCAATTACAAATTTTCTTTCAATCCTTCCAACTCAAGAGCTCCTTTTAATCAACTCCCCATCAAGTAAGGAAACTACTCACGCATTGTAAATAAAGAATCCATAGCATATGAAAGGGAATTAAAAGAAGACATGATTATTGGAATAGAAATTGAATTAAAAAAAATAATCCTTGCATTAATTAATCATAAAAGTATCTGAATGACAAAATTGAACATAACAAAGAACATGAAAGATTAAAACCAAGTTAAGAGAACGAACTAGAATGATGAAGTCTTGATGAGGAAATAACTCTTCTCAATGTTCCAATGCTAAGACCAATTGAAAATTAAAATCCTAAAAACTAGAGAGAAAAACCTAAGAGAGTGAAAAACTAGATCTAAAACTACTGAATGAGTGTCTCCCCTTTGTTTCTGCATATTCCCTGACTCTAGTCTGTTGTTCCGGGCCGAAAACTGGGCCGAATTAAGGTCCAAAATTGCCCCCAGCGGATTCTGCAGATTATGCAGATCGCACATGTCACGCGATCGCGTCGTCCATGCGGACGCGTCGCTTGCGCTTTTTCCTCTCCACGCGTTCGCGTCATCCACGCTACCGCGTCGCTTGCGCTTTCCAATCTGCGCGGCCGCGCAGGCCATGCGGCCGCGTCACTGCGATTTGTGCTCCTTCACGCGGTCACGTGAGCCATTCGACCGCGTCACTTCTCGCTGGTTATCTCCTCAAATTCTTATGTTCCTTCCATTTTTGCTAGCTTCCTCTCCAATCTCCATCTCATTCATGCCCTATAAAGCCTGAAACACTTGACACACAGATCACAGCATCGAATGGAATAAAGGAGAATTAAAAAAAAAACAATTAAAGTCTCTACGAGGCAATTTTCAAACATGTACTGAATTTAGGAAGGAAATATAAATGCATGCTAAATTGATGAATAAGTGGGTAAGGATCATGACAAAACCACACAATTAAACACAATATAAACTATAAAATAGTGGTTTATCAGTCTTCTTGCAAGCAGCATGCTCTCTATTAAGGATGATTGAAATCTAATTAGGATTTTCTTTTAATCGAGGCTGGTCCTTCATCTTTACTTTAACTTATTTTTCGACAGTATCTTCACTTTAGCGTGTTTTCTTGATTTTTGGTTATCGAGTTCATACATCCTGTTTTGGTATCCTAAGCCCAATATGGGGAACCTCCAATTAGATTTTTAATATGTTTATTAACACTGTGTCTTGACCCATTTTAGAAATTATCACTTAATTTCGATATCATTTTACATGGTTTGTCATATGATCATTCATCAATGTTTTTTACTCTAACTAAATTAGAGTAACTACAATCACTTTTGTTTTTGTTACCCTAATTTCTCAAAATTGACAATCAATTATTCTTATTCAATTTGGAATAGCTAATTTTGTTCCCCGTGTTTAAAATTGGGAAGGGTATATTTGTTTTTCAAATTTCTTATGAAGCCTCTTAAAGGAATTCTATCAACTATTTTTTAGTAGAATCCATGATATATAGGATTAGTCCAAAAATCACCATAATTATCAACTCTATTATTTATTCCATTTAAGAACATATGGGAAGTTATGCTTGATTCCTCCTTTTGATTAATCTAACACATATTTGGGCACTGTTGCAAATGTGGCATATATCAATCAATTAGTAATCACGATATATACCATACAACCTGTCCTGGAACTCTATATAAGTAGCTTAGGGAGAGACATACCATACCATGTATAAGGATACATTTCAGATGTATTATGGTTCCAAGTGTTTCATTATTTTTAAATAGTAATTTGAATTATAAAATTAATTTTAGTCATTAACTTAGATCATAAAGTATATGGTGAGGTCCATGGTAGCCAAGATATGTTGGTGGCTAAGGTGGCCAAAATATTTTAACCAATGCAGGAAGGACATTTGTCACCTTGGAACCTAGAGAGAAAGAGAGAGAAAGAGAGAGTTTGACTATAGTATTGATACGGTAACTCCACTAATGAAGGAGGGGAGAGTTTGGGGGTCAACTATTGGAAGCATGAGCTCTGCAAGTTCCGACGGTAAGTAACTCGTCGAGATCTATTGAGGAGAAGAGCAGTGATGGTAGGCTCTACGTAGAGGTTATGCGTCAGTGGGAGGAACAGTGACCGAACACAGTCCTTCTATAGGCTTTGTGTGTCACTTGTCAAGCTCTTTCTCATTTTTTCTTAATCGCTTCTATATGGTTTAAGTTTGAATCAATTGTCCTAACCCATGTCCATTTAGTTATATCAATTAATTTTCTCATATACAATAGTCTATTTATACTTCTGTCTTAAATTTTCTTTATTCAATTTTCATCTCATTTTCCATCTCTACATCTCCTTAACTTAAGAATTTACAATGAAAGGAAATTGAAAGTACAAAAGTCTTGTCTTTCTCCCATTTTTGATCCATGAAATGGAAGGCCCAAATGAGAAACGTCTATTTTGATGTCAAATCACCTAAATTGCGAGCAGATGCAGCGGTCAGATGAGCATCAGCTACAACTGACGGGAGTGGAACATCTTCCATCATTCGAGACCTTCATTCTTCTCTTCGAAGATGGAATGGCAGTAGCACCTGCGATTATGGAAGCGCCACTCTTAAAGAGGCGCGACATTCTTGAAAAGGTGAGATACGAACTCTTGTTTTTGAAGCAACATTCAAAGACAGTGATAGTTGCCTAGTGTAGGAGAGAACCTTCAATGAGTGCTAAGAGTTGTCTGGATAGGGTGGTTCAAGTCTTTGGCCTGGTTAATCTTGTTTACATAGGCCACATCCAAACAAAAAAGAAATTGTGCAAATTGTCCTCATGGTTAAAAAAAATTACCACACTTCACTTTAAGCTAATGTTCCTCATCATTTTTATAACGCGCTTCCATCAAACAATAGAACATGATACATGTCAGTACACTAGTGGCCGGTCAACTTGTGGCCACCCTTAGCCACGAAATTCCATGCACTATAAAAAAAACCGTGATCATAGCTAGTGAAAAGGGTGACCATAGGTCTATGGTCATAGTTTTTTTTATCTATGGTCACGGTTACAGTGTTTAAATTCTGACACTTTAGGCCACGTTTTTTTGCCGTGACCATAGGTTACTCTGTGGTCACACGTAAAAACAGTGAGTGGTTACCCTTTTGTAAACTGTGACTATAACTTATCTATGGTCACGATATTTTAAAACCATGATCATAGCTTACCTATAGTCACAATATTTTATAATTGTGACCATCGTCTAATCTATGGTCACCCTATTTTAAAACCGTGACCACAGCCTACTTTATGGTCACCCCTGTTCAAACCGTGACCGTAACTTACTCTATGGTCACCCTTTTGTGAAACCGTGACCATAGCCTACTTTATGGTCACCCTTTTATAAAACCGTTATCATAGTCTAATCTATGGTTAAGGTTTTAACGTAACCATCCTATTTTAAAATCGTGATCATAGCTTACTCTATGGTCACTTTTTTAAGAAATCGTGACCATAGTCTTATCTATGGTCACAGTTTTAGCATGACCATAACTTATCTATGGTAACCCTATTTTAAAACTGTCACCATAGCTTGCTCTATAGTCAACCCTATTTTAACTGTGACCATAGGCTAATCTATGGTCACGATTTTAGCGTGACCATAGCTTATCTATGGTCACTCTATTTTAAAATTGTGACCATATCTTACTCTATGGTCACTCTTTTGTAAAACCGTGACCATAACCTAATCTATGGTCACGGTTTTAGGATGACCATAGCTTACTCTATGGTCATGCTATTTTAAAATTATGACCATACCTTACTCTGCTTTTTTGAGATTTATTTTTTTTAAAGCGTAAGTATATCCTAAAATTATGTAATCACAAAATAATTCTAAAAAAGACAAATTCAAGAAATATAAATTATACAATTTACACTATAAGCTAGATATGTTTTTAATTCAAATAACACAAAACAAAATAGGGTGTAATTTATCCATTACATGTAATTCCAGGTAAAGTCTCTTAAAAAAGTACAAAAGACATCAAAATATTACATTTAGATAACTAAAGTATATATGAGACCCATTCCATCTCATATTTCTATGAAAAATAATATTTTCTTTACATCATGTCTTCTTGCTAGCAAAAGAAATATGTAACTGATGCGTGAGTATCTTATACCCTTTTTCTAGTTGTTTTTATATTGGTTTTAGTTAGATTTTATTAAATTTTATTATATTTTAGTGCAAAATTTACCTTTGGATACTACTTTGAGTTTTTCTTGTGTTTTTATGGTTTTAGGTGAAATTCGGAGCAGTTTGGAAAAGCCTGAAGCAAGAAACAAAAGTGCTGTCAGCTCCCCCTTGGGCGTTGAAGGCCAACCTGGCATTCAACGCCAGCAAGGGGGCATGAAGTCAGCGGCACAACTCCCTTCTGGGTGTTCAACGCCTAATCCTGGTGTTGAACGCCAGCTTGCTGTCCGAGCCACTCACCTATTGGGCCTCCAAGTGGATTTAGCACTTCTTAGGCTTATCTTATTTTACCTTTGTAATTTTTATTTTAAAATAATATCTTTTAGGTTTTAGCATTTATTATTAGGTAAGTATTTATAGGAGAAGATCCATTAGGTTTAGAGGAGATCTTCTTCCTTCCGCATCTTTTCAGAAACCTATTTTCTTTGTAAAGTTATGAGCAACTAAACCTCTTGGTTAAGGTTAGGAGTTCTGTTTATTTCTATGGATTAATATTATTACTCTTGTATTTTAATCTATGTTTGATTCAATTCTAAGGTGTGTCTCATTTTTAATATAATGGAACTAGGTGGAACGGAAGTATGACCCTTTTTCTACTTGAGTTTTGGTGATACTTTGACCAAGGTTGCCTGAACTACAGCTTGAGAACACACCTCCTAGATGGCTAATCCACAACTCGTTGGGGGCATGGGAACATCTGTTCAGTCAGGATCTGGGGTGATTATGACCTTTGTGGTATAAACTGGTTTTCTGAACTTCACCCTCCAATTCGAATTGAATGACCACTAACCATCGCGTTTGATGAAGATTAGAGGAGATTAAATTGCTAAGGAATTAGGGTTTAATCACTTACAGTTTGCCATAGAATGAATCATTTATTGTTAAAATAGTTAGTAAGAAAATTTAATCCAGAAAGATAAACATCTCCGAGACCTTAACTGTTTTCTTATATTGATTTTACACCAACCTTTTATTGCAATTCCTATTTACTTGTCTTATGCATTTTCAATAGCAACTCTCTTTACTGTTCGCTTGACTAAGCCCAGCAAGATAACTATTGCTTGCTTAATCCAACAATCCTTGTGGGATCGATCCTCACTCACCTGAGGTATTACTTGGACGACCCGGTGCACTTGCCAGTAAAGTTGTGCGAGTTCTAATTTCGCGCACCAGTATGACCCTTACTACCAAAATGTCACGCTTCCGGCTGCACCACTCTAATAGTTAGCATATCATGAAAACTTTCATATACTTAATAATACAATAGGAGCCTTTTTAAATCGAAACCGTATCAATATTTTCTTATAAAAATCGGGAATACTTTTCTTGAAAACATACATACGTACATATATACAAACCAATCACAATACTTCTTTTATATATACACACACACACACATAATAATATTACAAGTCCTTTATACAAATAATTTACAAACATTAAAATCGCGGCTCCTAACAAAAATCCTCGAACTAACTTCAAAACAATTTCAAGTTTAAACCTCTTTTAAAAGGCTCAAAAATTATTTATTCTCAAATCAATCACTTTAAATCAGGATTTATTAGTTAATCTCTATGGCAGAGTCTCAAGACTTTAGGAGAGTGACAACCAATCTCATTTTAGTCCAAACTTACAAAATTTTTTCAAAATAATTTCTAGCTTCGCTTTTAAGTTAAGACATTTTCAAAAAGTATCGAAACCTATTTCATTAAAAATCCTTAAATTATAGCTTCTACAATCAAAATCAACCAAATAAGATTTTCAAAACAAAGCCTCTAGCATTTATGAAATTAGCACAAAAACCTAACATTTTAAAAATAGCTTTCTTTCCAAATTCCTTCTTTTGAAAACTGTTAAATCTTT
Organism: Arachis ipaensis; assembly: GCF_000816755.2. Taxonomy (NCBI): domain Eukaryota; kingdom Viridiplantae; phylum Streptophyta; class Magnoliopsida; order Fabales; family Fabaceae; genus Arachis; species Arachis ipaensis. The sequence continues at coordinate 102,832,775 of NC_029787.2, read as the reverse complement.
ATTTCACCCTTTTTAAAATCTCAACTTAACACAACCATAAAATCACCTTTATTTAAAATGAGTTTCCAGAACCGGTTTCAATTTTATTTCTAAGTTTAAAACATTCTCAAGAGACTCAGAAACTATTTTGCTATGACAAATCAAAATCAAATCTTTTAAATTCACTAAATACTTTCCAAAACATAACCCTTTAATTAAAGTAATCAAACAAAACTCTTTTTTTTTAACCAATTTTTCAAAAACCCTTCCCAAAAAGATTCAAAACCATTCTTACTTCCCAATCAAAATCTCAGTTGAAACATAATCGCTTATTTTGGAACACTTACTCTAAAATTCATTAAAACACCCCAAAAATACAATCCTTTTCATAGTTAATCAAAATCAAATAAAATAATTCTTCAACCCAAGTTTTCCAAATAACACTTCAAACAAAGTCTCTTTAATTTTTATGAAAATTTTGGCCACACCTCTCCTAAAACTCAGATTTTGCCACTCTTTACGGGTCCCATCCAAATATTTCTCAAATCCTTTCCAATATCAAGTTATTTTCAATATCAAACCATTTCCAATGTCAACTCAGTTTCAATATCAAATTATTTTCAATATTAAACCATTTTCAATGTCGATTCATTTTCAATATCAAACAACTCCAAAACCAAGAAAACCACTTTCCAAAAATATTCAATTGAATCAACTTTCAAAAGCAATTTTTTTATCAACAATTGCACGCCAACCCAATAAATCAATAATTCAATCAAGAAACCAATTTCATTCATCCAAAGCAACTCAATTCAATCCATAAGACTCATATAATCACCAAATACATATTTTTCGCATCAATATCAATTTATAATAATTCTATAATATGAAATAAGTTTTAAGAAAAACCCTCCCTCGAATAGTCAAAACCCACAAAACCAAACATGTCTAAAAACCTTATTTTCCTTGGCTAGCAACAGCGGCAGCTGCAACCACAGCTCCACTATATCCGCAACCATGGTAGCAGCTTTAATTCACCAACATGCAATAATCGAAACTTAATCCTAAGACATTAACGTCACAAAAACCTCAGCAACATATAACAAAATAGCGATTAAAAGGGTTTGGAACAAAGAACAGCTTACCGTACTTACGAAAAAGTGAGAGAATAGAGCAATGGCAACTCTGGTGATGACTTTCGGCGAGTAGAACAGAGGTAGAGAGCTCTAGCGATGGTGTAGTAGCTTGATGTCGCATGCAATAGGCGTTAAACTCATCATGCAAGAATTGGAACTTGACCCTTCACCAACAACTCAGAATCTCTAACAGGCTATAACAGAATACTAATTTCAAGGGTTTCAAAAAATGTTACAAAAAGTGGTTTTGATTTTAAAGGAAAATACTTTGAGAAAAAATGACTCTTGGCATGATGTGAACTGATCATATATTTTCTCTCTTGAAAGAAAATAGGACAAGAATGATTTTTTGAATCATTATTGAAAATAAGCATGGTGACTTATGATTCGATTTTGATGGTAAGCATGATTGAGATGTGATTACTGTGCTGGCAAGGGCCAAGGTTCATCCCGCTTGCATACCTATACTGGCAAGGGTCGGGGTTAATCTCGCTTGCATATTGATTGATATTTATTCTTGGCAAGGACGTGGCACTAGCCGGGGTTAATTTCCACTTGCACACTGAGCTGAGTTGCTTCGAACAAGGATGGTGGTTAATCCCGCTTGTTCGCGATTCCAAGCAAGGACGGTGGTTAATTTTGCTTGCTCAAGATCCCGGGTAAGGACGGTGGTGAGTCCTACTTATTTTGTGGTTTTCTCTCTGGTTGTAAGGGTGGTCGGGCATGCATCTCAGATATCACTGCCTCCAATGAGAGGTGCAAGGGCACTACCCTTTTTAGACCGGCTTTGTTGAAGCCGAGATTATTATATTCTTCACGGAGATGCACGACAGAGAGACAAAGTCCAGGTTAGCTATCGGATGTATTGGGTAATGGTAGTTTTAACTAACACGTAAGCTCATGGCCATTAGGACACGCATGCATCATAGGTGTTCATACCTGGGTCGAGCTGTCCGACCCGAACTGACTGAATACAAAGCGACCGACCTCTTCAAGTCAGGACCCCCGACCTCTTCTCTAAAAGAGTTCGGCCAAATCGACATGAGGGGGCCGAACAGGCCCAAATGAAGGGACACAGCCCAATCTAAAGGCAGTCAAAGTCTAGAAAGATAAATATGGTTCCCCTAAGAGATAAGATGACCTCACTTAAAAGATAAAGATAAGATAACTAACTTATCTTATCTAGAAAGGTCAGCCCACACTACTATAAATACACTGGAGCACCCAGGTATAACTCATACTCTGATTCTACTAAAAACCTGCTTAAAGCCCATGCTAACTTAAGCATTGCAGTCTCTTGCAGGTACCATCACCCTCCGGTGATGAAGGATCAGCAGTACCACCAAGCCCAACTAGTCAGACACGTTAGCTCCGGCTACCATCGAAGATCTCAACCAAGATCGACCTATAGTTTCAGGTAACCCCCGAAACATTGGCGCCGTTGCCGGAGACCTGGAAGTCATCCCATCACCATGGCAGACGACCATGACAACAACCACAACTCTGGTTTAGAAGAAAGAACACCGCTTAAAAACACAGATGCCACATCAAAAGATGTGCCTCAAAACAAGGGAGATAAACAACCCTCCAACACAAACACAGAAATCTTGGAAGCCATCCAAGAACAACAAGATCGCCTCAAACAGCTCAAACAAGAGGCTGAACATCAACGACAAGCTGAAAGAGACCTCCGCAGAGAAACTAGGCGACGACGAGATTTAGAGGATAAGTTGCTAAAGCTCGAAGCCAACCTCAAGACCAGGACTACTCATTCTAACCATAAGGATAACTCCCACAAGGATTAAGATCCCTTCAGTAAAGAGATCATGAATGCTAAAGTTCCAAAAGATTTTAAAGCTCCTGACATGACGTCCTATGACGGTACCTCGGATCCCAGCCATCATCTCAGCAATTTCAGGAGCAGAATGTATCTCACCGACACCTCGGATGTCGTCCGATGCAAAGCCTTCCCGACAACCCTGACAAAAATAGCAATAAAGTGGTTCGACAGCTTGCCTCCCAGGTCCATCACGAGTTTTGACAACTTAGCCAAAAAGTTCCTTGCCAGATTCTCCATTCAGAAGGATAAAGCCAAACATGCCCCGAGCCTATTAGGGATCAAGCAAGGAGAACAAGAAAGTCTCCGCAACTACATGGAAAGATTCAACAAAGCATGTCTGGACATACAAAATCTGCCAACAGAAGCAGCCATCATGGGTCTCATCAATGGCCTAAGAGAAGGACCCTTTAGCCACTCCATATCAAAAAAGCATCTGACATCCTTGAACGAGGTACAAGAGCGAGCAGAGAAATACATTAACATCAAGGAAAACTCACGACTAGGAGAGACCTCCAAATCAGGATTCTCCTATCCTTCTAGGGACAAGGACAAAGAGTCCAAGAAGAAAGAAGATCAACCCAGTGGGAAGCCGAGAAAATACCACAATTACACCCCTCTTCGGGTGTCCCTCGTAGATGTTTACCGAGAAATATGCAACACTAAGAAGATCCCTCTACCTCGCCCAATCAAAAGCAAAAAAGGAGGGAAAATCGGACAGAGTATTGTGAATACCATCGAATTTACGGACATCTCACTAATGAATGCTTCGACCTGAAGAATGTCATAGAGAAATTGGCAAGAGAAGGTCTACTAGATCGGTACTTAGCTAACAAGACGGATGAACCAAGAAAAAGAAGAAGGGATGAAAAGGTCGGACGAACTGAATAACCACCTCACACCCCTGAGAGACATGTCCACATGATAAATGGAGGATTCGCAGGAGGAGGAATCTCTAAATCTTCTCGCAAAAGACATCTTAAAGAAGTATATAATGTCGGGGAAGGAGAGAGGTCAACCGATCTCCCCACAATTACATTTACTAAAGAAGATGCAATAGGCGTCATCCCGGGACACAATGATCCCATGGTCATTACCATCATATTGCCAACGCTAATCTTCATAGGACATTAGTAGACCAAGGAAGCTCTACGGACATCTTGTTCAAATCTGCCTTCGACAAACTCGGCCTACAAGAAAAAGAGCTCAGAGCATATCGGAAAAACTTATTCGGGCTGGGAGATACTCCAATCCAACCACTTGGATATATCTCGATACATACAACCTTTGGAAAGGAAACCCGGTCAAGGACACTCAACATAGACTACATAGTAGTCGACGTGAGCTCAGCCTACAATGCCCTAATAGGTCGGACAACATTGAATCAGCTCGCTGCAGTAGTTTCAACTCCACATCTATGTATGAAGTTCCCAACTCCAGAAGGGATCGCAACGATAAAAGGAGACCAAAAATTGCGCAACACTGTTACAATGAAAGTCTAAACCTCAAAGGCAACCTCAAAGGAGATAAAATCAACACCATTGAGCTCGGGGGAGTTCGAGCTCGCGAAGAATCCCGCCCACAACCTGAAGGCGAGACTGAAGAGGTCCAAATCGGTGATACTCAGGATAAAACGACCAATGTTGGAGGAACTTTGAAAAGAGACCTGAAGGAGTCTCTGATACAGTTCCTAAAGGAGAACGCCGATCTCTTTGCATGGAAGGTTGCAGACATGCCAGGCATAGATCCCAAACTAATGTGCCACAAACTAGCGGTATACCCAGGATCTCGGCCAGTGTAGCAGAAGCGTAGGAAGCTCGGACCAGAAAAGTCCCAAGCTGTGGAAGAGCAGGTACAAGCCTTACTGGAGGCAGGATTCATAAGGGAAGTCAAATACCCACTATGGCTAGCCAACGTCGTTCTGGTGGAAAAGTTGAATGGGAAGTGGCGGATGTGCACTGACTACACCGATCTCAATAAAGCTTGTCCAAAAGATCCCTACCCATTACCAAGCATAGACGCTCTAGTGGATGCATCTTCGGGATACAAGTACCTCTCCTTCATGGATGCTTATTCAGGATACAACCAAATCTCGATGTATCCACCCGACCAAGAAAAGACATCGTTCCTAACTCCCAAAGCAAATTACTGCTACATCGTCATGCCATTCGGACTCAAAAACGCTGGAGCTACCTACCAAATATTAATGAATAAAGTCTTCACAGAACACATCGGGAAATTGATTGAGGTATATGTCGACGATATGTTGGTAAAAATACAAAATGAGGAATCCTTGTTAACCGACCTTGCAAAAGTGTTTGACACCATCAGAAAGCATGGTATGCGGCTTAACCCTGTAAAATGTACCTTCACGGTAGAAGCTGGCAAATTCCTGGGGTTCATGCTCACACAGAGAGGAATTGAGGCAAACCCAGATAAATGCCGAGCTATACTCAACATGAAAAGTTCGACCTGTGTCAAAGAAGTACAACAGCTCAACGGAAGACTGGCAGCTATGTCCAGGTTACTAGCCAGTTCGGCCATAAGATCCCTCCCCTTTTACGCCACATTAAGGAAGGGAAAGAAGTTTGAATGGAATGAAGAGTGCGAAAAAGCCTTTCAAGATTTCAAATGTTTCTTGGGGCAACCACCCATTCTTACCCGGCCACGGGAGGGAGAAGCACTCGTACTATACCTGGTAGTAGAAAATTAGGCAATAGCTTCAGCACTTGTTAGAGAGGACGAAAGCAGGCAACAACCCATCTGCTTCATAAGCAAAGCCCTACAAGGGGCCGAACTAAACTACCAAAAAATAGAGAAGTTCGCCTACGCTCTCGTACTCGCTTCCCGACGACTGTGCCCATACTTTCAAGCACACACTATCAAGGTTCGGACCAGCCAGCCCATAAAAAGCATTCTATAGAAGACAGACTTAGCTGAAAGAATACTACAGTGGGCAGTCGAGTTGTCTGAATTTAAATTTCAATATGAAGCATGAACAGCCATCAAATCACAGTATCTGGCCGACTTCATCGCCGAGTACACTGATTCCCCGGGAACTCCCATAAAGTGGAAGCTTTTTGTGGATGGATCCTCAAACAAAACTGGGAGTGGGGCATGAGTGATAATAGAAAGCGATCAGAGAACCCAAATCGAACTCTCACTAAAGTTCGAATTCCCTGCTTCAAATAATCAAACCGAATACGAGGCATTACTGACTGATTTGAGGCTGGCTAAGGAGGTAGGAGTTCAAAAGCTCACCATCTTCAGTGATTCTCAAATAGTTACCTCACAAATAGAAGGGAAGTACCAAGCTAAAGACCCCATCATGAAAAAATATCTGGACAAGACCAGAGAACAGCTCGGACAACTCGGGGAATATGAGATCCAACATATACCCCGGGAACAGAATGTCCGAGCTGATGCACTCTCAAAACTAGCCAGCACCAAACCAGGGGGCAATAATAGAAGCCTCGTCCAGGAAACATTGCAAAGCCCATCAATCTTACAGGAAGAAAAGGTCCTAACCATATCAGGTCAGGATCCGGGGTGGATGACCCCCATAATCAAATACCTCGAAACGGAAACACTCCATACAGACAAGAAGGAAGCAAAGCGTCTAATATGAGAAGCACAGTACTACACCATGGTGGGCGACATCTTATACAGGAGAGGGTTCTCAACACCCCTCCTAAAATGTGTACCGACATCCAATACAAAAGAAGTCCTAGAAGAAGTGCACAGTGGCATGTGTGGTAACCACTTGGGGGCACGAGCTCTTTCCAAAAAGGTACTCCGAGCTGGATTCTTCTGGCCGACCTTGCAAAAGGAAGCAACAAAGTTTGTCAAGACATTTTCACCATGTCAAAAGCATGCTAACTTCCACAATGCCCCACCAGAAGAGCTCATCAGTGTAACTTCACCCTGGCAGTTCGCAAAATAGGGACTAGACCTCCTCGGACCCTTTCCCCAAGGATTGGGACAAGTAAAATTCCTCATTGTAGGGGTGGACTATTTCACAAAATGGATTGAGGCAGAGCCCCTAGCCAATGTCACTACTCAAAGAAGTCAAAAATTTTTACATAGGAATATTATTACAAGGTTTGGAGTCCCTTACTCAATCACCACAGACAATGGCACTCAATTTACTGATACAGGTTTTAGAAACTTGGTATCTGACTTAAAAATAAAGCATCAATTCACATCCGTAGAGCACCCACAAGCTAACAGACAGGCAGAAGCTGCCAACAAAGTCATACTAGCAGGGTTAAAACGAAGACTACAAAGTGCAAAGGGAGCTTGGGCCGAAGAGCTCCCACAAGTCCTATGGGCATATCGAACAACTCCACACTCCATCACAGGAGAATCACCCTTCTGACTTGCTTACGGGATGGAGGCAATGATCCCAGTAGAGATAGAGGAAGGATCCCCCAGAAGAATCCTCTACAATGAAAATACCAATTCCCAAACTCAAAGGGAAGAGCTCGACCTACTTCCAGAAGTCCGAGAAAGTGTTCGGATTAGAGAGGAAGCGCTGAAGCGTCGAATGGTCTCAAGGTATAATCAGAGAGTAGTCCAGCGAAGCTTTGCCAACAATGATCTCATCTTAATCCGAAATGACATTGGAGCAGGTCGATCGGGAGAAGGAAAGCTAGCAGCTAACTGGAAAGGACCTTACCGAGTTATAGAGGTACTAGGAAAAGGTCACTACAAGGTGTCCGACCTGGAAGGGCGAGAACTACCAAGGTCATGGCATGCATGTAACCTGAGAAGGTACTATAATTAGAAAGTTATAAAAATCTTAGGTCCAGGTACACTCGTTTTTCTGAAAAGGTTTTTTAATGAGGCGCCAAACCAAGATCTACAAAATTGCTCGATTTAGAAGGGCAAGCACTTATATGTATATACTCTTGTCTATTTTATATTTTCTACTTGAATAAAGCTTTTCAGATTCAATAAAAAAGGTTATCTACCAAGACGCATTAATCTGAGTGTAAGAATTCACCGTCCGATTACGACAAAGTTGGCAAGATGAGAACCAAACTCGTCACCCGATTACAAAGAAGTAGGTAAGGTGAAAGCAACAAAAATAGATTAGTGCAAGAAGTTATAAAAAGTAATCCATAAAAAGTGGCCTGACGAGGTCTTACTAAAATTGGATTACTAAAAATAACTTAAGAAGTACCGACATAGAAGTCGGACCAAGCAAAGCGACAAAAGTTATAAAAAGTAATCCATAGAAAGAAACCTGGCGAGGTCTGAGTAAAAATGGATTACTAAAAAATAACTTAAGAGGATTCAACAAGAAGAAGTCGAACCAAACCCACCAACGCAAAAAGTTATAAAAAGTAAATCCATGGAATGAGGCCTGGCGCGGTCTGAGTAAAAATGGATTACTGAAAATAACTTAAGAGGGTTCAACAAGGGAAGTCAACCAAGGAAAGCAGAATCTCAAACCAACAAAGTCGACCATCCAAAGCATGCGCTAAAAGAAACGCAGCCCTACCCAACAAGCCACAACACAACAACAAGGCTATTAAAATTGTTCAAAGACTAACTAAAAAGGTTCTGCTAAGAACACTAAAAAGTTGTCGAGCAAGTTAGCCCCAAGGGTCATCTCTCCCAACTAGAAGACAGATAAAAAGATCTAATCAAAAAGAGGTTGGACAAGCAGAGTAACAACACTCTATAAAGATCTACAAAATTTGTAAAGGCTGCAAAAGAACAATCAGCATATAAAAAAAACACAGCAATCATTAAAAAGACTCAGGAGGCAACCTGGAAAAGGACCTCAAGAGTTCAAAAGTACTTTGTTTATCTACTAAGTTGCATAGAAGCAACTAACAGTCAAAGGAACCAAGTTATAACTAAAATTATAGAAATAGAGTTCAAAAGCCCACAAGTCGGGCTGAGGAGATAAAAACACATAAAGTCATAAAGGGTGCAAAGTTTCCCCAGTAGCAGCGTCAATAGCAGAAGGAGAAGGAATGATATTCACAGGGACAGCGTCCACGGTCCCATCCTCACAATTTAGTATCTCACAATCCAGATCAGGTTGGGAACGGTCGACCTCGGCAGAAGGATTTGAAGAAGTCGTGGCTGCAAAGGCTTTGGATGGGGGTGCAGGAGGAGGCCCATCATCTTCATCATCTGGGGAAGGCACTATTTTCCCATCCTCTACCATATTGTCTAAGCTAAAAAGAGTCAGGTCAAATTCAGGAGCAAGAACTCGGACCTGCGCCTTCAAGTTTTTATAAGCGCTTGTAACAGTGTCCACCAAATGGCCCTGAAGATCGGCAAAATCCACGTGGGCAGTTTCAAGCCTCCCCTTCAGCTCCAACACTTCGGCATAAGTGCGGGTATAACTCTCCTTATGCTTTTTTGCCATTTCCTCCGACAAATTCGCTGCTGCCTCAGCCCTGACAGCCCGAGACTTCTCCTTCTCCAAATCCAACTCCAGCTTAATCACCCTGGCATCAAGTTCATCTTTGAACCCTTTGATTCTATCAAACTCTGACTTTGCATCCTCCAAGAACTCCTTAGTGGCATGAACTAGGGAACCCTGGACAGTTCGAAACAAAGCCGCACCCATATGAGCCATCCGAATACTGTTATTGGTAATAAAATTTAAATGATGAAGAATGGACATGTCGTCCATGGGAAGTCGGTCATAAGGGGCAATTTGATTATCAACAAATCCCATGGCATCAAAGTCAGGGGCATCCAAATCATAAGGTTCAATAGTTTTTTGTTTTTTAGGAGGAGGACCAGCAATCGGAGAGGAAGCAACACCAGAAGAAGGTCTAACTGGGTCAGAAGTTACAACTCGGACTTGAGGAGTTGGAATAACTTTTCTCGGCCTAGAAGCACTCAGCGGTGGTTTCTTTGAAGGAACTTGAGAAAACTCTCCCTCGCAGCCTTGGCCGAGATATTGGTAGCAGTCGTTGCCTTCTTAGCCCTACGAAAATGTTTCATAGAATCAGTAGAATTCACCATCTTTGAAGAAGCAAAAACAAAATCCAGTTATAAGAAAGAACAATACAGATCGACAAAACAAACAAATGCAGAAAAATCACCATACCCAGTTCAGCCTTAAGAAGGGAAGGATCCCCTAAAAAATTTTTCGTATCTAGATGGGGAGGCTCTCCCCAATTTTCCTCTAACACCTTCACAAAGGCCTGCTCGACCTCATCCAAGCTTTCCCAAGAATACCTAGATACAACCACATTCTTTTGCCAGCATAAGGGAAAGGCGGGCTCATTGTTCTCATCTAAGAAAAAAGGGTGAACACCCTCATCAGCTCGGACTTTAAAATAATAGTTCTTAAAATCCCTAAAGGATTCGTCATACATAGAAAAAACTTTCTTTCCTTGAGTAGCTCGGAAAGAAACTACCGAGATATTAAGAAATGAGGAATTATAATTAGGGAAGGTAGAAATATCTAAAGTGCGATTTAGAGCGCTAAACTTAAAGGTTTTGGCCCAAAATTGGGCCAACGGGCAAAAATAAGTGAACCGGGCCTAAGTGGGCCCAAGACCCAACATATATAAACATTAATTATGAGTATTTCAGCTTATTTTACCCTAAAAATAAGGGTTGGGGCGCTGAAATTGAGAAGAGGGAAGAGAAGAGAGAAAACCTAACTCTCTTTGATCTTCAAACCACCATAACTTGAGCTACGGAGCTCCGATTGACGAGCCGTTTACAGCCACGCGTTGCTCTTCTCATCCTCTACAATTTTATCTAAGTTTTGTGGTGAGTATTCCATTCATCTCTGCCCAGTTTTCGAAATTCCCCACTGTTACACGTTTTTGGGTAGCTAGTGATTGAAATCTTGTGATTTTGGGTGTTTAGGGATACTCCAACATGGATTCTAAGTAGGTTCTATCCCTACTTCATATGGGTTGAGGTAAGAAGTGCTCAAACCCTTGTGATTTGTCATTTTTATGAGCCCTAGGTTG
>NC_029787.2:102784729-102821792 GCF_000816755.2 Arachis ipaensis | reverse complement strand
GAAGACTTCCAAAGAAGAGGCTCAATTGGTTTGGCTACAAGAGGTACGGTTTAAGTTTCATTTAAGTACCGTGTGTTGTGATAAGAATTCCTAGGCTAGATGCGCCTAGGATTAAGTTTGGATTATGTAAATGGTTGGTGCTAATATGCATAGTTGATATGTAATGTGAATTAATGATTGGGTTGAGAATTGTGTGGCCTTGTATGCTTGGTGTATTGAAAATTTGATGTATTGGGTAATGAATATTGATTTGTGGTTTATGCCTTTAAATTATGAAATTGGGCCGGAGGCCGTAAATTTTGGGCCGGAGGCCGTAAATTTTGGGCCGGAGGCCGCAAAAAGGTAAGGAAGGTAAGTTGATGTGTGCATTGTATGATGACACAAGTGATTGGATGAATTTCAGATAAATGATAGTGAGTATGATATTGATTGTGTGTAATGATGGTTGATTGAAAATGGTATTATTGGAAATTGGGATGAGGAATGATGTATGACATGATATTGTGTTTGTCCTTTAGCCATTTGATTTAGAAGTGTTAAAATGGTTGGATGTGGTTTCAGGAATTTTGGTAAAGTGTCAATGTGTGAGTTGAGGATGGCTTGATGTTGATTTTGGTACATTTTGATTGATTTCAAAAAGGGTTGAAATTGGCATGTTTTGGTTGATTTGGAAAATAGTTGAAAATGGCTTGTTTTGAAAATGGCACCTTGTGATTTTGTATGAAAATATGGTTTTTGGGCATATTTTGACGGGACATAACTTGGACTACGGATCTCTGTTTTGTACCAAATTTGTTTAGAAATGAAATTGGATCCGGGATGTCCATGCCGTTCGAAAAACGGGTGAAAAAGGATTTAAAATGAGAGAGTTATGTCCGTCGAAAGATTGGGGGTTGAATCTGTAAATCCTGCAGCTTTTAACTTAGAAAATTTTTAGCAGAACGACCCTCCGCGCGTAGGCGCACTTGGCGCGTACGCGCTGTTCTTCAAGAAAACACCATCCACGCGTGCGCGTGGTGTGCACGGGCGCGTCGATGCGCTGCACCAAATGCCCAGCCATTTTCCCGAGAGTTGTGCCAGTTTTGTGCCTGGGGCACAAAGGTATCCGCGCGTACGCGTGGTTGACGCGTGCGCGTTGTTTGGCCATTTTTCAACCAGCGCGTCTGCGCGTATGACGCTTGCACGTAGATGAGTTTTGTGGCCATCCACGCGTGCGCGTGGAGTGCGCGTACGCGTGGCCCTGTTTTCATGCCAAAGTTTATTTTTGAGTTTTTAAAGCCAAATCTCATACTTCTAAGCCTCCGATCTCACCCCTTATGTATTAAATCATTATGATATGCCTAGCAATGAGAAAGGAGCTAGGGGATGTGGTAACTTGCGAGTGAAGCAAGGGGAAAGGTTACGATCAATGGTGATCAAAGATGATTATATGAGATATGGAGGATGATGGTGGAAGTACCGTGTATGCCATGAGCCGAAGGGCTATATTTATTGATAAATGGCCGGTTCTTGATTGAACCATGAGCCGAAAGGCTAAGTTATTGCCGGGTTACGGCAAAGCCATTACTGTTTATGGTTGAGTATAAATGCATATATGATTAATGAATGAATGTGTTAAATTGATAATAATGAAAAATGTTGAAATAGGATATGTGACCCCGGGTAGTAGGCAGTGGTGTTGTCCACTTGCTCCGGGTATGAGACGGGAAAGGATGTTTATGATAAATGAGTTTAATTATGGAGTCTTGAATAAAGGTGTATTTGTGATACCTGGGTAGTAGTAAGGGTGGTGGTTCATCTCGCTTGCTCCAGGTTAATGTTTGAGATTTGATAACAGTGATGATTGCTTCTAAACTAAACGAACGTATGTATTGAGATCCTGGGTAGTAGCAAGGGTTGTGGTTCGTCCCACTTGCTCCAGGTCAGAGATTGTGACGCCTTGGTAGTAGCGGCAGTAGTGGTGAATCCACTCGCTCCAGGTTGAGCTTTTAAACACCTGCCTGGGTAGTAGCCGCAATAGTGGTTATTCCACTGGCTCTGGGTTGAACGGGTAGTAGCAAGGGGGTTGTAGCTTAAACCTACTTACTCCGTAATGGGTGTTTCTGTCCAATGGTTAGCTACCAGGACATGTCGGGTTGGCTATATAACCGACAGATGATATCATCAGCCATAGGGCAGCTATTCATCATTTGCATATGTTTGAATTATTTGGGTTTGCCATTTGTTTTGGATTTCTACATCATATATGCCATGTTACCTGACTATATGCTACTTGTTCTACTTGTACCATATTTTTGTATTATTTGCCTGTATTGCTTGTGTTTGTACAACTGAGAGGCCCATCATGCTGGTGTCGGTGGGTGTTGAGGGCTGTTCTTGATGGGATAAATTGATGATGCGTTTGCATGATGATGATAATTATTGAATGAGATAATTGGATCTCCCTGGGTAGACGCAGTGATGTGGTTTCACTAGCTCCAGGCGAGGGTATGATGTATTGATATAGAATTGCTGAGGCAGAACAACTGGTGATGGTTTTGCTTATGATTCTGAGTCTGATTCGTGGAAGAGTCAGCGAGTTGGGAAACATGTGAAACATGAATTAAATTTAGCACTCCCTTATGACAGTTGCCTATTCATGGATTAGCGATAACCTAGGATGAATAATTGGTGAAGAAGTTTAGGATGCTTAGTGAGTTTTTATTGCAGTACATTGAATTTATTTGGCACTTTTACCGTACTAGGAACCCATGGGCTCGGGGTTCTCATTCCGTATATATCTCTTGTTTTTTAGATACAGGTCCAGGTGCTCAGAAGTGAGTTGTGGGTCGTCTGAGAGATGGCGAAGATCTTTATTTTCCCTACTTTGTGTTTTGCTTAGAATCTCTCCACCTTTATTTTGGAAAGATTATATTATGTATTGAACTCTTTGAATTTGCCTATAGAGGCACTCATGTTTCCTTCGGAAGAGATTAGGATATACTGTTGTCAACTACTTTCATACTGTACCCTAGCCGACCTAAACTTCGCGGGTCGCAACTAGTGGCTATTTACTTATGCTCTTAATCTCCTCTACGCCTTGTCCGTATATCGTTTTCGGCTTCACGGTTTATCTTTTGTTGTCGAAACGTGAGTGATACGCCTTTGCGATTTTATTTCTACTCTTTTCAGGATTCTCGGTTAATACTCCTTTCGAAATTACCTATATTTTTTTTATTAAAAATCCACCTGAGAGTCGTACCACCGTAATATCATTGACTTATGACTCGAGCATAAGGATTTGAATATTAGGGTGTTACATTATGGTATCAGAGCAGTTCGTCCTCGTGAGCCTGAGGGATGGAACTGCTTATGCTTCAATGCATACTCTGAGTATGTGCTTGTGCTAGTTAGGGTATCTAACCGATACATCTAGCATGAAGTCCATGAGTGTACCTTTGGTACTTTGAAGCACTATACTTCCGATATTGAGACTGATCAACTTGATATCGATTGTTTGGTGTGTATAGGAACTAGATGGCACCACGTGGACCCGGTCGGGGACGTGAAAGAGATCGTACTAATACGCAGGAACCGAAAATCAACTCGAATAACTCGGTAAACCTTATGGCGGCGTTGGAGAATATGGCTGCTGCTATGCAGGCCACTGCGGAGGCTCTTGGGCAACAGATAAACAATAATGGCAATGGCGGAAGGGAAGCTCAGGGCCCGATGACACTGGCAACCTTCTTAAAGGTTAATCCACCTATGTTCAAGGGAACCACCAATCCGACTGAAGCTGATACTTGGTTTCAAGCCATGGAGCGAGCACTGCAAGCGCAGTTGGTGCCTGAAGAGCAGTGTGTTGAATTTGCTACTTATCTACTCACGGGGGAAGCATCGCATTGGTGGTAAGGGGCTCGACGTCTCCTGCAACAGGGGAATGATCTTATCACTTGGGATGCCTTCCAGGTGGAATTCTATAAGAAGTATTTTCCGAATTCTGCCAGGACAGCCAAGGAATTGGAGTTACTGCAGCTGAAGCAAGGTGCTATGTCCGTATCTGAGTATACAGACAAATTTGAGGAGCTATTCAGGTTTTCCCGCATGTGTCAAGGAGCTCCGGGAGACTTCGAGGAATGGAAATGCATTAAGTATGAAGGAGGGCTCCAGAGCGACATCCTAAGTTCAGTGGGACCAATGGAGATCCGAACTTTTTCAGAGTTAGTGAATAAGAGCAGAATTGCTGAAGAGTGTGTGAAAAGGAGGGTTGCAGAGAAAGGAAGTCATAGAGAGCACAACCAAGGATTCGCACCAAGGGGTCGAGAGTTTAAGGAGAGAGGATACGTACAACACTTTTTCCAAGGACAGACTAACTTTGCAACGAGTGAGGAGTCCCAAAGGAATGGTAAGGAAAAACGGGCAGCGACTGCTTCTGATGTTTCGAGCTGTTAGAGATGTGGGAGTCATCACCCAAATAGGCCGTGCCGATTGGGGTTAGGTGTATGTTACAAGTGCGGGTTACCAGGGCATGTATCAAGAAATTGCCAACAAGGAGAGAGTCAGGATGCGGACCAATTGCGACAGTAAGATTGAGGTAATTGCAATAATCAGGCTTAAAGGACAGTATGTGATTTTATAATACCGCCTGTACAGTAAAACTGGGAATGTCGAGTTTAATATTAGACTAAGGAGCAAACCGGATGGTCCGAGTAAGGATTTGCCTTAATACAAATGGATAAATGCCTGTGATGTAAACGATTTTTTTTATTGAGAATGATGTGTTGTGTTTGTTATGTAGTTGGTTGATTTCTGGATTTTTGGTGAAACGGATTGAACCTGTGACTTTTAGTTCCTTTGATTTAAATAGATAAGGAATGGTCCTAAATGAGGAATTTGGAAACGTTGATTTGAAATGCCAGTCATGCTAAGTTGTGGTTGAGTACTTGAGGAAGTAAGTGATAGGGCTCGTACTAGACGAGAGATCAGAATAAAGCAATAGAAGCTTGCGGAAGCAGTAACATAGGATAGCTACGAATAGGAGCTGTGAAAGTTTACTATAATATCTTAAGTTTGAATACTGGAAGGGTTAAGTGGGTTACTGCAAGTAATGATCCCCAAATAGTTGGAATTGATTGCGGCTGCGAGCTTTGATGGTTCTAAAGCGGATGAGGAAATTATCATTGATGCATAATTGGATTTAGATGATGAGAGAGTGCAAGTTGTCGTGTTTGAGAGATGAGTACCACGATGTTTGGTCATAGTGACCTTGGAATTAGATTGAAATTTATAATGATTGGTTTTGAAAGACGAATGTGAAAGCCACTAAATTGAAATACTGATGCGGTACTGAGATTGGTTTGAGGGAGCCCGTGACGGGTGGTAAACTCCAATTTTTGGGGAGGTACTGTTGAAAATTTTTCCCCAAAAATTTGAAAGATTGTTGGTTATGGTTTTGAGGATAATTTTTCATATGAGTAACTTTAACGAAAGAGATGTGTCTCGAATGCTTTTATAGATTATTAAAGGAAAGCGGATTCTTATGATTTTTGTTAAATTGTTATTTAAAATTTATTTGCTTTCTAGAAATGAAAGGGGTTTTTGATTGATGGGTCAGAGACCTTATAACAACAAGTCATGTAGAAATTCGAGGGTTTGAGAATAAGGAAGTAAGTTTGGAGGTTATGCTTGGAGTTGAGCTGTGATTAGTGGTAATTGGCTTGGCAGAGAGAGAGGATAGTGATGGATGGAATTTTTGAGGGCGAAAATTTCTGTTAGGGGGGTAGAATGTAATACCCGGTCTAACCAAAATTAATTAAATAATAAGTTAAATAGGAGTGAATATGGTTGGAAGATTTAGCAATTGGAATTTGATAATTTAAATATGATATTTGGATTCAGTGAATTTTTCCGAGTCGAAAAACATAGTTTTCTGCGTAAAAGCGCGTAGTGGAATTTTGACCGGCAGTACCGACTGAGATCTGTCTGGTACTACAGCTGAGAAAATTGATTATGAGTAAATAAGATTAAGAAATGAGGAATTATAATTAGGGAAGGTAGAAATATCTAAAGTGCGATTTAGAGCGCTAAACTTAAAGGTTTTGGCCCGAAATTGGGCCAACGGGCAAAAATAAGTGAACCGGGCCTAAGTGGGCCCAAGACCCAACATATATAAACATTATTATGAGCATTTCAGCTCATTTTACCCTAAAAAGAAGGGTTGGGGCGCTGAAATTGAGAAGAGAGAAGAGAAGAGAGAAAACCTAACTCTCTTTGATCTTCAAACCACCATAACTTGAGCTACGGAGCTCCGATTGACGAGCTGTTTATGGCCACGCGTTGCTCTTCTCATCCTCTACAATTTTATCTAAGTTTTGTGGTGAGTATTCCATTCATCTCTGCCCAGTTTTCGAAATTCCCCACTGTTACACGTTTTTGGGTAGCTAGTGATTGAAATCTTGTGATTTTGGGTGTTTAGGGATACTCCAACATGGATTCTAAGTGGGTTCTATCCCTACTTCATATGGGCTGAGGTAAGAAGTGCTCAAACCCTTGTGATTTGTTATTTTTATGAGCCCTAGGTTGATGTATGTATGTGATATTGGTTATGTTAGTGTATTTGGTGATGTTGGTGCACAATTGGGAGATTGGTATTGCTTGAGGAGCTTTGGTAAGGCTTGGAGCTAAGGTTGGTGAAGACTTCCAAAGAAGAGGCTCAATTGGTTTGGCTACAAGAGGTACGGTTTAAGTTTCATTTAAGTACCGTGTGTTGTGATGAGAATTCCTAGGCTAGATGCCCCTAGGATTAAGTTTAGATTGTGTAAATGGTTGGTGCTAATATGCATAGTTGATATGTAATGTGAATTAATGATTGGGTTGAGAATTGTGTGGCCTTGTATGCTTGGTGTATTGAGAATTTGATGTACTGGGGTAATGAGTATTGATTTGTGGTTTATGCATTTAAATTGTGAAAATTGGGCCGGAGGCCGGAAAGAGGTAAGAAAGGTAAGTCGATGTGTGTATTGTATGATGGCACAAGTGATTTGATGAATTTCAGATAATGAATATATGAATGATTAGGTTGGCTATTGAATAATAAGGTTTGAGAAGTTGAAGTGTGGAATTTGGTAATTTTGGGTGAAATTATGTAGATGAGGTATGTTTGGTTCGGTTGAGATATATTATGTGATCATATATGTGATTATGATTATTGATGCCTTGATGGTATGATGATGCATTAGAGACATGTATGTTGTGATATATGCTTGGGGAATGATTAAGGTTGATTTGTGGGTGAAACCACGTGATAGTGAGTATGATATTGATTGTGTGTAATGATGCTTGATTGGAAATGGTATTATTGGAAATTGGGATGAGGAAGGATGTATGACATGATATTGTGTTTGTCCTTTAGCCATTTGATTGAGAAGTGTTAAAATGGTTGGATGTGGTTTCGGGAATTTTGGTAAAGTGTCAATGTGTGAGTTGAGGATGGCTTGATGTTGATTTTGGTACATTTTGATTGATTTCAAAAAGGGTTGAAACTGGCATGTTTTGGTTGATTTGGAAAATAGTTGAAAATGGCTTGTTTTGAAAATGGCACCTTGTGATTTTGTATGAAAATATGGTTTTTGGGCATATTTTGACGGGACATAACTTGGACTACGGATCTCTGTTTTGTACCAAATTTGTTTAGAAATGAAAATGGATCCGGGATGTCCATGCCGTTCGAAGAACGGGTGAAAAACGATTTAAAATGAGAGAGTTATGTCCGTCGGAAGATTGGGGGTTGAATCTGTAAATCCTGCAGCTTTTAACTTAGAAAATTTTTAGCAAAACGACCCTCCGTGCGTAGGCGCACTTGGCGCATACGCGCCGTTCTTTAAGAAAGCACCATCCACGCGTGTGCGTGGTGTGCGCGGGCGCGTCGATGCGCTGCACCAAATGCCCAGCCATTTTCCCGAGAGTTGTGCCAGTTTTGTGCCTGGGGCACAAAGGTATCCGCGCGTACGCGTGGTTGACATGTGCGCATCGTTTGGCTATTTTTCAACCCGCGCGTATGACGCTTGTGCGTAGATGAGTTTTGTGGCCATCCACGCGTGCGCGTGGAGTGCGCGTACGCGTGGCCCTGTTTTCATGCCAAAGTTGATTTTTGAGTTTTTAAAGCCAAATCTCATACTTCTAAGCCTCCGATCTCACCCCTTATGTATTAAATCATTATGATATGCCTAGCAATGAGAAAGGAGCTAGGGGATGTGGTAACTTGCGAGTGAAGCAAGGGGAAAGGTTACAATCAACGGTGATCAAAGATGATTATATGAGATATGGAGGATGACGGTGGAAGTACCGTGTATGCCATGAGCCGAAGGGCTATATTTATTGATAAATGGCCGGTTCTTGATTGAACCATGAGCCGAAAGGCTGAGTTATTGCCGGGTTACGGCAAAGCCATTACTGTTTATGGCTGAGTATAAATGCATATATGATTAATGAATGAATGTGTTAAATGGATAATAATGAAAAATGCTGAAATAGGATATGTGACCCCGGGTAGTAGGCAGTGGTGTTGTCCACTTGCTCCGGGTATGAGATGGGAAAGGATGTTTATGATAAATGAGTTTAATTATGGAGTCTTGAATAAAGGTGTATTTGTGATACCTGGGTAGTAGTAAGGGTGGTGGTTCATCCCGCTTGCTCCAGGTTAATGTTTGAGATTTGATAACAGTGATGATTGCTTCTAAACTGAACGAACGTATGTATTGAGATCCTGGGTAGTAGCAAAGGTTGTGGTTCGTCTCACTTGCTCCAGGTCAGAGATTGCGACGCCTTGGTAGTAGCGGCAGTAGTGGTGAATCCACTCGCTCCAGGTTGAGCTTTTAAACACCTGCCTGGGTAGTAGCCGCAGTAGTGGTTATTCCACTGGCTCTGGGTTGAACGGGTAGTAGCAAGGGGGTTGTAGCTCAAACCTACTTGCTCCGTAATGGGTGTTTCTGTCCAATGGTTAGCTACCAGGACATGTCGGGTTGGCTATATAACCGACAGATGATATCATCAGCCATAGGGCAGCTATTCATCATTTGCATATGTTTGAATTGTTTGGGTTTGCCATTTGTTTTGGATTTCTACATCATATATGCCATGTTACCTGACTATATGCTACTTGTTCTACTTGTACCATATTTTTGTATTATTTGCCTGTATTGCTTGTGTTTGTACAACTGAGATGAGGGCTGTTGAGGGTGGGTATTGAGGGCTGTTCTTGATGGGATGAATTGATGATGCGTTTGCATGATGATGATGATTATTGAATGAGATAATTGGAGCTCCCTGGGTAGACGCAGTGATGTGGTTTCACTAGCTCCAGGCGAGGGTATGATGTATTGATATAGAATTGCTGAGGCAGAACAACTGGTGATGGTTTTGCTTATGATTCTGAGTCTGGTTCGTGGAAGAGTCAGCGAGTTGGGAAACATGTGAAACATGAATTAAATTTAGCACTCCCTTATGACAGTTGCCTATTCATGGATTAGCGATAACCTAGGATGAATAATTGGTGAAGAAGTTTAGGATGCTTAGTGAGTTTTTATTGCAGTACATTGAATTTATTTGGCACTTTTACCATACTGGGAACCTATGGGCCCGGGGTTCTCATTCCGTATATATCTCTTATTTTTCAGATGCAGGTCCAGGTACTCAGAAGTGAGTTGTGGGTCGTCTGAGAGACGGCGAAGATCTTTATTTTCCCTACTTTGTATTTTGCTTAGAATCTCTCCACCTTTATTTTGGAAAGATTATATTATGTATTAAACTCTTTGAATTTGCCTATAGAGGCTCTCATGTTTCCTTCGGGAGAGATTAGGATATACTGTTGTCAACTACTTTCATACTGTACCTAGCCGACCTAAACTTTGCAGGTCGCGACTAGTGGCTATTTACTTATGCTATAAATATCTATCTGTTATCTATCTCTTATCTCTTAATCTCCTCTACGCCTTGTCCGTATATCGTTTTCGGCTTCACGGTTTATCTTTTGTTGTTGAAACGTGAGTGATACGCCTTTGCGATTTTATTTCTACTCTTTTCAGGCTTCTCGGTTAATACTCCTTTCGAAATTACCTATATTTTTTTTATTAAAAAATCCACCTGAGAGTCGTACCACCGTAATATCATTGACTTTTGACTCGAGCATAAGGATTTGAATATTAGGGTGTTACATTCACAAAGGCCTGCTCGACCTCATCCAAGCTTTCCCAAGAATACCTAGATACAACCACATTCTTTTGCCAGCATAAGGGAAAGGCGGGCTCATTGTTCTCATCTAAGAAAAAAGGGTGAACACCCTCAACAGCTCGGACTTTAAAATAATAGTTCTTAAAATCCCTAAAGGATTCGTCATACATAGAAAAAACTTTCTTTCCTTGAGTAGCTCGGAAAGAAACCCAGGAGGCTTTCTTCTTCGCTACCCCAGGCTTCGTCAAAACAAAAATGTAAAGAAAAAGAGTTTGGGTAGGTCGGACATCAAGTTCTTGACACAGCAATTGGAAAATTTTAATAAAACCCCAGGAATTCGGGTGGAGCTGAGACGGAGCTACATTACAGGACCACAACAACTCAGTCTCAAAGGGGAAGAAAGGAATGGTAATGTTTAACTGACTAAAGAAATAGTCGTAAGCGTAGAAAAAGGGACGTTCTTCTGGAATCAAAGAGGAAAAACTAACCCTCTCCTCAGGGTAAGGTGACACTAGCTCATAATTTTTCTCTTGATCCCTATCGCTATAAATTCTATGGTGCCTCCTAAGCCGCACACAGTACTCAGGGTCAGCCACCGTAACACACATCAAGACAATAGAATCCAGCCAGTCAGACATGCCCTCCGGGACCATGGTAGACATCTCGACAATGTTTTTGCGAGAAGACATGGGACAACTATTCCTACAGTGAGAAAAAAGGAAAAATAGGTTACTACCAAACAACTCGGGCAAATAAGGAAGTAACTCGGGCAAAAACATATGAGCATCAAGAGACAGATATGGTAGTAAAAGAAAAACCCCAGGATTTACACTAAAACCCAGGGGCACCCTTTGGAGGCAAAGGCAAGAAACAGAAATGAAGGAAACCAACGATTTATGCCCTAACCATCTCACAAACAATCCTCTTCTAGTAACATCACAAAGCAGCAAGAAATTTTCACCAAGGACCATCAAGACTACAACTTTTCTTCACCAAAACGATTCAAATAAAGTAGTAAACCCAGAAACGAAGATGCACAAAAATACATGAATGGCTCTAATGTAACCCTAGGAAAGCAAAAAACATCAGAAGACACACATTCCTCCCAAAAGACGAGCGACAAGGTGAATCATAAAATAGTGGATCAAGATACAAAAAGACGCAACCTTTTCACAAGAGGAATCAAAGTTTTTCAAAGATAAAGTAAAAACCTTACAAAAGCATGCATAAACCGTCAAAAAAAAAGAAAAAAGAAAGAAAAAAACACTAACCTGCAGAGGAGAAGATAATGACGGCTCAAAGAGAAGAATGGCGCAGTCCACACCAAACGGCCACTTCGAGGCAAGGGAAATTAAAGGCTCAAAGGCGCGAAAGTGCAAAGACAATATGCTGCAGCAAGCAATAAATCAGGGGCATGCAGTACCAAAACAAACTATCAAAACAAAAGAATGAAGGAAGAGATACCAACCTGTAAGGAGAAATGAAACCAAGGAAGAAAGGGGGCAACGATCAAATACCCTTGAAGTCGAAACAGACAGAGGGGATGAAGCACTCCAAAGTGAAACGACGGAGAACAAAGATTCAAAGAAAAACAAAGTGAGGCCATAAAGCAAGAGCGAAAAGAAAGGAAGAAAGAAACTGAAAGATAAGACTTCAAAATTCAAAAGGAAAAGAGGGAAGGAAGGGAAACGGCAAAAAGGGAGTTAATGAGCATTTAAAACCTTGCACGTTTCCAAGGAAGCACAACGCGCGCAGTAATTAAACAAGGAAAAAGAAAAAATGCTCCGCATTCAAAGGAGATCAGCAGAAGTTATACGAAGATCAAATGACGAACGGATTTTTGCTAGTAAAGAAATTTATAAAAGTAATCACGTTGCTAGTATAGTTTCTAAACCAACAAAGAATCCTTTCGTACAAAAACTTGGTTGCCACAAGTAACAAACCCCTAATAAAATTGATAACCGAAGTATTTAAACCTCGAGTCGTCTCTGAAGGAATTGCAGGGATGTGTATTTATTATTGGTTATGAGAAAAGTATCTTTTTGGGGTTTTTGAATAAGGAACAAGAAAAGTAAATTGCAAGAAAGTAAATTGATAATTAAGAAAACTCTTGGCAAGGTATGAGAATCAGACGTCCTATCCTAGTTATCCTTATCAATTGTGATGAGAATTGTTCATTGCTCCCACTTAGTTAACCCGTTCTAAATAAAGGAAACTCAAGTGGACTAATCAATTTGATTCCTCAAGTCCTAGTCAACTCCTAAGGAAAGACTAGCTTAGAGGGATCCAAATCAACTAGCAAATTCCAATTATCAGTCAACAAAGGAGTTTAATAATTCAAGCGTCTCCAATTACTCAACCAAAGCTAAGAATGTAAAAAGCTAAATTAAAATCATAAACATGAAATACCTCAAATTGCATTAAATATAAAATTAATTCTAACATGAAAGGTTCATAAACCAAATTGGGGAAATAAGTAAACCAACAAGAGAAATAGATAAGCTAAAGTTCTAGAACTAATAAAAGTAGAAAATAAGCTAAATTAAAGGAACATTGAACCTGGAACTGAGAAGAAATAAACCTAAATTAAGAGAAATCCTAAAACCTAGAGAGAGGAGAGAACCTCTCTCTCTAGAAACTACATATCAAACCTAAAATTATGTGAATGAATGTTGTGCAAGTTGTGTCTCTGCTTGTCCCTGGCTTTAGTCTGCATTTCTGGGCCGAAAACTGGGTCCAAACTCAGCCCAAAATCACCCCCAGTGTTTTCTGCGATTTTTGCAGGTAGCGCATGTCACGCGTACGCGTTGTTTGGCGAAATTCCTTGTCACACGTACGCGTCGGTCACGTGTACACGTCTCTCGTCTTCTGCGCTAGGCACGCGTACGCGTCATCGTGCAAACTCCAATTCACGCGTACGCATCAGGTACGCGCACGCGTCGATCCTCGATGGTTGTCTCTTTTATTTCTTTTGTTCCTTCCATTTTTTCTGGCTTTCTTTCTATCCTCTAAGCCATTCCTACCCCATAAAGCCTGAAAAAACTTAACGCACAGATCACGATATCAAATGGTAATGAGAGAGGATTAATAATTAACCATTTTAAGGCCAAAGAAGCATGTTTTCAATCATAGCACAGAATTAGGAAGGAAAATATAAAACATGCGAATTATATGAATAAGTGTGAGTTTAGTGGATAAAATCCACTTAATTAAGTACAAAATGTACCACGAAATAGTGGTGCATCATCGACAAAAAGGCTAAAAATGCTCAAGCTCGACTTTCCCAAAAGGTCAAAGTCTAAAGACGCGACCTAGAGATAAAATCAAGCTCAAGCAGGGGTACTGTTCATACCTGGGTCGAGTTGTCTGACCCGAACTGACTGAAGACAAAGCGACTGACCTCTTCAGGTCAGGACCCCCGACCTCTTCTCTAAAAGAGTTCGGCCAAATCGACATGACGGAGCCGAACAGGCCCAAATGAAGGGATACAGCCCAATCTAAAGGCAGCCAAAGTCTAGAAAGATAAAGGCGGTTCCCCTAAGAGATAAGATGACCTCACTTAAAAGATAAAGATAAGATAACTAACTTATCTTATCTAGAAATTAAAGGTCAGCCCACACTACTATAAATACACTGGAGCACCCAGATATAACTCATACTCTGATTCTACTAAAAACCTGCTTAAAGCCCATGCTAACTTAAACATCGGAGTCTCTTGCAGGTACCACCACCCTCCGATGACGAAGGATCAGCAGCACCACCAAGCCCAACTAGTCGGACACGTCAGCTCCGGCCACCATCGAAGATCTCAACCAAGATCGACCTACAGTTTCAGGTAATCCCCGGAACAATATGCATCTATGTAATATTATTTGGGTGTGTATATTATAATTGGTTTGCCTATGTGAATATTTCTGTTTAACTGCTAATTGCCATATTTGTTGTAATTGCTTGTGATTGTGTCTGAACTTCATTACTTGTGATTGTGACTGATTAATTGAATTATTGCAATTGAGTATTGATTGAGTTGCTTGGGCCAGAGACCGTGATTGATTTGTTTTTGAGTTTTAGAAAAGTATAAAAAATCAAGCAGGTTCAGCATAGACGTAACGAACCTATGCTTAGAACAGGTTAGTCATTCATACTGTCTAGATAACTTTTAAGACTTTTATAAGAAAAATATGAGTTTTGAATTTTGGATAATTAAATAATGGTTTTCAAAATGGTTTGGTTTTTTTTTTGGATGTTAAATCGTTGGTTTTCAAAAAGGTTCATAAGATGAGCAATGATTACAACGATTGAAAATAGCTTTCTTTATGTATCTTCTTTTAGTAATTCTGAAACTCTTTCGGTGAGACCGTGTGGTTAGGTTCTCATTCCCTACAGACTTCTCTTTTCAAGAAACGAAAGAAGAAGCTTATAAAGAGATCTTTGTGTTTTTCCTTACGACATTGTTGTATTAGTTTAGTTATTATTTTTTTCTCTCGCATTTAATAATAAATTTTTGTAAAGATGGATAAGAGTCGCAATGTATGTTTTCAAAAAAAAATATTTCCGATTTTTTTATAAGAAAACATCAATACGGTTTCGATTTAAAAAGGCTCATATTGTATTATTAGGTATATGAAAGTCGTCGTAATATCCTAGCTATCAGAGTGGCGCAGCCGAAAGCATGACATTCTGGTAGTAAGGATGTTACAAAATAAACATGTTAGAGTGAAGCGAAAATGCTTTCAGTGACGTAGTATAGTTGAGTAATGAATATGTGGCACAGGGAACATATAAAAATGAACTCTCCCATGTCTCTCCTTTCCAAAAACTGTTTCAACTGCTTCATCATCATTGTATCGTGCTTGGTTCAGATTTTGAAGATGATCCTATTATACACAAATAATATCAAAATAAGTTCATGCACCAAAATGCTAAAAATAAAAACAACTAAAACATTTCCTTTTAGTGTGCATTTCGAAGAAACTAAACAACTCACAATCGTCTCTTGTGTTCCCGAATCAGTTTCTTCTTTCTTGTTTATTCAAGTTACAACAAATATCTCAGATTGTGATGGATATTCATTGTCCTCCTTTTTTGCACGCTACAAAGAAACCACCAACATGTGACTAAGTCAACACAGATAATATGAAAGACGCAAAGATACTTAAATGCGAAGCACAAATGTAATATCAATTTAGTGTGTACTAATTCAAAGCTAACCGGACCATTCGATGATTCTATTTTGGGTTTGATCTATTTTCACAATTTTTTTCAGAAATAACCTATATTTTGTTGCAATGTACAAATACATAGATAAAGTCATTTAGATTTTAACAACAAATACAAGTTACAAATATTGAACCCAAGAAAGTAAGTTTAAAATATCTTACTTTGACGATATCAAGCCTCCGACACTAAACTAATTTTCAAAAATGAAGTTCAGATACAGTCATTGGACGATTTTTTATCATCTCTCTAAATGATTTATATGGTGTATAGTAATACTTTTTAATCCATTTTTTAAATTGCTTTCATCACTCTCCAATAGTATCTATCACCTAAGGCTCAGCATCACTTCGAATATTAAATTTGGATTGGAAAAAACAAAGAATTACATTATTTTACCATGCATGCTAAGCCCAACACTAAATAATTTAAAATAGAGAATGATCTACTCACCTTTGCGTAATTCAACATTGAAGTTTTAGTCTCACTTGATAAACTTTTCAACTAGTATATAATAACGTGATCAAATTAGAGTTACTTGCAAGTGCACCTAAGAAATGACTAAACAATTGAACGTGTGTTTGTTGGGTCTATTGGTTTCTTGCTCTACCATATTAACTCTATCTGTGTCTCCATAGCATGAATATGCTTGAGTTGGGTGGGACCTATTTACAATGTCATTACTAGAGAATATTAACAAGAATATTAATCTAATAAATAAAAGAGTTAAGAAATGTGTCTTTCACTATTTGCTATTAGAACTAACTATAAAAGCATTACCGTTGTTACTACCACTACTATCACCAACACTTGGAATGTGATCATCATAATCATAATCATAATCATAATCTTCATCATTTTTATCTAGGCTTTATCATCTTCTACGTTTGATTTCTTCATTGGCACCTTCTTACTAGTCAGCTTCTTTCTTTGACCCTCATCTTCATTGATTTTCATTTTGTCTTGATCATTTTCTTCATTGAATTTCTTCGTTGGATTTCTTCGTTGGCATCTTGTCTTAAACATCTTCTTCATTGATCATCTTGTCCTCATTGTTTATTATCATCTTCTTCGTTGGCATCTTTGACTCTCATATTCAACTCTTGTCAACTTTTTTGTTGACATCTTCCTTTTTTTATTTGCCTCATTCAGCTAATACATGTTCCCTTTTGATTTGAAATTGTTTTAGTAATGTATAAGCACTCGGGAATTGAATTTTCCCTGAATTCTTTATTGGACTCTTATTTTTCAAGGGACTTCTTTGTGACTCTATTTCTGATAAGGTCATTAACTTTTTTCTTTTGGGATTTCCTTCGTTGTTCATCCTTTATCCAAATAAGAGAAGTCAAATAAACCAAAAACATAATTCAATTACAAAAGGGAGGTCAAATAAAGCATCAACACAATTCAATTAAAAAAAGAGAGGTCAAATAAAGCATAAACATAGTCCAAGACCTTAAAGTCATTCAATTTTTCCATCACTGTCAAACTCATCAGACTCTATTTTTTTGACTTTAGGGTGGAGCTTGTTCGGTGCCACATCAACAATAGTAGGTCGCATACCCTATCTAGGGGTGTGCACAGCCCGACCGACCCGAAATCCGACTTGGACCCGAAGGATTTTGGACCATGAAGATCCGGGTCCGAAGTGATCCGGGGTTGACCCAAGGAGAAGAAATGAAATCTAGGAAGTGAGTGTAACCGGGACCGGGCCATAGCTCGGATCACCCAGACCCGATCCGGTGGCCCAATCATCATACACAATTAATACTTTGTGTTATTAGTGATGGATGATGGCTATTCTTATGTGGAATTTAAGTATTATAAACCTTAACATTTTATATTATTAGTCATTATAAGACTATAAGTTAATGTTTTATGTTTACAATACATAAGACTTTAGACTAATACATAATATTGTGTTATTTGTATTGACTTAAATATTTGGTGTTATTAGACAATATTAATATTGATTGTAGTTATGCTTTAATTTTGGAGAAGGGTTGGTTCTTTTTATATTTTTCTAAGTGAATTTTACCATGTCAAATAATGGTTGGAGTCTTGGAAATTTAGATATTTTCTCATGCTAGCTTACAAGAAAGTATCAAGGTAATGTAATGTTAACGGCCCGATTTTCACCCGGTAAAATCGTGGCCCGAAAGTGTGTAAATTTCATCGGGTCTAGGACTGGGTTCAAGTCTAACAAATAGGCCCAGTATATATTTCGGGTCAGGTTTGGGTCACATCAAACCTGGTTTCACCCAACCCATGAACACCCCTAACATTGTCTAATCAAGTCTACCTCACCAATATCACTTAAGGGTATCGAACTATTCGCAGATTCATGTGGCTCTCTTATGTTAGGGTCAAACTGTAATTGGACACCAATATTAAATAAGTCTCTTGGAACTATTTTTATCATATAATACTTTTGGGGAATGTAGGGATCTTTCACGTAAAAGTACTGGTGTGCTTGGCTTGCCAACACAAATGGTTCTTCTTGGTAACATAATTTATTGAAATGAACGTATGTCAAACCATAATTATCTTTCTCAGCCATATACCACTCACACTTAAATAACACAATTTTAAATTGGCTATAATAATCTAACTCAACAATATCCATGATTCTACCATAATATCTTATGCTGGCCTTGATTGGTTTTTTGTCCTTAACACTAGCAAAGCTTGTAGTTTTAGCCACCAAAGTGACACTACTATTTTGCATTTTTTGCATCACTTCTTGCCACTTAGTATGAAATCTATACCCATTGATGACATAAACAAAAAAAATGTGTTTGCAACTTTATTTGGACCCTTAGACAATTGTCGTATCCAACCAGGAATATCATCCTTCATGGCACATCCTGAAAACTATTCTAGAAAGTCTTCATTCTGATCTTTAACGACGTTTCACTTTTGCTTCCATTTGTCTTGCTTTTGTTGCTCACCATGTTCTCTACAAGGGATGTGCATTATTATGAAATGCTACCAATATTAGTCTAAGGAATAAAACAAATGAGAAGTTAAGATACCTTATATAAGACTCCACATTTTCGCAATTGTTCAATACATATGCATTAGCTTGAAGAAGTGATCCTCTCATCCAAAATAATTAGTTACCTTTTTTTCCACCCAATGGACTTCCCTTGTTTGTGAACAAATTTGAATCAGGATCTTTGTTTGATGTGCTTTCATCATTATTCTAAAATACTCTGTTGAATCTTGTTTTCACTCCCTCATGCAAATATCTTGAACAAAAAGTTAAACACTTTTTAGCCAAATAACCCTCTGTAATTGATCCTTCTGGACGACTTCTATTACGAATATATGATTTTAGTGTGCACATGTATCTCTCAATCAGATACATCCCTCGAAACTGGATGAGACCACCTAACCTTATTTCATTAGCTAAATGAATAGGAAAATAAACCATTATATCAAAAAAGCTAGGGGGATCCTTTCCAACTAACACAAAGTCTCTACAATCTCTGACTCTAAACCATTAATCTCTTCTAAAGATATTTTCTTTTGACATAGTCGACGAAAAAAGGAACAAAGCAAATTAGAGGAACAATAACATGATCAGGAAGAATGCTCTTAATTGGTATTTGCAACAGGTAATACAACATAAAGTGAGCATCATGAGTCTTTTCACTGTAAAGCTTTCTCTCTTCTTGATGAACACAATGAGAAATGTTTAAAGCACTTCCACCAGGCAATTTTGTTTCATTTAAAACACCACAAAAAATGAATTTCTCCCCTTTGGGCATGGAGAAGCATGCTCTAGCAAGTTTAGTTCTTTTGCCATCTTTTGTATTTATTGGGTGAAGATTCTTTCGAATGTTCATCTCCTTAAGATCATAACAAGCTTTTGCATGATCCTTTGTCATTACAGGAATATCTAATAAGGTACCAACTATACTGCCAACTATGTTTTTCTCTATATGCACTACATCAAGGTTGTGCCTGATCATACAATCATCCTAATATGGTAACTCAAAAAACATTGATCTTTTTTTCCATTGGTCTTTATTTTTGTTTTGCATATTTCCAAAAGCATTCTCTACTGACTTTAGCATATCTAAAACCTCTGCACCTATTAACACTCATGATGGATCCATAAACTCTGTTTTTCCATTAAAAGATCTCTTGTTAGACCTCTATGCATAATCAACTAGTAAAAATCTCCTATGGTCCATGTAAACTATCTTTTGGCTATGTTTCAATAACAAAAAGAAGTATCATGGTTACAATAAGGGCAAGCCAACTTCCCTTTGGTGCTCTAACCAGACAACATTGTATACGCTAAAAAATCATTGATTGTCCAAAAAAAGTGCGGCATGAATTTTAAAAATTTCATTATAAAAGAATCATATGTATTTATTCTTGAAACACATGGCTCATTTAGCTCTTCAACCAGTGGTTGCAATAAAATATCAATATTTTCTTCCTGGTGAATAGGGTCCAGGTATGAGCAAAGAGAGCATGCAATATTCTGACTTCATGAACATCCAAGGGAGAAAGTTGTACACCATTAAGACAACTGGTCATTTGCTATGTGACACGTTCATAGTTCAAAAAGGATTAAAACCATCACTTGCCAAACCAAGCCTCAAGTTGCAAAGTTCTTTTGAAAAGTTTGGATACTGATTGTCCAGGTTCTTCCATGTTTGACCATCAGCAGGATGCCTTATCCAACCGTCTTTCAAACGCTGCTCATCATGCCACCTCAATGCCTCTGCTGTATTTGGGCACATAAAAACCCTTTTAAGCCTTGGAATTAAAGGAAAGTATCTTAAGGTTTTCGCAGCAACCTTATGAACTTTCTTCAAAAGCACAAAGTCATCTTTGTTGTCATTCGTAGTAGGAGTCTCATTATATCGAGACTCTCTATAGATATGACAAACTAAGTCATTTATATACTCATTCCGATACAGCATGCAGTCATTAGGACATGCATCGATATTTTCATAGTCAAGACCAAGTCTTTAACCATATTCTTATCTTTATTAAAAGAGGTGGAAATGTTCAAATTAGGTATAGCTTCTTTCAATAACTCCAAGAAGGAGGTAAAAGATGTGTTATTCCAACCATGTAAACACTTCAAGTGGTAGAGACTAATGATAAATAATAATTTTGAAAATTCAGTAGTACAATTCGGATACAATTCTAGATCTGCTTCGTCTACCAACTTATAAAATCTCTTCACATCCTCATTCAACCTATTGTTCCCCTCTTCAACATTTGTCATATCCCCGAATGCATGACGCAGCAACCTGATAAACCCCTATTTTATGATTTATCTTGTGCTCAATTGAGTGTTTTTATCAATTCTTCACCCACTTATTCATAAGATTTGCATGGTTTTACAATTCCTTCCTTATTCTATGATATATGTGAAAACATGTTTCATATGCCTTAAAAATCTTAATTTTAATTATCCTTTATTACCATTCGATGCTGTGATCTGTGTGTTAAGTATTTTCAGGCTTCATACGGCAGGAATGGCTTAGAGGACAGAAAGGAAACACGCAAAAATGGAAGGAATGCACAAAATGGAGTTTTGGAGAAAATGGCAGTGACGCGCACGCATGGACGATGCGGACACGTGCCTGGCGCAGAGCACAAACGACGCGTACGCGTGACCCACGCGCACGCGTGACGGACTCCACGTGCAGAAAATTGCAGAAGTCGCCCCCAGTGACTTTTGGGCCCTTTTTCGGCCCAAATCCAAGCCCAGAAACACAGAATAAGAGGCTAGAGAATGAGAGAATCCAAACAAGGGGAAAATACAACATTCATAATTCACAATTTTAGGTTTTAGATGTAGTTTCTAGAGAGAGAGGCTCTCTCCTCTCTCTTAGGTTTTTAGAATTAGGATTCCTCTTAGAGTATGATTATTTTTCCAATTCCAAGTTCAATGTTCCTTTAATTTATGTTTCTCTTCTACTTTTATTTATTCTAATGCTTTTACTTGTTAATTACTTATGTTGCCAAATTGGCTTATGAACCTTCCCATGTTAGATTTGAATTTATGTTTAAATGCAATTTGAGGTATTTCAGATTTAAGATTTCTTTCTTCTATTTATGATATAAATAATTTAGATTTTTCTCTCTTTGCTTTGGTTGAGTAATTGGTGACACTTGAGTTGTCAAACTCAGCAGTTAATTGAAATTTGGAAGTTGCTGATTGATTTGGATCCCTCTAAAGCTAGTCTTTCCATAGAAGTTGACTAGGACTTGAGGAATCAAGTTGATTAGTCCACTTGAATTTCCTTTATTTAGTAAGGGTTAACTAAGTGGCAGCAATAAACAATTCTCATCACACCTGATAAGGATAACTAGGATAGAATTTCCAGTTCTCATACCTTGCAAAGAGTTTTTATAATTATTAATTTATTTTTCTTGCCATTTAAATTACTTGTTCCTTATTTCAAAAATCCAAAAATATACATTTTTCCATAACCAATAATAAATCATACTTTCCTGCAATTCTTTGAGATACGACCCGAGGTTTAAATACTTCGGTTATAAATTTTATTGGGTTTTGTTACTTGTGACAACCAAATTTTTGTACGAAAGGATTTTCTGTTGGTTTAGGAACTATACTTACAACGAGCTTTTAATTGCAAATTTCTAGACCACACAAAAGTCCCAACGTCAAAAATGGCGTCGTTACCGGGGAATTGCAAACGTGTGCCTTATTATTGGTTATTGTAAATATTTTATTTTGCTTGTTTATTTCTTTCTATTTTTGTTTTTAATTTTTATCAGTTACTATGAGTTCTCACCCCCGTCGCTTTGAGTTTGGTTCTAATGTTGTTGAAAAGAATGGAAGCTATAACAGGAACATGCATCAAGGTCGAAACAATCATAGATGGAAGGAGCTACCTGCTACGAGGATCTGATCAACCCTTTCGGCAACAACACCTTCCAAGACACCATGGACAACGACCATCCTACAATGCATGCCAAGACAATAGTTTTGGTGGACCCTTTCGTGACAAACTACCTCCACCAAATTACTATGGTCAAGAGCCATTCTGAGGTGCGTACCAAGGTGATAGATATGGTGGACCCCCTTGTAGTTACCAACAAGCCCCATCATATGCCAATGAACCACCTCCTCAACATAGTTTTGAACCATCATACTCACAAGCCAACCACAACCATTCACATCCATATGCCCCTAACCTTTATCCATCCCAACTCCGATCCAACTACTCCCAAGAACCACCACTCCCATATGCACCATATCCATATCCATCGAACCAAGAATCACAGGATCGTCTCAAGGACACAGTGAACCAATTTCATGCAACCCTTCATCAATTGGAGCAAGCGATAAATCGACTAGCCCCTAGTACGAAGGAGACACTAGAAGCTCCGGTGAACAGTAAAGAGCATGTCTTTGTACTGGAACAAGTAGAGAAAGCTGAAATTATCAAGGAAGAAGAATTCGTTGAAGACTTAGGAGACACTGAACCTCCATGGGAATCAAGAATTATGGAGAATTCCGCCCAGAAATTTGTAGTTGATGCTAAGGAGGATAGTGCACAACCCCAAGGCATGTATCTTATGAAGAACTGGACGGGACAAATCAAGAAGAAAGTTTCCTTGGTAATGATGACCATGAATCAAGCTCTCCTAGTGATGAACTTGCATCCGTAAATAAATTCTTTGAGACTGAAGATTTTACCCCGAGTGAATATGAGGATGATGTGGAGGTAGACTTTTCTCAACCTCCAACTTATGACTTGAGTGATGAGGAAGAAATCGAAGACTTTGATCAAGACGAGGTTGCAATTGAAGAGGTCTATCAGAAAGTGGGAGAATTCATAGAGGAGTACAAGGAAGTGGAGCTTGCAGAACCACCGGAAACACCTCTCCCAAGGCCATTACCACCTCATACAAACTTCAAGTGGGTAAAATCCTTAGCCTTCAGCTTTACTTTTCCACTTGAATATGGTTTGGTTGAAACAGATGGCCAGCTTAGAGCTCTTTGCGGCTTTAAGAGTAAGAGGGAGATGGTTAGTAATAGAAGTTGGCAGGTAAGGTTCAATAAGGTCCCACGCTCCAATTGGAAGTGCAAGAATTGGTATAGAGCTCGATTGAATGAATTTCGGAAGACATTCCAAAATCCTACATCTATCTAACTCGCTGCATGCTTCTTTTGCTATTTTATTCCTCTTTTGCCCCTCTATGCTTATACTGCTCAACTACTATTTGCTTACCTATTTTTTAGCTTTAGTTTAATAAACTGTATCCTGGAACCTCTGCTTTTCAGGATGTCCGACCCAAAAGACAAAGGAAAAGCCAAAACAGGCACAGGCAAAAGAAAAAGAAGAGAATCCTCTACCACTATTTTGGATATCCTCCATGATGATTCCTGGCGGGAGAAGAATTTTACTCCACAGGAAAAGGCTGATCAGTTAATGCCTGCAACCGACCCAGTCAAGTTTGCCAACCAATACTGTGAACTGAAGTATCCAGTCTTTGCAACTTCAAGGAACCTATATCTAGAAAAGACCCTCTGAATTCCAGCCGAATTACTAGAGTACACCACAAACCAAATCAAACAGAGAGGCTGGTACTTTCTGGAGAGGAACTTGACTGAGGTTAATGCATCATGGGTCAGAGAATTATACTACAACTACTTTAAAATGACCTTGGATGCCGTGCAGCTCAGAGGGAAGCAGATTCTGGTTACTGAGGAGGCAATTGAAGATATCCTCCAACTCCAGCCTAAGTCAGATGAACCAGATGGTTACCAGAAGGCTGAAGAGGATATGAGATTTATGAGGTTTGATTGGGAAGCAGTGAAGCACACCATAGCTATTGACCCTGCTGTCCCATGGATTATGGGTAAGTCAACAGTGACCCCAAAAGGCATCAAAATCATCTACCTGAATGATGAGGCTCGGCTACGGCAGCAAATTCTGAACAACTATGTGATGCCGAGCACTCACGAGACTGAGGTGCCAGCTACCATGATTACCCTTATCTGGTGCGTGATGGAGGGCAAGGACCTGTACCTTCCCCGATTTATCCGGTACTACATGGCCAGGGTCCATGTCCGAGGCACTCTACACTTCCCCTATTTGATTACTCAGCTGGGCCGCCGAGCTGAGGTATCCTGGGAGCTTGCGGATAAGAAGCCACCAGCTGCCGATTGCAAGAAGATCATCCCACATGGCAGGAAGTTCATGGCGTTGGGCTACAGACCGCCCTTTCTCACTGCCTCTGCTGATGCTGCTACATCTTCTGCTGCCCCTTCAGCATCTGCTGCCCCAGCTACCACCACAACACCTCCACCTGCTTTCGAGCCCATTTACTACCTTGTGCACCGCCTCTTTGAGCGGCTCGATCAGATGGAGCGCCGCAACTAGCGGAGATATGAGAGGTCTGAGCATCGCAGCAAGCGACGCTATGAGCATTTAAAGCTGATGATCCGATCGGGCCACCCTGACATCCCCTCCGAACTTGACACACCATCAGAGCCATCTGAGGAGGAGGCGGATGACCAGGAAGAGGATGTCTGAGCAGAGGCTGAGCAGGCAGGACCCGAGCAGGCTGCGCCACATCATGAGGAGCCCCAGCAGAAACAGCCAGCCGATCCGCAGGTCCCTTTACAGACAGAGCTCCCGCTTCAGCAGGCAGATCCCCAGCCACCCATACAGACTGCAGCACCTCAGGCCACCATAGAGACACCAGCAGAGCACACTTCCGGAGATGCCACTTCTTCACACCCAGCTTGATTGAGCATCGGAGACGATGCTATTATTTAAGTGTGGGGAGGTCGCCACCTCCGGCGAACTTTATCTTGGTGAACCACTTTCAGACTCTTTATCCTATATTACTTCCTTTTCTGTATTTTTATTTTATTTTATTTTATTTTCTCTTATTTACCCTTCAATACTTGCACATTTTCTTTTGCTGTATTTCTGTTTATCTCGACTTTATTACATTTAACATTTTTCACTTTGCATATATATCTTAGATATTTAGCTTAAATTGCACTTTTGGCTTATTAGTTATGATATAGAAAATATAGATTATTTAGTTTAGTTTACCCTTTTAGCATATAATAATTTGGTTTAATTAAAAATAAAAGAGTAGACTAAAAATTTTAGTTTTTCAGAATCACAACAATCAACCCACCATATATATATAGCAATAAATGTTGGTAAATTGACAATATTTTTTAAAGAAAATACTCATTTTTATAAGAGCCATTCAAGGATTCACATTGAGTTGAATGGAAACTCTTAATTTCTACTTGCATGATATACATAACTGATATATAGTTTTGAGCCAAAGAACACACAACCCGTGAGTTTTTGAGCTCAATTGCATGGTTACATTATTTAACCACAGTTTTCATTCCTGTGTGTTTCGCCCTTCTTCACTATAATTGCAGACTTTACTTTATTTTATTCTATATGTCCAATATTTAATGTATTTATATTCTTGCATATGATTGAGGCCATTACTTGTTTTTGCTCACTTATCCCAAATAAGCCTACCCTTTTATGTCACCCTTGTTAGCTACCTTGAGCCTTTTTACCCCCTTCTGTTCTATAATCACATCACTAGCCTTAAGCAAAAAAATAAATTAAAAATCCCAAATTGAATCTTTGGTTAGCTTAAGATAGAGATTGTGTATCCACTAAGTGTGGGAAAACTGTGGGAACTTGGGTTGATAGGAAAGAATTAAATGGATAAAATAATTAAAATTTGGGAGCATGCTCATGTGAAACTTAAATAATTAAAAGTATCCATGTGCATTGATAATGTTATGTTTTTTTTTTAAAAAAAAACCTTTTAAGTAAATAAATAAATAAGGGGACAAAATTATCCCAATAATGAGTATAGAAATCAATACACATAGGATAAAATTAAAAAAATAATTTGATGCATGAGTATGTGACAAGAAAGTGGGAAAATCATGGGAAGCTAGGCATAATTTTAAAATTGTATAGAGTATGTATATGTTAGGTGAGATCTTAGACTAATCAAGGATTCAATTTATAGCTCACTTAGCCTTATATATTTGCCCTCACCTTTACCTTAGCCCCATTACAACCTTGAAAAAGACCTCATGATGTTTGCATGTGTACATTGAATATTTGTTGATTGGTTAGATGAAGAACAAAGTTTTAAAAAGCATGACTAGAGAAGAATAGAGTGATTAACCCCAAACACTGAGTGACTAGAGTGTATACACAAATCCAGTGATGGTTCAATAGCTCATTTCCATATATCCATATTTAATTATTGATTGTCTTGCAAGTTTGTGAAATCTTTTTATTAACTCAATTCAATTGTGAACGTGTTTTAACATAATTTAGCCTTGGCTGTGCATATATAATTCCTTGAAAATATGAATCAATTTAACCACATGTAAGCTCTATATATATAGGTGGATAATAATTAGAATTGCATGATTCATTTAGATAGCTTGCATTTAGATAGATTGCATTGCATAAGATTCCACCATTCTAGCTTCACTCTTTTCTCTTGAAATTAGCATGAGGACATGCTAGTGTTTAAGTATGGGGAGGTTGATAAACCCCTATTTTATGATTTATCTTGTGCTCAATTGAGTGTTTTTATCAATTCTTCACCCACTTATTCATAAGATTTGCATGGTTTTACAATTCCTTCCTTATTCTATGATATATGTGAAAACATGTTTCCTATGCCTTAAAAATATTAATTTTAATTATCCTTTATTACCATTCGATACCGTGATCTGTGTGTTAAGTATTTTCAGGCTTCATAGGGCAGGAATGGCTTAGAGGACAGAAAGGAAACACGCAAAAATGGAAGGAACGCACAAAATGGAGTTTTGGAGAAAATGGCAGTGACGCGCACGCATGGACGACGCGTACGCGTGACAAGGAAAATCTCCAAGTGACGCACATGCGTGACCCTTGCGCACGTGTGACAAACGCCACGTGCAGAAAATTGCAGAAGTCGCCCCCAGTGATTTCTGGGCCCTTTTTGGCCCAAATCCAAGCCCAGAAACACAGAATAAGAGGCTGGAGAATGAGGGAATCCAAACAAGGGAAAAATACAACATTCATAATTCACAATTTTAGGTTTTAGATGCAGTTTCTAGAGAGAAAGACTCTCTCCTCTCTCTTAGGTTTTTAGAATTAGAATTCCTCTTAGAGTATGGTTATTTCTCCAATTCTAGGTTTAATGTTCCTTTAATTTATGTTTCTCTTCTACTTTTATTTATTCTAATGCTTTTACTTGTTAATTACTTATGTTGGCAAATTGGCTTATGAACTTTTCCATGTTAGATTTGAATTTATGTTTAAATGTAATTTGAGGTATTTCAGATTTAAGATTGCTTTCTTCTATTTATGATATAAATAATTTAGATTTTTTTCCCTTTGCTTTGGTTGAGTAATTGGTGACACTTGAGTTGTCAAACTCAGCGGAAGGATTGAAAATTGGAAGTTGCTGATTGATTTGGATCCTTCTAAAGCTAGTCTTTCCATAGGAGTTGACTAGGACTTGAAGAATCAAGTTGATTAGTCCACTTGACTTTCCTTTATTTAGTAAGGGTTAACTAAGTGGGAGCAATAAACAATTCTCATCACACCTGATAAGGATAACTAGGATGGGATTTCCAGTTCTCATACCTTGCAAAGAGTTTTTATAATTATTAATTTATTTTTCTTGCCATTTAAATTACTTATTCCTTATTTCAAAAACCCAAAAATATACTTTTTTCCATAACCAATAATAAATCATACTTCTCTGCAATTCCTTGAGATACGACTCGAGGTTTAAATACTTCGGTTATAATTTTTATTGGGTTTTGTTACTTGTGACAACCAAATTTTTGTATGAAAGGATTTTCTGTTGGTTTAGGAACTATACTTACAACGAGCTTTTAATTGCAAATTTCTAGACCACACAAAAGTCCCAACGTCACAACCCGTAAATATGATCAAAGCCGCCTCGATCATCCATGTCACATCCTACAACTATTGGCATTATTGGTTCGTTCCCCTTGATTAATACATCTTTTATAACCTTCGACAAACTCGTAGTAAATAAGATGCTCATATGCGTCATCTTGTTCATGCCAATAAGTGTTTCCACACTTTGTACACAAACACAGGATTTGTTTTTCAACCGGTTGTCCAATTAAGAAGGCAAAGTCTAAAATTTTTTTTAACACCGTCTATATACTTGTTCTCAAATCTTGGTGAATCAATCCAATCTTTTGACAGAATATGATTAAACCTAAGAATGTAAATATATGAACTTACTAAACATGATTTAATAGGTCAATTATAGTCACAATCTAGCTAGCATATCTCTGCTTACTACCTAAATAAATGGAAGAAAAAATTATTTTATATGGCAAGTATGATATTAACTTACTGCTTAGTTTCTTCATTTTGAGATGCCATATGAAGTTGTTATAAATAGAACACAACAACTAGTCAATTCCTTTTGTCTTTACCAGTACAAAAAAATTATCTTGTTGATAAACCACAATTTTATGGTTTATTTTGTATTGAATTTGGTGGATTTTATCAACTTTTCCTACATTTATTCAATGAAATAGCAAGGTTTTATGAATTTTCCCTAAATTGTGCTTAAAAGTAAAAACATACTTTTTAAACTTTCAAATTGCTAAATTTAATTTACTTTTCTCCCATTCAAAGTCTTGATATGTTTGTTTGAGTGATTTAAGATTTTGAAGGCAAGAATGGCTTGAAAGAAATGGAAGAAAAGCATGCAAAGTGGAGAATTCATGAAGAAATGAGGATTTGCAAAATTCATGGCAACGCGTGTACGTGGCCCATGCGTACGCGTGGGAGGAAATCTGTCAGGTGACGCGTATACGTGACCCATGCGTATGCGTGACAAGTAGCACGTGACCAACTTAAAGGCAATACGCTAGGGGTGATTTTTGAGCTATCTAGGCCCAAATCCAACTCATTTCTAATGCTATTGAACCCAAGGATTGAAGGGAGAATGAACCAAGTAGTCATAGTTTAGTTTTTACCATGTTTTAGGTTAGAATTCTAGAGAGAGGAGTTCTCTCTTCTCTCTAGAATTAGGGTAGAAATTAGGGTGAAATTTGGTTAATCTCTTAGATTTAGGATTTAATTATTGCTCTCTTAGTTTTATTTGCTATTTCCTTTTATTTGTTGCCTTTATGTTCATGCACTCTTGTTGATTTCAATTTCCTTTAATAAAATTTATGTTTTCATGTTTCTTATTGTTTAATTGAGTTGCTATTATTATTTTCTTGCAATTGATAGTTGTTAGATTTTATATTTCTTGTTAATTTACTATGCTTTCCTTTTATGCCTTCCAAGTGTTTGATGAAATGTTTGGTTGGATTTTAAAGTAGATTTTTGTGTTCTTGGCTTAGGTTGGTAACCTGGGTAACCTTGAGTTACTAATGTCCAAATGATTGATAATTTGTTTCCATTGACTCTAGTTTTTACTAAATTAATTAGTGAGTAGCTAGGACTTATGGACTAGGATCAATTAAGCTCACTTGACTTTCCTCTAATTTTGGGGATGACAAAGTGGGAATGATCCTAGTAATTATCATGTTGTGGTTAGTGACAAGGATAGAGATCCCTAACCATTAACCCTTACCAAAACCTTTTTACCATTTGAGTTTCCTTTACTTTCTTGCAATTTACTTTCTTATTCATCATTTCAAAATCCCAAAAATATTTTCCCATAACCAATAGCATACACACTTCCCTGTAATTTCTTGAGAGACGATCCGAGGTTTGAATACTCTCGGTTTTTATTGGGTTTGTACTTGTGACAAACAAATTAAACTTTGATTGAGAGTTATTTGTTCGGTTAGAACTATACTTGCAACGGAATTATTTTTGTAAAATTCTTAACCGGCGATTATCCTACATCACTTGTGTACAAAAAAAATTCAAGAAAAGGTAAAGAACATTCAAGAGAAGGTAAACAAAATAATTAATTAACAAATATTAAACCTAAATTAAATAAAATACATGACAACAATCATATATCAATTTCTAAAATTACTTAATACAAAAATTTCATTTAAACCTACATTAAAACAATAATAATAAGGTATTAAAATGGCAACAATCAAGTATTTTATACAAATTTTAATTAGCATCAAATTTCTATTTTAAACTTACATTAAAACAATAGCAACAAGGTAATTTTAACTTTCTTTTAGTCTTGCGCTTCTACTGCTTGTCCATTGCATGCATTCTAATACATCAATAAATAGACCATATACAAGAAAATATAAATTCATAACCTGGAGACACCTTATACAAGAAAATAGACCATAAAGCTACCAAAGAAACTAAAATAGATGATTTTGTATATGTTACCTAATTTCAGGTCCAACTACTATGAGGAGCCATATAGGTTTATAAATTCTTTTGCAACCAAAGTTCTCGAAAGATTCATGCTTGATGTGCTGCAAACCAAGTAGCAAGGACAAGAAAACATTGAAGGGATGGTTTTTCATAGACAAGAGGGTTGGCTAAATAAACAATAGCGACATTTAAATCCATCAACAAAGTACTACCTCAATTTACAGAACTAACTTAACAAATGTACTAACTTAAAATTGATGAACTTGTAGTAAGTCAAATCTAAATAGAAGTTCGAATTAATAACAAATGTATTAATAAATCAATTTATCAACCAAAAAACCAGCATCAACATTGTTTCTAAAGGGTAAACAAGCTAATGTCATAATCATCATCATCACTTGTTGTTTACCAAGAACGGGTTCAAAAGGGAGACCAAACACATACCTGATTATTCGACCAAGCAGACAATGCAGAACGCAGTGTGCAGAACACAATGTGCAGAACACAAATAGAGAGAAGATGTAGACCAAGCACGACGACGATGCAGACGACGCAGTGTGCAAAACACAGCGTGCAAAAATAGACGGATACCAAGCACGGCGACAACGCAAATGGTGAGGCAGAGAAGAGCCAGCGATGATCGCGAGCAACGTCGGACGAAGAGGCAACAACGACGACGATAACAGACACATGGGGAGCAACAAGACGTGACGACAAAC
Organism: Arachis ipaensis; assembly: GCF_000816755.2. NCBI lineage: Eukaryota > Viridiplantae > Streptophyta > Magnoliopsida > Fabales > Fabaceae > Arachis > Arachis ipaensis. The sequence continues at coordinate 102,790,279 of NC_029787.2, read as the reverse complement.
GCAGGACAGGAACAGGTGTCGTGTAGTGGCGGTGGCCATTGGTGACGATGTCTTCTCTTCTCTTCCTCTCTGAGTGTTAGTGCGTGAGGCTGTAAGTAAGATTGAGAGACTCGAGTAAGGGGCGGGTTAGGTTTTTTTAATCGAGGCAAAACGACGCCATTTTGGGGGGACAAAAATAAAACTTGGATACCTTTAATCACTCACAAAACTTGTGACCATAGACCTTTTAGGTCACCCCCTAAAACCGTGACCATAAATCCCTTTTAGGTCACCCTTTCGTAAAACTGTGACCATAGAACTTTTTAGGTCACTCTGCAAAACCGTAACCTTAGATACCTTTAGGTTATTCTCCTAAACCGTGATCATAGACCCTTTTAGGTCACTCTTTAAAACTATGACCATAGATACCTTTAGGTCACCCAGGCCACCAAAACCGTGACCATAGACCTTTTTAGGTCACTCTGTAAAACCATGATCATAGATACCTTTAGATCATCTCCAAAACCGTGACTATAAACCCTTTTAGGTCACTCTTCAAAACCGTGACCATAGATTCTTTTAGGTCACCCTCCAAGGCCGTGACTATAGACCATTTTAGGTCACATTTTTTCGAAAAACCATTACCATAGACCCTTTTAGGTCACCTCCCAAAATCGTTAATATAGACCCTTTTAGGTCACCTCCCAAAATCGTGACTATAAACCCCTTTAGGTCATCTTCATAACTGTGACCATAGACCCTTTTAGGTCACTCCTTTTTTAAAAAATTGTAACTATAGACCTTTTTAGGTCATTTTCCAAAACAGTGACAATAAACTCTTTTATGTCATTCTCTAAAATTGTGATTATAAATTATTTTAGATCACTCTTTTTTAAAATCGTGACCATAAATACTCTATATTCGGTCTTTTTTGTAAAATTGTGATCTTAATTTTTTTTTATCATAATAAAAAACTGTAATGATAGATCTTTTATAATTACAATTTATTACCATATCGAACAAAATCGTAATCATAAACCAAAAATACTGTAGTAATTGTATCAACAACATTCCTAAAAAGAGGATGAGTCATCCACGCAGCCTGGAATCTGAACGAACGATGGCCCTTGGTAGCCCTCTTTGCCATCTTGCACCTAGTGAATAATGGGCAATGATCAGAGTGAAGGCACGCCAGCACCTCAGTATAAGCCTCCGGAAACATTAGTCGCCAGTCCTGGTTGATGACTGCTCTATCAAGCTTCTTGGCCACCTGCACCCCACCTTTCACCTTCCTGTACAGCAAGCAGCAAATCAGCAAATTGGAAGGGTTGTCAGTGGAGGGACACAAACAAACCGGGCAACAACCGGATAAGGACAAGCAAGGCTCAGGGGGATATGATGGTGGATCTTCATCATCTCGTTAGGGACTTCAGCTGAGGTTGGTCCTTTTTACAATACAAATTGTTTTATGGATTATTTAGATTTAAGCTTTCTTTTTTGGAATATTAGAGGTGCCTCTAATAAATTGGCCCGGGTTCATAGTAAGGAGTTAGCGAATAAATTTCATCTTACTTTTTTCATTCTGTTTGAAACCCATATTGCTTTCGAGAGGATGAAATCTTTTTGGAATAATCTAGGTTACCAGGGTGTTGGTATTGTTGAGGCTAATGGTCATAGTGGGGGTATCTGGGTTCTATGTTCTAATTCAAATATTTCTGTGAGAGTATTGGATGTAGTTGATCAATGTATCAGTTTTGAAATCACTATGGCCAATACATCTAGTTACTGCAGTGCGGTGTATGCTAATCCGCATATACATCGGCTAAAGAACTGTGGGGTGACTTGACAAGGATTGCTAATATGATCCACGGACCTTGGATTGTGTTAGGGGACTTTAATGATGTTTTGTTGCAGAGTGAAGTTAGAGGGGGGCAATTTAGACTTGCCAGAGCAGAACAATTTGCGGAAATATTGGAGGATTGTGGGCTGTTTGATATGGGGGCTATTGGGAGAAGATTCACTTGGTACAGGAAGGTGAAAGGTGGGGTGCAGGTGGCCAAGAAGCTTGATAGAGCAGTCATCAACCAGTACTAACGACTAATATTTCCGGAGGCTTATACTGAGGTGCTGGCGCGCCTTCACTCTGATCATTGCCCATTATTCACTAGGTGCAAGATGGCAAAGAGGGCTACCAAGGGCCATCGTCCGTTCAGATTCCAGGCTGCGTGGATGACTCATCCTCTTTTTAGGAATGTTGTTGATACAGCTTGGAATAGAGGAGCTCCGGATGTAGTCAAATGTTTGTTGGAGGTTCAAAAAGATGCAACTAGCTTCAATAAAAAGGTTTTTGGCAATATTTTTGTTAAGAAAAGGGAGTTGGAGAGGCTTTTGAATGACGTTCAGATTACTTTGAAAAGTCGGGAGGATCAACAGCTTAGGATCAAAGAGCAAGTTTTGCATCAGGAACTGAATGTTGTCCTTCTTCAAAAAGAGTTGTTGTGGTATCAAAAATCTAGAGAACAATGGGTGAGATGTGGAGACAGAAATACAAAATTTTTTCATCTGCAGACAGTTATCAGGAGAAAGAGGAACAAAATTCATGGGTTATTTTTGGAGGATGGGTCTTGGGCCACGGAGACTAAGACTCTAGAAATGGCGGCAAATTCTTTCTTTCAAAAGCTCTTTTCTACAAGGGAGGATATTGACCTGGACGCCATGGGGCCTTTTTCTTGCCCGTCTCTTAGTACTGAGGCTTGTCAAAAGTTAGTGGAACCGGTGACGTCTGAAGAGGTTAAAAGAGCTGTGATGACCATGAGTTCATTTAAAGCCCCAGGGCCAAATGGATTCCAAGCAATTTTCTACAAAGAGTTCTGGGACTCTCTTAGCAACGATGTGTGTAGACTGGTCAAGCGAGCCTTTGAGGGTGAGCCACTGAATGCGGCTATTTTCGATACTCTCATTGTTCTAATTCCTAAAGTGGAAGTTCCCTCTTCCTTACTGGAGTTTCGGCCTATTAGCTTATGTAATGTAATTTATAAAATTGTCACAAAGGTTCTAGTTAACAGGTTCAGACCTTTCCTGTCGGAGATCATTGGTCCTTTGCAAGGAGGGTTCATTCCAGGAAGAGGAACCACAGATAATATTATCATTGCTCAAGAGATTATGCACTTCATAAGGAACACCAAGTCTCGAAAAGGGACCATGGCATTCAAGATTGATTTGGAAAAAGCTTATGACAGGGTAGACTGGCATTTTCTGGAAGCTACTTTGGTCCGGTTTGGGTTTCCAAAGGCTACCATTAATCTTATATTGAATTGTGTGACTTCCTCTTCGTTGGCAGTTTTGTGGAATGGGAACAGGCTCCAAAATTTCAATCCAAAGAGAGGGTTGAGGCAAAGAAATCCTATGTCTCCTTATCTATTTGTACTCTGTATGGAAATGCTTGCCTGCTTTATCTCTCATAGAGTTTCCCAAGGTTTGTGGAACCTAGTTGCGGTTTCTAGGAATGGACCACGACTCTCTCATTTGATGTTTGCAGATGATCTTTTGCTTTTCTGTAAGGCATCAAAAGCTCAAGTAATAGAGGTCATGCATTGTTTGGACTTATTTTCTAGAGCGTCAGGTTTAAAGGTAAATCTTCATAAGTCAAAGGCCCAGTGTTCCAAGAGGGTGTCAGAGAGGAAAAAAGAGGTTCTCTCAGGGGTCTCTAACATCCGGTTCTGCAATGATTTGGGTAAATACCTGGGAATTAACATCGGTCATGCCAGAGCTTCCAGGAAGACGGCTCAGGAGATTATTGAAAAATTTTTGAGAAAGCTCTCCAGTTGGAAAGGACGCCTACTGAATAAGGCAGGGAGGCTTTGTCTTGTTAAATCGGTTATGGCCTCTATCCCAGTTTATGAAATGCAAATTTCTCTTCTCCCGAAGTATGCATGTAATAAAATTGATTCCTTGATGAGACAATTCTTGTGGAAAGGCCAAGAGACTGGAAAAGGGCTGCCTCTGGTCAGGTGGGAGGTCGCCATAACTCCTAAAAAGGCAGGAGGATTGGGTATTAGGGATACTTCCTGTGCTAACATGGCGCTTCTGGGAAAGTTGGTATGGGATTGTCTAAATAATAGTGAGAAGTTATGGGTGCAGGTTCTGAAGCATAAATATCTCAGGAATCAATCTGGTATGAACGGAAACAGTAGAAATTCTTCATCGGCTACCTGGAAGAACATTGTTAGTGCCTATGAGCATCTCAAGGAAGGGCTTCATTGGCATATTGGAGATGTCCACAAATCAGTTTGGTATGATGAGTGGACTCCTTTTGGTAAGCTTTGCAACCTTGTTCCTTATGTACATATTTCTGAATCAGATTTCATGGTGGCTGACTTGTGGAAAGGGGTGTCTTGGGAGGTTGATAGTCTTACCACGCCTATTCCGCATGAGATTAAGCAGTTTATTTGTGGTCTGAGATATCCTAGTTTGACTGAGTTGGAGCCACAGTGGGAGTGGTGGCCTGCAGCAACAAAAAAGTATAGTGCAAAGGAGGGTTATAGATGGTTATTAGAGAAAACATTAAATTGGAATGCCAATAGTAACTAGAACTGGTTGTGGAATACAAACATTCCGGAGAAGTTCAAATTTACTATGTGGCTTAGCTTACATGATGCTCTACCAACTGAGACCTTTCGATTCAAGCGGCATTTAGCTTCTTCAGATATGTGTAAGAGATGTAACAAGGCGCAGGAGACTATGGAGCATTGCCTTAGAGACTGTGAACGATCAAAGGTAATCTGGTATATGTTGGATCCTAGTATCCTGGACTCGACGGCTGGTACTGCTCTTGAAGAGTGGTTTCGGAAGGCCTTGGCTAACAATGAGGCGTCCTTTGGTACAGGACTTTGGTGGGTATAGAGACATAGGTGCAATGACATATTCAACACTGACAACCCTTGGACAGACCATAAGGTTGTTGCCTTGGCCAGAATTACCGCCAAGGACTTACAGGTTTACAGGAATCGAAGCAATGCCTTTAGGTCTCTCCGAAATTGCCTGTGTTGGGCACCACCGATAGGCAATAGTTTTAAAGTTAATTGTGATGCAAGCTTGTATATGGATTCAAATTTAGCGGGATTTGGGTGTATTATTAGAGATTCTAAGGGAGATTGGATCTTGGGCTGCTCTGGAAGCATTCCCCCTTGGTCTATAATCAAATGTGAATTATTTGCTGCTTGGAGGGGGCTGGTTTTAGTTTGTGATTGCAGTTTGAGGGATATTATATGTGAAACAGATTGCCTTGACATTCTGCCCATCATGCATGAGCTTACAAGTGGGTATCCATCTGAAGTAACAGATTTGGTTCACAAGATTCAGGAGCTTTTATCTCGTCCTTGGCTTGTTCACGTTGAATGGGTGTCCCGAGAAGCAAATAGAGCTGCGGATTGGATGGCTAAATATGATGCCAAGAATAACTCTAATCATGTTATTTGGTCTGAGCCTGGTGTTGATCTCCAACGAATCATCCGCTCGGATTTAGAATAGTTTTTGCTTTGTTTCTTTCCTTGTTTAGTCACCAAAAAAAAA
>NC_029787.2:102766590-102784713 GCF_000816755.2 Arachis ipaensis | reverse complement strand
AAAGGGTACATAATATGCCATTGGAAGCACCCATTGCAGATGAACGGATAGAAAACCCCATGTCACCTCATGATTTAAGGCTGTGAAAGAAGTAGGTACTGGCTTATTTAGTTTTTAATATTTCGGACCGGAGGATAATTATTTAAAAATTTTACCTGTTCTTTCAGGAGGAGTTATAATTGGTACTCCTGCTGCATGATTTTGTTTAAAGTAATAATATATGAATAATAAAATTTATTATTTTTGACTAATATTTAACTAATACTCTAAATATAAAGACAAAATAACGAAAACCGGAAAAACTAGGGAATATAAAGCATCAACAACCATGGCGAATAGAAAAGAAAAATTGTATGCAATGGTATAGCCAAAAATAGAAGTATACAAGTACACCCGTCTTCATCATGTGCAAGCTTATCAGTTTGTTATACGTGTTGTCGAATTAACTATAAGTATATTGATACAAGCGTGTACAATTCTAAATCAAGAAAATAGGTTGATGCAAATGTGACATTATATCAATCAATGAGTAATCACGACGGCTATGCCATACTATCCGCCCTGGCACTCTATACTAGTAGCTTATGGAGAGACACACAGTACCATATATATCCAATTCATGGTAACACCAAACTTATGAAGGCACCATTACAAATTAGTAAATTACTGCCACAAAATCTATTTTCCACATATATATGCTCCACCATAAATTACCTTCAATCAAGTTTAATAAAACACTATGGTAGTAGTATAGATAGATATATAGCAGTTGTTTTTATTGATATATTTTTATAATTATAATTTATAATAAGCATAAGATTTTAACTTAAGAAACAGCAGCCACCAATTCAACGGCTTCATTATTTACGCCATTACCGGTCACAGTCACAGCTTCTTTACCGCACGATTCATCACCCTTGCATCTTGCTGTTGCTATGATCTTATCCACCACTGGCCTCAGATCCCTAGGGAGCACGTTCACCTTGAGACCGTACTTCATGAACAGCGTCAGCGACATCTTCTGCTCCACGCGGTGTCCCGGAGCCACCATGAGTCGGTGGCGGAGCAGCACCGCCGCCGCAATCGACTTCATCTGAAGGTACGCCAGGTCCTTCCCGAGGCAAATCCTTGGCCCGGCGTTGAACGAGACGAACCTGTATGAATCTTGCACCTCGAACTTGGTGCCATCTTCTGAGAGCCACCGTTCCGGCTTGAACTCCATGCAGTCCTCTCCCCAAATGAACTTCATCCTACCGACGGAGTAGATCGAATAGGTGACCATGGATCCCGACGGGACGAAGGTTCCGTCTGGCAAAATGTCGTCGTTGACGACGTGCTTGGAATCCTCCGGCACCGAAGGGTAGAGCCTCAGCGTCTCGGAGAGTGCGGCTTTCAGGTACAGCAAGCGGTCAACCTCCTCGAAGACGAGTGGCTCCTCCACCCACTTGGAGGTTTCCATGCCCCTTGTCTCCATGAGAACGGTGCAGAGCTCGAGGAGGATCTTTTCCTCCACCCTGGGGTTCAAGGTGCAGAGCCAGAAGAACCAGCTGAGTGCCACTGATGAGGTGTCGCGTCCAGCGAGGATGAAGTTGAGTGCCACGTGTTGGAGAAACTGGTCCGAGTAGGACTCTTTTTTTTTCATGAAGCGGGAGAGTAAGTCGTCGTGGAGGGTCCCAGCCGTACCTTCTTGCTGTTTATTGAGAAGTTCCGTCTTGCGCGTGTTGATGATTTCCGATAGGTACTGGTCAATGTTCTTGAGGCTTCGGCTCAAGTTCACCTCCAAGCCGAGCCCGAGCATCTTCTTGAACTTCCACGCGATCTCCGGGAGGATGAAGCGCTGCAGGGTGGCCTCTGTAGCGCAATCGAACGACACCGCAAAGGTGTTCTCTGGAAGGTCTATGGCGAGTGTCTGAGGGTCCTTGCCGAAAGCCAAGCCACATATGTTGTCGAACGTGAGCCGGAGGAGGAGGTCTTGGAGGTCGACGGCTTTGTTCTCGGCTTGAGCCGCTGCCAGGATTGGACAGAACCTGAACTTGATGGCTCGGGTAACCCAGCGAGCCATAGCTTGGCGCAGGGTTCGGGTGGTAAATTCGAGTGCGGCGGTTTTACGCTGAAAGAGCCAGGTGTCTCCATCTGTGTTGAAGATTCCATCACCGAGTAGGTCGTGGAAGACGGCTTGCCAGGTGGGGCCCTTGGGGTAGTTGTCGAAGCGCAGCTTGAGGATGTGCTCTAGGTTCTTTGGGTCGCACGTGACAGTGAAGAGACACTGCTTGCGGGCGAGGAACGGGAGGGCGCAGATGCAGGTCTGGTACGTGCCGCCGCAGGCGCGTAGGTTTTCGCAGATCCAATCGTGCATGCGGTTGGCGTTTTGGATGAGGCCAGGGACGCTCCCCAATAGGGGCCAGACACGTGGACCTCTTAGAGGACGAGCGATGAATGAGAACCATATTAAATAGCCTGCAATGGCCGATAGGATCAATAAAGCCGTTGATGCATCCATGTGATTCAAGGGACCCACTCCTCTACAAGTACAGTTGCTCCTTCTTTATTATTAGTTGCACCTTCCCCAACTCTATCAACTACGTTTGTTAGTTGTATTGTACCTTCTTCTCTCCTCCTTTCCCCACCGCCAAGAAGGCCCCCTATTTTGAATCAAAATGTAATCAATGGATCGATCAATAAATTATAAAATGCAGAATGAGCAAAACTATGTGCGAAAAGTGGTTGTTGTGATGAATGAGATATAGATATGTTGCATGCACTAGAACGAAGACCGAGTTTAAGCACAAGTTGAGAAATCAGATGCAATAGAAGAATGGTGTGTGTGTGAATGTGTGTGTGTGTGTGTGTGTGTGTGTGTGTGTGTGTGTGTACGTGTATATATATAAGAAAGAAGAAGTGACTGGTGAGAGAGAGGGCCGGGAGGGAGAGAAGTACGTAACGATGAGCTTGTGACCTGAATGAGGAGTGAGAGGGGAAGAGAGGGAATAAAGTGATTTATAAAGAAGAGAAGTAGTGGGACAACTAATAATATAAGAAGTAGAGAAGGTATTGAAAGTTTCAATAATTTATGTTGTTGTTTTCTTCGTTTCGTTCTAAGTGGACTTGAGCGACACCTTGTGAATCCACCCTCATTAATGCCTCCATAGGTCGTTGAGGGGTATAAATTGCAATACTAAAACACCCATCACCATCTCTAACGTGAGTGAGTGTGCGTCAATTCTGGATAAAAATTTATATTTTGTATTATATTATTACATGCATCACCATCATGGTTTGTTTAGAGCTATTTCACCCACACACAACACACAGATACGTACACAATATATGAGTAGTCAAATGTGTTTGAATAAGGAATATATCGTAGAATATAATCCTTCACCCTTCTCACTTCTCAGTTCTCACCCACTATTGTTGCTCCAGGGATGCATGGCCTTTAATTGTAGCATTAATTTGGGAGAAAATAAGATTAGTTGAGGAAACTAACTACGATTTTTTCGGAAGTTCGTGATAGGTGCCAACCCTTACGTACCAATTAAGCATGGCGGCATGCAAATATTGGGTGGTGGGGACTTAGGACTTAGGAGTGTAGTTTTTCAACATTTTCTTTCTCTAGTCTCTAGTAACCACCTAAATTTTCCTTGTTCCTGGATTTCACTTAATTTTGCTACTACAAAAGCTAGGGGCTTCCATGTGATTGGGTTGAAATTAGTGACCGACAATCACATTTATTTGCTACACAATGCACATCCGTTTTGACGGTGTCGTTTCTTCCCTCCAACCACAAAATTCATTTTCTCAATAAATATTAAAATACCACATATAACTTATTCTTAATTTCTTAATGATCATGCAATCTCCTGCAATAACAATATACTTGTAAAGCTTTATGTTTATTGATGAATTTGCTCCCCCGAAAAATATATATATACTTTAGATAAATTAATGGCTGAAATCCATTTAACTATGTAAAGAAGTGCTGAAAATTTTCATGGTTAAATTTATATTAGGTACATGAAAATTATCTATAAAAATTCTGTACTCCTACTTAATTCCTCAAGCTGGCACAACCTAAATATGTTCCCCCTATGCTTCCTATTCTTGTCTTTGCTGAACAATTAACACTCATGAACAAATCATGAAAATTAAAGGATAACGTGTTTTAGATTCTCTAAACATATGTTTCCTCAACACCCAATGTATTTATCATTCTTTAATACAGAAATTTTAAGGCAAATTGGGTAGAAGTTGATCAATAATCATGTACTGCGTCAAAGACAGATGTCGCAAGATGAAGTAATTAGAAGACTCTTTCTTAATACTGTTTTAAAGAATTTGATACTCGTCATTTGTCCAATCAATATTCATGTTATTCTTATTTATAGGACATGCAAGACATCTTTGTACTCTTCAAAAGTGCAACATAATTTATTATATTTGATGTGAGGTCGATGAATGATGAAGTTATTAGAACTAGTACACGCGTATATGAAATATCAGATTCTACTAAGGATACGCAAAAGGCAAGAATCCCTATTGACTCTATTATTAACGACTGTGTGCTCTCATGTGAAAAACTTAAATTAGGTTGAATAAATTTTGTGGTTGGACAACTCATAAAGAAAAAAAAAAAAAAAGAAGAAGGGGTTGGGGGTTAGATTAGACTGTCTCCATAGTTCTACTCATATCTCATGTCTCAACCATATTTTATTTTGCAGGTTAATTGCTTAGCTGGCTGTTAAACTCCCTATCTATATGACTATATGTGCTTCTTGTTCAAGGTAAACCAAAAGATTTAGTTTCAGGTTCAACTATTGGACACAGATGACAGTTGTAAAAAACTCAAAAGAAATGAGATATTTTTAGAAGAAAAATTTTGTAGTAAATTGTTCAGTCTCCAATTTTATATATTTATCTTGAATTTATTTTGGTTTTNATCTCATGAGTTTAAAATTTGTTAGGGTGAAAGCCATTACTTTTTTTAAGTCTGTCCCTAGATATAGCATAAGCCTAAGAGAAAGTATAAGAGAAAATTATATTTTAACCCAAAAAATAATTTACTAATTTTCAATTCAAAATAGTCGTGGATTACAACAACTTGCATAAGACATATATGTAATCAAAATTAGTTTAAGATAAGAGTTATGTCTACATGTATATTAAAATCAATCATCAAAGTCAGTTATCAATATAAAATAAATATTAAAATATAAAATATATATTAAAAATAAGTTAAATAACTTCTCTTTAATATTTGTGAATATATTATTAAAAGAAGAAATTAAAAACGAAATTATTGGAGGGTGAGAATGTAATCTTTACACTTTAGCGCTGGTGACTGAAAAAGTTGAGCCATTACCAGCGAAGCCCTTAGCATGAAATAATAATAATTTTAAGATTAAAAAATTATTTAAGTCATCAATATTTTTTGTTGCATTTGTATTGAATTTTAGATTTTTAGTTAATACCAATTATTTTTCTTATCTTTTTTTTCCACTAAAATTATAATTTTTCGTCCTATTTATGTATAAAGACTTAAAAGTTTTGTATATATCTCTGCTTTTAAATCAACTTAAAAGGGCACACATATTCGTACCCAAACAAAAAGAAGACCACAAATATTATCGTAATTTGAATATATAGATTGTGACAACCCTAAACCTTTCTCTATTTTGGGGAAACTCATGAAACGCCTTATAATGAGTAGACCTTAGCTTCTCCCAGTGCTTAATGATGAATGTCTTCATTATCGGTCGGCATTAACAGGCATGAATAATATGTCACTCCCGTCTATATTGCTACCATGTCCGGCGCTCTCATAAGCATTCCACACCAGTAATTAATATATATGGTCACCGATAAAATGGTTATCATTGTCACAAGTAGCCATCCATTAATTAAATAGCTCATGCTTAGTTATGAATGCCCGCCCCCTTTTTCTTGAAGAAATTGCTAATTTTGTCCAGAGTATTCCTCTAATAATAATCTTTCTAGATGAAGATGACCATTTCGGTGATAATAAGCTTTATATATTTAACCAAGACAAGAATTAAAAGAAAATGTAATTTAAAATTTTTTTAAGTATAATTAAGAAGCTATTTTATGTTTTAAAATTAATGAACTTTGAAAATTATCTCTTTATAAAATCAATACATGTCAAAGTTATCATTTGAAAATTTTTGTGATAAAAAAAGTTAAGTTTCGAATGTATTTGTCATATATTCATAAAAAAATTAAAATTCTTACTAATAATAATGTTAACATGTATTATTAAAATACATATTAGCTAAACTCAATTTTAAAAGATAAATTAAATAATTATTACAAGAAATTTGTCGGGAATCTTCGAGCTTTATTTGTAAAGTTTCGATTCCTTGGTAGTCGAAATCCAAAGATCTATGAACAAGTCCATATTTGACTAACCAAGCAGACAAAGGACCCTGCATTTTTTATTTCTCCTGTTATTTTTGTTGTATAAGTTTTGTATGAGTCTTTTCCATTTCCATTACGGTGAAATTTTTGAAGATTGACTTGCTATTTTTTATTTATTGTATATTGGATTTTGTAAAAAACAAAAAGGATTCGGTCTAATTAATTACTTGGCTTCGTGGCAGGATGCTTACTTTTTTTATATTTGAAAAATATGTCCGAGGTTATCTATATTTATTTATATATCATTAAAATTATTGTCAGATTTTGCATCAATCATTACCGACAAATTTATTGTTGGCTTTTGTGACGGTTAGCATGACAATTTCGTCAAGCTGTTAATATTATCGTCGAATTAAAGAAATCGTCTAAAAATTCAACGATAACGGTACGAATTCAAATTTAAATTGTGTTTCTTTTAACATTGGATTTCGTATCGGATAAATCAGACGGTAATCAAATTTTCAAAATGCGTTGTTTTAGTTATTAAAACCAATGTTACCATTGGATTTTTTCGACGAAAAAGCCAACGATAAATTTGACCTAAATTCGAATTTGCTCCCCCTTTCCCATTTATGTATCTTTACCTTTCTCTCCTCTCTTCCCTCTTCTGTTACCACCACCAGTCTCCATTGTTGCCGTCGTGGCCACCATCCCTGCCCCCCTTCTATGCCATCGTGGGTGGATACTGCTTGAGTTCTCTCTCTTCTCTCTCTTCTTTCACCGCCATCAGTCTCCATTGTTGTTGTCACTAAAGTTCGCTATTGCCACTGTCATTGTCCCCTTCTCTTCTATCGTGGGTGGGTACTGCGTGAGGGAAGATCATATTCAAGCTTCTTTAGTAGTTGCTGTTGTCATTGTTACTACCACCGTGGAGCCTCGCATGCTGTCATTGCTGCTTTCATGCTTTTCTCTTAGGGTAAGTTTCTGCCGCCATTTTTTTTCAAAATCCTAACTTTAGATTAATATGATAGTTTAGGTTAGATTAATTTTGTTGGATTAGGTTAAATTTTGATATAGGATATTAACATATCAACTTTGTTAGATTAGGGTTGATTAGGATTTAATTAGGATTGATTAGGGTTAAATATGGTTTAATTAGGATTGATTTATGATTTATTGTTGAAATATTTTAGAGCGATTAATATAATGTTTAGTTAGTTTAATGAGTTTATTTAAGGTTTATAGTGATTTAGAGTGATTAGTATTTAGCTAGGGTTTATTTAGCATTTATAGTAATTTAGTTTAGTTTAATTTGTTATTTGTTAGTTTAATTTGTATATTAAGCTAATATGTTAGTTTAATATAGGTTAATTAAATTAGTATAGAGTAATTAGAGTTTAATTTTTTTTATCAAGGTTTGATATAGGGCATTAATATAATAATTTTGTTAGATTTTGTTAAATTTTGATAGAGTTTATGGTTTAAATTAGTTTAGAGTAATTAGAGTTTAATTATATTAATTTATAATTTATTGTTGAAATAATTTAGAGTGATTCGTATTTAGTTATGGTTTAGTTAGGGTTTAGAGTAATTTATAGTTATCAGTGTTTGGTTAGGATTTTGTTAACTTCATTTCTGTTTTAGGATTTTCTTTTTTAGCTTTACTGTAAGTTGTTTGTGCTGCTTGTATATGTGGGTTATTCATGCAGTACCGAGATTAGTTTTTTTATTTTCTAGACATGATAAATTATTTAAGTTTTATTCCAGATTTACTTTTTTAGGATAGAGTTTTAGGACAGAAGTGGGAGAATGTTATTTATTGCGCTATCTCAAAATTCTTGTTTGCTAAAAAATTGCGGAGTAATAAAGGAATGTGCACTAAAACGGCTAGGATTCTATGTTTGCGTGAATGTTTGTTTGTTTTAATATATGTTTGCAATTGTTTCAACAATGAAAACTGATATATAATTCTTTTGGTAGAGGTCTCTGAATTAAAGAAAAATTTTGCCGAATTTTTATTAAAATTGTTTAAAGACATGTTTGGTTTGTAAAAGTAAGAAATTACATTTGGTGGAGGTCGCTAATTATAGCCAAAATTCTGCCAAAATTACTAAAAAAATTTAACAAGGATGTGTTGGTTGTTTGTTTTAGGTTTAATTACTCTATTGTTCCCTATAGTTTCGTGAAATTTTCAATTAGGTCCCTATACTTTTTTTCCTTTTAATTTGGTCCTTGCACCAAATTGTTTCTTCAATTGAATCCATACACCTTTTTTTTCCTTTTATTTGAGTCCTTGCACCAATTTTTTTTTAGTTGAGTCCCTATACAATTAAGCCAATTACTACCAAGAGGGACCTAATTGAAAAAAGAATTTAGTGCAGGGACCCAATTAAAAGGAAAAAAAGTATAGGGACCAAATTGAAAATTACACAAAATTATAGGAACCAACAAAGTAATTAAACCTTTGTTTTAATACATGCTTGCAATTGTTTAAACACTGACAGCTAAGAAATTTTGTCTTGTTGAGGTCTCTAAATTAAGAAAAAATTCTGCCAAAATTTCTAAAAAATTTAATATATGTAGGACGTAGATCCGCATATCAAGATGAGCAGGAAGTAAATTTGCGTGAGTATGTTCAGAGCCTAACCCAAAGCCTGCAAGATTAAGGTCACCAGCTCCATTTAGCTGAGGAGAGGTACAATGAGCTCCTCGTGTGCATGACGAAGTCTCTGAGGTAGGAGCTCAAATAGGAGCTAGAGCACATACAGTGCATGCGATAACAAGTGGTTGTATACTATGAGTAGATGCATGCAGAGGGCAACGACGCTGAAGGTGGCTCCTCCTCATCTGCACTTGCACCAGCCCAGATACCAGCACCCACAATACTGTTGTATCAGGAACAGCAGCGAGACCATCAGAAGGAAGAAGGTGACGACGATTATGAGAACTTATAGGGTCTATTGATTTCGTTTGTATAATTTCAAATTACTATCCGTTATTTCATTTGTTGAGTTTAGAAAAATAAATAACAAATTGATGATGACAAACATGTTAATTTGGGTTAATAACCCAAGTGGGATTTTGATGATGTGATTCAAGTGTGCAGGCACAAATTATTTTTGTTGCAGCCCAAACCTATGAAACCAAATGCACTCAAGGTTGCTGAATGGATAATGATCCACAAACTTAGCCCATTAGCTTTCAAGCAAAAGAGAAGCAACCCTAAGCTTTACTAAGTTCACTTTGGGTAAACAACAGGGAAAAGAGAGCTTCACTTTTTCATTCAAGCATCAAAGAGGAAGAAAGAGAAAGCTAATCAAGGAAGCTAATGTCAAATCAAGCTATGTAAAAGATAGCTAAGCAAGTTTAGAGGTTAAAGATAATTTGTTTCTATTTACATGCAAGTTAATTACTTCACATTTTCTCATTCCCTCTGCACCACTATTTCGGATAATATGAAGAAAGTGGTGGTAAAGTTTCTTTGCTTTGAATCAATGGTTGAAAGTGTTTCTTGGAGGCAAAGTACAAATCCAAGGTTTGGATTTTGCTAAGCTCTTGGAAAAAGATTATTGATGCTGCTGCTGTGTCTCTACGGCGCTAAGCCATGATTCCAAATCCTTTTTTAGGGTTGATTGAAGAAAGAGAAGAGAAGATTTCAGCTAGCCCAAGAATAAAAGGGTTGACCTTGGAAGAGAAAACCCTAGCTGTGGCTTAAAGAAAGATACAAAAAGTAAAATGATTCTCATTTGAGCTAGAGGAGAGAGAACCCGAATTGGAGAGAAGAGTGAAACCTCACAATAGAGTTTGAAGTCTTGGAAGCATTGCACCTACACTAAAGGGAGTACTCTGCCAAGATGAAGAACAACATTTTGAGTTCAAAAGTTGGGTTCAGCACATAGAGTCAAGGCTGTGATTCATCATCTCCTTCATGGTTTACTATTTGTATTTCTATTTCAATGTTGTATCTTTCTTTGTATTCATTCTGTGGTAAAAGGCAAGAAAGTGAGGCTTTGAGAAAAAGCCATTGAGAGAAAAGGCTGAGAGAAACACTTGAGAGAAAAGTCAATAGTGATTTCAGATTTCTTTTGCTTGTATTTCTATTTTGTGTCATGTACTTGAAAGGTATCCCTTGCTAAGTTGGATAAACACTTAGTGTATTGAGTCTAGGTAGTTACATAGCCAAGTCAAGTTTATGTTAAAACTTGATGTTTCTTTGATAGGATTATGTTAAGTCCTTGGGATTAGTGTATGTAATACTTGAAAAGATAGTGAAAATTCTACCAAAGTTATGGTGAAGACTAGATGTAGGTTGTATTGCACTAGGCAACTGAATTAGGATACATGGCTGTGTCATATTCTTTCTCTGCTCTAATTCTATTTTTTTCACAATTTTTTTTTGAAAGAAAGAAAGCTCAACACAACAACTGGAGCATAAGACAACAAACAGAACCAACATAAAATAAATAAAGGAAACGAACCAATGCAAAGAACACTAATAGATATCCCTTTGTCATCTCTGGCATTGCCACCAATAACAAAAGTGATCCATACCTAACCACTCCTTATAGTTCATAAAGGGCAGATGGATAATCTCATCAACCCCTTTTTCTTTATTCTGAAAAATCCTTCTATTCCTTTCTAACCAAATGTTCTAGATAATCGCACAAAAATATACCATCCATCTCTTGCACTCCTCCTTGCTAATTGATGTCTCAGTCCAACTTATAAAATGTTCTTTCAACGTTCTCGGGCAGGATCATTACCTTCTAACAAATGATATCCATGCACACCAAACCTGCCAAGAAAAATCACAACCAAGAAACAAGTGGTGGCCATATTTAACACCTTTATTACATAACACGCATACAACATCTTCCTGGTTAATAACCCCAAGCTGTAACACCCTACCACTCAGAACTTTATACCTAGGTTGTAAATCAAAGGTGCTGAGGCGCTACGACCTCTAAAAAAAATACATATATAACGAGGATGTTATAGCTAGGAGCCTTAAAAAAAGGTACGATAAAAACAAACGGAAGATTTACATCGCTCACGAAAAATGATAAGATAAAAAACTTATACAGGAAGGTAAAAGACATATATATAAATATAGAGTTCTAACGGATAATATAATCAAGTTCTAGACTCGACCCGCGAAGCCAAGGCCAACTAGAATATATATATATAGATACAACCCAACAATAAACCAAAAGACAAAAAATCAATCCTAATTCTCCAAAGTCAACCTCTAGCACTACAAAAAAAATTGGTAATTACGGCGAATTTTTGAGGTTATTACGGCGGTTTGAACTGCCATTATTACCTTGAATGGCGCTAAAAAAAATTGCCATAATTTGAAGCGCCATTTGGTTATTACGGCGGTTTTTGAAAAACTGCCACAATTACCTGGTTAAAACGGCGGTTTTTGAGTTCGGTTAAACGGCGGTTTTTCCAGATAAAATGGCATTTTTTTGTTAGTTAAAATGGCGGTTCAAACCGCCGTTATTTCCAGGGTAAAATGGCATTTTTGGTTGGTTAAAACGGCGTTTATGAACCGCCATTTTTACCTTGGCAGAGTGGCATTTTTTATTGGTTAAAATGGCATTTGAAACCGCCGTTTTTACCGGATTAAAACGGCATTTTTAGTTGGTTAAAACGGCATTTTGAACTGCCATTTTTACCTTGATAGTGGCATTTTTATTGGTTAAAACGGCATTTAAAACCGCCCTTTTTACCATGGTAAAATGGCATTTTATGTTGTTTAAAATGGCAATTACAAGCCGCCGTTTTTATCGGATAAAAGTGACATTTTTTACATTTAAAAAGGTGATTTTAACCGTCGTTTTTACCGTGTTAAACAAATAATTTTTTGTTTAAAATTTCATAATAATAAAAAATCATAACCGATAAACAAAATATTATGTAATTCATAAATAAAGTATTAAATATAATATAGAATTTTTTCGTATTAAAAATCAAAAGTAATAACTTCAATACAAATAAAGTATAAAATATAACATGATTTTTTAATTCTAAATGTCTTCGATTAGATTGGCTTTAATTTCTAACACATCTCATACATAAAATAGGGTAACTAGCTTTGCTAATACCTTGAAAGTAAAATAAAATAACATAATATTAAGATCTTGTTTGTTTCTTCCTGTGTATCTTCTTTCTGGCCGCCCAATTTCAAAATATCTTCCGCTATTAAAAATCAAAATTAATAACTTCACTCTAGTAGTTGAATAATTGACAAATTTAGAATTCTATAATAATCTTCTCTTGTGCTTCTAAAAATTCTCTGCTTGGAGGATCTGAGTCTGAGCTTCTTTCTGCCGCCGTGTTCTCTTCCTTTTCGGCTTTAATGAATTCTCCATTAAAAGAATTCTCTTCCTCTTCTTTCTTACCTTCAATCTCTACTTGAGGTAAGTCCCCGTTTGTTTCCTATTATAAATCATTCAAAGAAAAGAAAAACATAATCAGGAACTAAGAACATATTATTCATCCTGATTGAATTTTCTTAAGCAATGCTACTATAGTATTAGGTGTATCAATATTATATGGATTACACTAAAATATCACTGATGAATGAATATTAGATAAAACTCAAGGCAATGCAAAACTTCTAACATAAAAAATGTAAAACAACATAAAAAAATACCTTAATTTTATCATCTTTATGATCTGTGTCCTCAACAGCTTTTGTCACTGGAACTTCTAAAACAACTGTTGCCTCTGCTTCCATGTTTGCTTCCTCTTAATAGCTGATCAAGAAGAAAAGGAATGATATGAGGTTTGTTGTTTGTTATAGATTAGAATAAACAAAAAATAGGGTGGGGAGAGGGTTGTTAATAATAAATTAATAATGATAATATTGAAAAATTGAAAAGTTGGATGATCATGGGACTCCAAAAGTAGCATACAAATAAATACAGCTGTTAACTATATAGTCTATACTCTATAGTCTATAGTTGCTGAATTCCACCGACATCATTTTCAATTTTCAAGGTGTAAATTCACTCATTGCAAGTTTGCAACAGCCCCCCTATAACACATGACACAAAAAAGTTGGTCCAATACAAACAATAAATTTATTGGTTTAAAAAATGACACTTCTTTACAAGTTTATAGAACTTGTATGCCTGATAAACCCCAATTTTGTTGTTTATATTGTGTAGAATTTGGGGGTTTTTATCAATATTTCTCACACTTATCTACAAGAAATGCATGGTTTTGTGTTCTCTTTCTAATATTGCTCCATGATAAAAAAAAATATGCTTATTTTGCCTTAGAATTGCTATATTTTGATCATCTTTTATTGCCATTCGATGCCGTGATGTATTTGTTGAGTGATTTCAGGATTTATAGGACAAGAATGGCCTAGAAGACAGAAAGAAAGCATGCACAAAAGGGAGGAACATGAAGATTTAGATTTTGGGAACTTCAGCACCGACGCGCACGCGCACTTCACGCGCACATGTGGATATGGATAGCTGGAAGCGGCGCGTAAGGATGGACGCATCCGCGCGGATCAGAGAAATCCCATCGATGCGCATGCGCACATGGCGCGCACGCGTGGATCACAAAAGCAATCGGTGCGCACGCACGCATGGCACGCACGCGCGAAAGGATGCACGTGACCTCATTAAAGAAAATCATGTCTGGCGATTTCTGAGGCTCATCAGGCCCAAATTCAAGCTGTTTCTTCATGAAAAAGACCCAAGGATGCTAGGGGGAAAGGGAGGATCAATCATTTTACACTTAGACATAATTTTAGTTAGTTTTTGGTTCTTTGTTCTTCTAGAGAGAGAAACCCTTATTCCTCTCTAGATCTAGCTTTAATTTGATCTTCCCTTATTGAATTCTGAATTGGATCTTGTTAATTACTAGTTTTAATTATTTAATTTGAATTCTCTAGTATAATTTTGCTTAGATCTTGTGTTAGTTTTATGTTTCCTTGTTGTTTGTCATTTTATACTCATTTCATGAATCTTGTAGATCTTGATTTGTTATTGTTGCATTGATGATTTTCATGATTAATTGTGTTATTTGAGTGATTGTATGTTGATAATTGTTAGTGGGTACTTGTTAGTTCCAATTTAATTGCAATTTAAATAGGTCTTTTATTAATGCTTACCATGTGTTTAATGAAATGTTTCCTTTGATTATGGAGTAGTTCTCTTTACTCTTGGCCTAGGCTAAGGGAATTGGATAAGCTTGAGTCATTGGGTCTAATAGATTTGATGATTTGGGAACCCTTAGTGGTCAATTTGATAGCCATTGACACTAGCCTACTACCAAGTTAATTGGTAGTTAGGTTGGACCTTATGGGTTGATGTTGACCAAACCATTTAACATACTTCAAGTATAGAAGTAGACTTAATGAGTTTGGTTCCTCATAATTGTCAAGATATGGTTATTAGACAAGGATAGTGACCCCAATTCCCATGCTTAGCCAAGAGTTATTTTTATCACTCATATTTGAAAACCCAAAAATCTTGATTGATTTGTCTTAGTTATAGTTACTTGTCTAGTTTAGAATAGAATTACATTGGATGTTATTTTATGAATTTAGAATTATTTACATTTTGCTCTAGTTGTTTGAATTAGTTTCTTGCATCTCAAGATTACTTGCTTGTTAAGATTCCTAGTTTAATTTCTTGCTCATGACTTACAACCCCGGATTTCTAACCAATGTTTAAGAACATGTTTGCCCATTCCTTGTAAGACGACCCGAGGTTTGAATACTTCAGTTACTTTTATTGGGGTTGAAATTGTGACAACCAAATTCCCTTCTAAATTTGATACTCGAGGATTGTTGTTGGGAAGAGCTATACTTGCAACGGGATTTTATTGAGAAATTCTATACCAACATAGTCTTTGGGGCGATCAAATTTTTGGCACCGTTGCCGGGGAGTGGTTGCAATATATGCCTTGATATTGGTTATGTGAATATGTGAATATTGTAGATAGTTTACTTTCTTTTAATACTTAGCTATAGTTTAGATTTCTTTTGTATGTGTGCTATGACTCCCAAGTTTGATGACTCGGTCTCAACCGAATTCTAGTTTAGCCGAGTTTGACTCTGAGATTGAAAGAACCTTGTTACACACTCGGCAAGCTAGACGGCGGTTGGATTATACGGCTAGTACTTCGGCCTCTCTTGAGGAACATACCGAATCACTAGACGGTACCGAGAGTGACTTAGAGTCCGCTACTTCCTATTCTTCTGTTGGCACTACTAATACATCTTTGCATCCTACAGGTGATCCATACATGGCGGAGCCACAACGGATCACTTTGCATGAGCAAGGAGCTCCGGATATCATACTTCAACCTTTGCAAGCAAGGTATCCTAACCTTGATCCGAACTTTGAGTTGAAGAGTAGCTTGATAAATCTACTTCCTATTATCATGGGTTGCCGGGTCAAGACCCCATCTGACATCTAAGAGATTTTCAAGTTGCTTGTTCTACGGCTCGAAGGCATGGAGCCGATGAGTTGGCTATTATGGTTTTTGCCTTTCCTTTCTCTCTTGAAGGGCAAGCAAAGATGTGGTTTTATTCACAACCGGATGAAATTGTGACCAATTGGAAATTTCTTGAGAAGAGAGTTTTTAGATAAATTCTTCCCACCGGAAAAGACTGACTACATCCAAAAGGAGATTTTGGGTATAATGCAAAAGGACCAAGAGAGTTTGTATGAGTATTGGACTCGATTCAAG
Source organism: Arachis ipaensis (assembly GCF_000816755.2). Lineage (NCBI taxonomy): Eukaryota > Viridiplantae > Streptophyta > Magnoliopsida > Fabales > Fabaceae > Arachis > Arachis ipaensis. The sequence continues at coordinate 102,768,618 of NC_029787.2, read as the reverse complement.
AGGCTATTAGAATCTTGTCCACACCATGGATTGAACACTCACTTGCTCATTAGTTACTTCACCAGAGGTCTTTGTGCGGAAGATAGAAGATTGCTCATCGCTTCTAGTGGCGGTTCCCTTTCAAAGAACAAAACGGAGGAAGAAGCTTGGAAATTGATAAATGATGTTGCCGAGGCTACACAACATGTAAGGGTGAGAAGTAATCCTCTCAAGGGTGTGGTAGAACCATCCCCTTCCGAAGTAAGCTTAACCAAGGCGCTTGGGGACATGACCACTATCCTGACGCAAATACAAAAAGATCAAAAGGAATACTACTCCATCCAAACCATCCAAGCCCCACCTCAAGTTGCTCAACTTGAAGGCCCTCCTAGAATTTGTGGTTTGTGCTCTAGCACCACACATTACACCGATCAATGCCATCAAATTTAAGAGGAGCATGCCCTTGTCGTGGCCAATGTGAATTATAACAACCGTCCGCCCTATCCTTCTCAAGGCCAAAACAACTACCCTCATGGTAGTAATCAAAATCAAGGGTGGATGGATAATGCACAAGGGAGCAATCAAAACCAAAGATGGAATAACTCTTCTTCTCATTACAACAACAACCAATCTTTATCTCAATACCACCATGGTGCACGAAATTGTAATGTTAATGTTCACATTACTCTCTTACAACTTCGCACAACTAACCAGCAAGTGCACTGGGTCGTCCAAGTAATACCTTACGTGAGTAAGGGTCGAATCCCACAGAGATTGTTGGTTTGAAGCAATCTATGGTTATCTTGTAAATCTTAGTCAGGAAGTTTCCAGGATTCTCTTTAATTCTCTGTTAGAGACTTCAGCTTGCCCGTTGGTTTGTGGATGATATGGAGTGGCCACTTTGTGGCGAATTCCATACCGAACCATGGCAGAGTAAAGCTGTTTATTGCAGAAGTGAGTGCCCCCATCGCAGATTAACACTCTAGGGACACCAAACCTGCTAAAGATATGTTTCTGGAGGAATTTCAGCACTGTTTTAGTATCATTGGAGGGTGTGGAGATAGCCTCAACCCATTTTGATACATAGTCAACTGCCACCAGAATATAAGTGTTTGAGTATGATGGTGGGAAAGGTCCCATGAAGTCAATTCCCCATACATCAAACAACTCTATTTCCAAGATCCCTTGTTGAGGCATGGCGTAACCATGAGGCAGGTTACCAGCTCTTTGGCAACTGTCACAATTATGTACAAACTCTCGGGAATCTTTATAGAGTGTGGGCCAATAGAAGCCACATTGGAGGACCTTGGTGGCTGTTCGCTCACCTCCGAAATGGCCTCCATATTGAGATCCGTGGCAATGCCATAGGATTCTCTGTGCTTCCTCTCTGGGGACACACCTACGGATAATTCCGTCTGCACATCTCTTAAAGAGATAGGGTTCATCCCACAAGTAGTACTTTGCATCAGTAACTAATTTCTTCTTTTGTATTCTATTGTACGCCTTGGGTATGAACCTTGCAGATTTATAGTTTGCAATATCGGCAAACCATGGTGCTTCCTGAATGGCAAATAGATGCTCATCAGGGAACGTCTCAGAGATCTCAAGAAAGGGGAGGGACGTCCCTTCCACTGGCTCTATCCAGGACAGATGATCAGCTACTTGGTTCTCTGTCCCTTTTCTGTCTCTTATTTCTATATCAAACCCTTAAAAAGTGAAAAGGATGGCCAATTCTCCAGGTTCTTGGAGATTTTCAAGAAGCTTCAAATCAACATTCCGTTTGCTGAGGCAATAGAGCAAATGCCACTCTATGCAAAATTCTTAAAAGAATTAATGACCAAGAAAAGAAGCTGGAGAAACGAGGAAACTGTGTTGTTAACTGAAGAATGCAGTGCCATCATCCAGCACAAATTGCCTCAGAAATTGAAGGACCTAGGCAGTTTCCAAATCCCCTGCATCATAGGAGATGTCATGGTGGAGAAGGCCTTGTGTGACTTAGGGGCCAGCATCAATTTGATGTCTCTAACAATGATGAGAAGAATGAAGATT
>NC_029787.2:102736820-102738309 GCF_000816755.2 Arachis ipaensis | reverse complement strand
ATAACCGGTGCACTTGCCGGAAGGAATTTTGCCGATCGTGCAATTTCCTAATTCGTAGCATAACAAGTTTATGCGCATCAATGGGTATTTAGTGGAACCATCAGCAAGTTGGAGACATATCCGGGTTGGTTTAACTTCTTCAGTTAAGCCAAGCTTCCTGATAGTGGATGCAGGTATTAGGTTGATGCTTGCCCCAAGATCGCATAAAGATGTCTTGGTGCAATCACCTTCTAATATGCATGGTATCAGAAAACTCCCAGGGTCTTTAAGCTTTTCAGGAAAGCTTTTAAGNAAAGGGTGAAGTAGTTTCTGTGCATTGCAAAGAATTAAGTTTGGTGTTTCACACCAAACAATGAATTCGTGGATCAATAATGCAAAGGGGAATGTGTGACTCTAAGTTTGGTGTTCCACCATAAAGATCAACTGAACACAACAACCTTTGAATTATATGAAAGGAACAACCATTCTAAGCACTCACAGAAATGCTTAAAACCCTTAGCAGTAACTTCATTCCAAAGAGAACTCAAGGATTCAAAGAACAGAGAAGTAAGTGGGAGACTAAGTTTGGTGTTCACACAGAGAAGGAAGCACCAAAACCTGAGCTCAAAGCATTGCCCCCTAATCTCAAGTATGCATACTTGGGTAGTGATGAGAGTCACCTTGTTATCATTAGCTCTGCCCTTGCCATGCTTGTTCTGTTTCCAAAAATAAAAGAAAAGTTTGAACAAAAGTAACTTGGCTCAATTAGTGACAAATCAAGTAGAATTAAGTGGTGGTATGCATGCTTGATTGTTTAGTCAGATCACTGGAATTAGAGTGTAGAATTATCATTTTTTGTGTAGAAATTGAAAAAAACTGTCTATGGATCTTGATGAATAAATGTCTTTGGCCATGAAAAAGAAAGAAAAAGAAGAAGAAAAAGCCACTGAAAAAAGGCAACCAAAAAGCAAGAAAATTGATAAAATAAGCTAGGCACCAATGGTTTGAACTTCTGAGACAAATGCCTGTGGTGTTTATGTATTTAAGGATATGCTTGGATGAATAGGTTCTGAGGAGTGTTTCAACACTTGGTAACTTGGGTTAACTAACCCGGGATTATCAACCAAAAGTCCATTATCAAGAGCAACCTAAATACAAAACATTTAGTTACACAAAGAGGTGCTGGGCACCAATATCTCAAGAAGAAATGTGAACTAAAATGCCTGAAGTGGATATGTGTAGTGCACTGATAAGAAAAAAAGAAAATGCCAAAGGCTTGTGCAACACATGACACCAAGCAAACAAGGAGCAAAGGAGCTCTAAGAAAAAGAAAAGAAAAACAAAGAAGAGAAAAGTGCCAAGGACATAAGAATAACAAGAGGCCATAGCAGTGTTTGATGGATGCAATGAAAAAGTGATAATCTTACCTGATAAGAATGAAAAAGTGATGCCGCAACTTTCTGCATAAAACCCTTCTGATGAACTTCAAATGCTTGCTAATATAGCCAAT
>NC_029787.2:102734344-102736770 GCF_000816755.2 Arachis ipaensis | reverse complement strand
TGGCATAAGAAGGTATTTGCTCAAGTGCCTCTGCAAATGGAATCTTTATTTCAAGAGTCCTTAGATAATCTGCAAAGCGAGTAAATTGCTTATCCTGCTCCTCTTTCCGGAGTTTTTGAGGATAAGGTATCTTGGCTTTATAATCCTCAACCTTAGTGGTTAAAGAAGCCTTTTTAGAGGGGTTGTTATCAGCACTCGTGTGTGTCTGATCCCTCACTGGCAATTGAGTACCAGAGTCAGAAGCTGGAGTGACGTTAGATGCCAACTCACTGTCTGTTCCTGGCGCCTGAACGCCAGAAATGTTGGAAATAAACTAAAAACTAACTAAAACATACTCAAAACTATATGAAATTATCCCCAAAAAGCGTATAAAATATCCGCTCATCACACCACAACAACAACAACCACCAAGCCAACCAAAATCATCACAACTAAAACCAAAACAACTACACCAAATACCAAGCACCACACCATTGACAACAATCCAACCAATCCTCTTCATCTTTCACCAATCAATTTGATGAGCTTAGAACCGCTATGGAGAAATGGGACGAGAGCTACAAGGCTCAATTCGATACCATGGGAGCTCAATTGGCCTATCTTACTAACATGATTTCGAAGATGTCCATGTCCATCTCCAACAACACCAACCAACCCTCAAGCTCTTCTAGCCTTCCTTCCCAACCCCAACCAAACCCTAAGGGCGGTCTCAACGCCATTACTCTACGGTCGGAGACTACATTGGAGGAGATACCTCCTAGGGTAATGGAAGACACTCATGAGGAAGAAGTGGTTGTTGAAACTCCACATGAAGAGGAGGAGGTAGACAAAAGGCATGATGAAGAAGGAGTAAGCCTTAAGGAACCCAAGAGGAAAGCTATAGTGGATGAGTCTATTCCTATCCCATTCCCTTCCTTGGTGAAGAAAGCAAAGAAGACGCCGGAATTCGATTTAAACATGCTTCAAGTGTTCAAGAAAGTTGAGGTAACCATATCGCTTCTTGATGCTATCCAACAAATTCTGAAGTATGCAAAATTTCTGAAAGACTTGTGCACACACAAGGATAGGATAGGAGAGTTGGAGACATTATCCTTGGGTAGTTCAATTTCTTCCTTGATGGAACCTATTCCAAAGAAATGTGGTAACCCTGGACCTTGTTTGGTGTCTTGTTGTATTGGTGGGCACACTTTTCATGACTGTATGTATGATCTAGGAGCTTGCGTAAGCATCATGCCACTTTCTATCTTTGTGCGATTGAACTTAGCTCCATTAAAGAAGTCGGCGGCGAAGTTTGCCTTAGCCGATAAGAGTGTGATCACTGTGATGGGAATAGTAGAAGATGTACTTGTGGCAATCAAGGACTTGGTCTTTCTGGTTGACTTTTACATCCTTGAAATGCCCCCAACAGAAAATAGAAGCTCATCCTCCGTTCTACTTGGTAGACCCTTTCTCAAGACCTCTAAATTCAAGTTAGATGCCTTCACTGGCACATATTCCTTTGAAGTTGGAGACAAGACTATCAAGTTCAATTTGGAAGAAGCCATGAAGTATCCTCCCGAAGAGCATTCCGTTTTCCGATGTGATGTAATCGATGAAGTGGTAGCGAAAGTGCAAGAAGAAGACCACAACAAGTTATGCTACCCTATTGTTGAAGAGACGGATGACCAAGAGGGTGAACATGAGAAAGTTATTGAGAATGAACTCCGTGAGCTTGATGAAAAGGAACCTCAGCTTGAGGTAAAGAGTGAACTAAAGCCTCTTCCATCTCATTTGAAGTATGCTTTCTTAGAGGATAACCAAAAGTTTCCAGTCATTATTGCTAGTGAGCTTTCTAGTGAAGAAGAAAAAAAGCTTCTAGATGTCCTAAGAAGGTACAAGAAGGGAATTGGTTGGAGCCTAGCTGATATTGTGGGGATTGACCCTTGCAAGTGCATGCATCGTATGTTTCTCCAAGAAGTAGCTAGGCCGGTTAGGCAACCACAAAGGAGGCTCAACCCGACCATCCTTGATGTGGTAAAGAAGGAGGTCACTAGGCCACTTGATGCGGGTATCATATACCCAATTTCTGACAGTGAATGGGTGAGCCCGGTCCAGGTTGTTCCCAAGAAATCGGGCATCACTGCAGTTAAAAAGGATGATGGTGAAGTGGTCACCAAGAGAGTACAAAATGCGTGGCGAGTGTGCATCGATTATAGGAGGTTGAACACCGCTACAAGAAAGGACCACTACCCTTTGCCCTTTATCGATCAGATGTTGGACCGTTTGGTGGGTAAATCCCATTATTGCTTTCTTGATGGATTCACTGGTTACTTCCAGATTCACATTGCTCCTGAAGATCAGGAAAAGACCACATTCACTTGCCCTTTTGGCACCTTTGCCTATAAAAGGATGCCATTTGGACTATGTAATGCACCTGCTACTTTTCA
>NC_029787.2:102692463-102731873 GCF_000816755.2 Arachis ipaensis | reverse complement strand
ACCCAATTTCCAATTTCTGACAGTGAATGGGTGAGCCCGGTCCAGGTTGTTCCCAAGAAATCGGGCATCACTGCAGTTAAAAAGGATGATTGGTCACCAAGAACACCGCTACAAGAAAGGACCACTACCCTTTGCCCTTTGTTGATCAGATGTTGGACCGTTTGGTGGGTAAATCCCATTATTGCTTTCTTGATGGATTCACTGGTTACTTCCAGATTCACATTGCTCCTGAAGATCAGGAAAAGACCACATTCACTTGCCCTTTTGGCACCTTTGCCTATAAAAGGATGCCATTTGGACTATGTAATGCACCTGCTACTTTTCAGCGGTGTATGACCAGTGTTTTTTCCGATCTAATAAAGAATTGTCTGGAAGTCTTTATGGATGACTTCAGTGTTTATGAAACTTCATTTGATTGTTTCTTAGAGAACTTGGCCAAGGTCCTAGCTAGATGTGTTGACACTAACCTTGTCTTAAACTTTGAAAAATGCCACTTTATGGTAAGGCAAGGTATAGTGTTAGGACATGTGGTATCTAGTGAAGGCATTTCTGTAGACCCGGCCAAGGTCGATGTTATCACCACTTTACCTCACCCCTCATCTGTGAGGGAGGTCTGCTCGTTTTTGGGACATGCAGGATTTTACAGGCGCTTTATCAAAGATTTCAGCAAAATTGCTTTGCCATTGTCGCGCCTACTCCAAAAAGATGTGGACTTTGAGTTTGACAGTGCATGTGTGAAAGCGTTTCAAGAGTTAAGGAGAGTTCTCACCACGGCACCGATTGTGCGAGGCCCCAACTGGACGTTGCCATTCGAGATAATGTGCGATGCGTCAAACCATGCTGTAGGTGCCGCGCTTGAACAGCACGATGGTAAACTCCCTTATGTCATTGCTTACTCTTCTAAAACACTGGATGCAGCACAATCTAACTATACCACTACGGAAAAGGAACTCCTAGCTATTGTTCATGCTTTAGATAAATTCAGATCTTATCTGCTAGAATCCAAGATAGTGGTATACACAGATCATGCAGCTTTAAAGTACTTACTGACAAAGAATGAGTCAAAGCCTGACTCATACGTTAGATCTTGCTTTTGCAAGAATTCGACATTGAGATTAGGGACCGGAGTGGGTCTCAAAACTTGGTTGTGGATCATTTAAGCCGCCTTGAGAATTTGAAATTTGACCCATTTCCGATCAATGACTCATTCCTATTGGATAGTTTGCATGCTGTGTCGGATAGCTTCCCTTGGTTTGCCCCAATGGCGAACTACTTGGTTGCGAAAATATTCCCTCCCAACTTTTTTAAAAACCAAAGGGACAAGTTGAGGAGTGATTCCAAATACTACATTTAGGATGACCCTCACTTGTGGAAGAGGGGAGTAGACCAAGTAATTCGAAGATGTATGCCATAATATGAAATTCAACCCATTCTTGAAGCTTGCCATTCATCTAAATGTAGTGGCCACTTTGGCCCACAAAGGACAGCTAAAAAGGTGTTGGATTGTGGATTCTGGTGACCAACCTTATTCAAGGATGCTAACCGTTTCTGTGTGTCTTGCCATCAGTGTCAGAAGTCGAGAAACACGTTCCAAAGGGATGAGATGCCTCAGCAACCTATGTTGTTCTGTGAGATATTTGATGTATGGGGCATTGACTTTATGGGACCGTTTTCCAACTCAAATGGGTATCTATATATTCTGTTAGCGGTTGACTACGTGTCAAAGTGGGTAGAAGTAATACCTACCCACCTTGACGACGCCAATACCGTCGTTTCTTTTATTAGAAATCACATTGTATGCCGTTATGGGTCACCACGAGCAATCGTGAGCGACCAAGGATCCCACTTATGTAACAGAAAAGTAGAGGCACTACTCAAGTGCTATGGGGTGTTGTATAAGGTTGCCACTGCTTATCATCCGCAAACCAATGGACAAGCAAAAGTGTCCAACCGGGAGATCAAGAGAATCTTGGAGAAAGTAGTGAATCCACAAAGGAAGGATTGGAGTCTCCGGTTAGGAGATGCACTGTGGGCGTATTGGACGGCCTACAAGACTCAGTTGGGGATGAGTCCCTTCCGGATCGTCTATGGTAAGGCATGCCACCTTCCGGTGGAAATCGAGCATAAAGCCTATTGGGCGGTGAAGCAGTGCAATATGGATCCAACCAAGGCGGAAGTGGTCAGGAAATTACAGCTAGAGGAGCTCGAGTGTTTGAGGAGCGAAGCGTATGAGAATGCCCGGATTTACAAGGAAAAGACTAAGGCATTTCATGATCATCACATCCGGCAGAAGGATTTTCAAGAAGGTGATGAGGTTTTCCTCTACAACTCGAGGCTTAGATTCATGCCTGGCAAGCTCCGTTCTAGATGGGAAGGACCCTTCAAGGTGAAAGAGATAAAGCCCTATGGAGTAGTGGAACTGTTTGATCCTAAAAGTGAAGCAACTTTCAAGGTGAATGGACATAGAGTGAAGAAGTACCATGGCTACAAGCTCCCAAAAGAGCTAGAGGTGTTCCTGCTAACGGATGCACCTAGAGGAGAAGAAGCTTAAACGACTGAGCGTCCAACTTAAGGACGTTAAAGAAAAGTGCTTGGTAGGAGGCACCCCACCGTGGTAAGATCTTCCTTGTGTATACCATCTTGTTTTAGCTTTGGATTCTTGTGAATTTTGTGACTTCTTGATGTTGTTGATTGCATAGGATTGCTAGTTTTGTTGATCTTGTTAGGTAGATAAGATGTTCATATAGTTTTCATCATTTTGGTATGGATGAATTATTGGAGTTAGAGAAAATGCTTTGTCTTGAATGGTGCATGAATTTATGAGTGTTTTCATGACTCCTAGCTTGAACACCTGCTAAAGATGTGTTAGAATAGCTTTTCCCTATGTTGTAAAAAAAAAAGAGCAAGGAAAACAGGCATCCACGCGAGCGCATTGTGCGCGCGCGCGTCGGTGGTGCATTTCTTACTCTTGGGCCAAAAACCCGAGACTCATGCCCACTTTGTGCCCATTTCGCGCTAGGCACCCACGCGCCAGCGTACGTGCTGCCTGCGCACCCCTTGCAATTTGACCATCTACACGCAAGCGCACTGTGCGCGCGCCCCGATGGCGCTACATGGACTCCCTGGTACAAAAACCAGAGAGTTGTGCCATACTTGTGCCCAATCTGTGCCCGCACCAATGTGTCCGCACACTCCGCGCGTCCGTCCCGGTCACCAGTTCCCTCAGGCACGCGTCCGTGCACTGTGTGTGTTCGTGCCTGTGTTGCATGCCTACTCTGTGCACTGTGCGTGTCCGCCCGAGACTTAGGCCAACTTTTTGCCAATCCTGTGCCAGGGGCCCAGCTGTATTCACGCGTACGCGCCAATGACACGTATGCGTCCCTCGATTTACCTTCACCGACGCGCAAGTGCGCCGTGCACGTGCGCGCCGGTCACGCGAATCAGTTTTAAAGCTGCGCGCCCTGCTTCTACCCCTCTCCCACCTTCTTTCTTATTTCTTTCTTCTCCCTTCTCCATCACCTCTCTCTTCTCTTCTTTCTTCTTCCATACTTCACCACCGTCTCCGGTTACTTACCGGCGACCACCACCACTTTTGGTGGCCCTACACCTCTTCCCTCCTTCTCATTTTCCCTAGGTGAGAACTTCACTTTGTTCTTTTACATTTCTCAAGGTTCTACCTTTTCCATATCTCATCTATTACTTTCTTTGCATAATGTCTTCTTCTAGTTAGATTTTTCTTGTTAATTTACTTATTTTCTCTTTTATTTACATGATTACACTACTTGCTTTTTGTTTGTTTACTTTTCCTTTTTTTCTTGTTTTTCCATGAATGTTGAATTTGAGTTTTAATTTGCTTTAATAGATCTTCTTGTTGTTTCACATTGTCTTTGTCATGTAAGCGATGTTGTGTGATGATTGATACTTCATTTTGGGATTCAAATTGGTTGAGTATATCATAATTGCTCATTGCTTGATAATTGCACACCAAGTGTTCGAGGAAATGAACATATGCCATTTGGGTTTATTTTAATGATGTATCTTTAATTTGGTGCTTCCCCCTCACTCACTTGTTGTCTTCTAAATGCATTGAGTCCACTTTGTTTATTGCTTGCTAATTAGATACTCATTGAACATGACTTGCTCCTTGTTATGAATGCTTGAGATTATTCTTCTCATGCCGTATTGCATGCTTTACTTTCTCTTGCATCCCATGCCAAGTGTTGTGACCCATGTCTCTATGTTTACTTTGTCGCAATATTTCTTTCGGGCACTATCTTTCACTTGTATGTTCTTGTTGAGATGATTCTTTGGGTTTAATGCTTTCCTTTTTCCCTTCCTTTTTCAGGATGGCCACCAAGAAAGGCAAGGAGAAAGCTTCAAGGAAACCGGCTGCAAAAAGGGCACCCCAAAAGTCAAACTCTAAGGCGCACTCTTCATTAGGAGCCAAACCCCTATCTAAGAAGGCGAAGGCACCCGCTCCTATTGCTGAGAACGAGAAGAGCAAACCGGCAAAGGATTCTTCAAAGTTCCCCAACCGCTTCTGTGAACTTGTCCCCGCCATGGTTGAGAGGAATTATCATGCTGAGCATCTACTCGCTCCGCCGGACAAGGTTGCTCCTTGTATTCTACCCCGCATTGAACGGCGAGGATGGGAGTTTCTTCTGAGAAAACCATGAGAGGTTAACCTCTCATAGGTGGTAGAATTCTACACTAACTACCATCTTTCCTCTCTTCAATCGGTATACGTGCGCCGAAAGCAAGTCTCAGTTTCAGAAGAGGCTATTCAGCATGTGCTTAATGTCTTACCAGTACCAAGTGACATGGATGGCTACTAAGAGGTCTTACGTCAGCATGAAAAGTTTGGATTTGATTGGGACTCGATCCTCCAAGTCATTGCTGAACCAGAGACATTTTGGACCCATGGTCAATTCAGGATAAGGCCCAAGTGCATTGGCGCTCGCTTCCTCACTATAGAAGCTAGAGCTTGGGCCCAGATCCTTTCCCACTATGTGCTGCCTAGCACTCATAAGTCGTCCTTCACGGCGGATCTCGCTTTGCTTGTTTGGTGTATTCTCACGGAGAGACCGGTGAATATTCCACTTCTTGTCAAGCAAGCGATGGGACAAGTCCACGCCTGGGACAATTTACCATTTCTAGCATTGGTATCCGATTTAGTTGCTGCTGCGGGTGTTCCTTGGGAAGATATGGATACAAAGGCTATAATTTCGGCTAAGGGCGATGTGGTCCCAAGTGGAAAATACTTACATCTTCCCATGAACAACCCAAGCCTTGACATATCCCTTCCATCGACTATTCCTTCCACCTCATCATCACCACCACCGCAAAGATCCACCTATCAAAGGATATAAGATCTACACTGGAAGATTGATAGATATAAGCAGCGCAACCAGCGCCAATACACTTACATCAAGAAGCTTCTGCGGTGTGTTACCCCTAGCATGGAGGAACCCGAAATATCCACATCCACCTCAAACCCAAGTGTTGGGAGCTCTGATGGAGGGGATAGTGAAGGTTCCGGTCCCGACCGTCCTTTGCGCATTGTTGGTAGCACGAAGGACCGTGCTAAATTCTAAGTGTGGAAGGTGTTCCGAGGGTTACCTGAAACTGGAGGTCGATCTTGGAGATCTTCGGTACAGGTCAGAGACGGCGTGTCCGGCTGGCTGGTGGTGGCCGGAGCTGTTGTGTCCGACTCGTTGGACTTACTGCACTGCTGATCCTTGGCCACCGGAGGGTGGGGGTACCTGCAAGAGACTCCGATGCTTAAGTTAGCACGGGTATTAAGCAGGTTTTATGTAGAATCAGAGTATGAGTTATACCTGGGTGCTCCAGTGTATTTATAGTGGTTGTAGAGTGACCTTTCTAGATAAGATAAGTTAGTTATCTTATCTTATCTTTATCTTTGAGTTGAGGTCAGCTTATCTTCAAGGGAACCTCCCTTATCTCTATAGGCTTGGACGGCCTGTGGATTGGGGTCGTGTTCCTCTATTTGGGCCCTTTATTGGGCTTTCCTGTCGATTTGGCCGACCTCTTCGAGAAGAGGTCGAATAGCCTGACCCAAAGAGTTCGGTCGCTTTGTCGCCAATCATCCCGGGTCGGGTAACTCGACCTAGGGTATGAACAGTACCCCTGCTTGAGCTCGGTCTTTTTGTTGAGGTCGAGTCTTTGACTTCGGTCCTTCTCTGACGAAGCCGAACTCAAGTATTTTGTCGATTTCTTCCTTTTGTAGAATCTTTTGAATGTAGAACGTTTTCTCTAAAAGCGCGCGCTTTTGTATTAGCGCTTTGTCCTGGGGAACGTGCGAGGGTTTAATACCCTAATTAATTAGTATTAATTGCCCCGTTTTTCCTTTGGCTCTTTATTTTGATTTTTGAAAACTCAGAAACGGTTTCTCTTCTTTGCTCTTTCGTAACTTCTTCACCATTTTCCTCCGTTTTTCTCGTTCTCTATTTTTCGCCTACGTTTTTTCTTTTCCTGCGTTGCGGCGTCGCCTTGCGATTCTCGGGAAAACTTTCATTTTTACATCTCCTTCTTTCCTTTGAAGCTCTTCTCTTCTCCAGGTGAGTTCCATTTGTACTTTCTTTCTCTTTCACTGCTTTGGCTTTTTGTGATTAAGTTGCGATTTTGCTTTGAGGGAAGTTTGGATCTTTCTGCTTTTACTGTGCCTGGCTACTGTCGTAATACGTGCTCTGAAGTTTCTTCATCCTTTTGTATGAATCTTTTCGCCTTTCCTATTGCTTTAATGTGCCTAGGGCTTCTGCATGTTATTTTCTCGTTTGTGCTTTTGATGATAATTTGTTTGATTATGGAAAAAAGGCTGTGTCTTTGATGATTTCTGTTTGGTATGCTCGGTGTTGGTGCTTGTTCTTTGCTGATGATTTTTTGCTTGATTTCGAAAAAGTTTGCGCCCTTCCGCTTGGCCATTTCTAATAAACTGTAGAAATAGTGCTTTCTTCTGATAAACTTGTATGAAAGTGGACCTTTTGCATTTTTGTTTTCTTTTGTTTTCTTTCTGGATTTTATTTTGATGAGTGCTGGGATGTAGGCCATAGAAATAACTTGAAAACCTTGCTTGTTTACTGCCTCCAAGACCTTTGTCTTGAGTCTTGGGGTTTTCCCTTTTTGTTTATCCGCCCGTCGAGATGTTTTGCCCTCTGTCCGAGATATTTTTGAGTAATCCATTCTTCTTTTCTTTTTGTAGGATTTAGTTGACCTCATGTCTTCCCGAAATAACGTTGTCAAAATGCCTTCCCAGGTTCCCGCGAGTACGGCTGATTGGGTGGACTCCATGGTTCTTATGTGTGTCTCGCTGGTTGATTCTGAATTTTGTACTCAGCTTAGGCAGTTTCACAGTGTCTGTAGTAATTCTGGTGATGAGAAGAACTATGAACTTGTCCCTCCCTCTTCTGATGAGAGAGTCTGCTTTTCGACTCGAGTTGTTGATGTTCTCCCTTTCTTTTATGCTTATGATTTTTTCTTTGGTCAGCTGGGTATCACCCTTCCTTTTACCAAATTCGAAACCGATCTGTTATGGTCTTGTAATGTTGCCCCTTCTCAACTTCACCCCAATTCCTGAAGTTTTATTAAAATTTTCCAATTGCTGTGTGATGGTTTTGGTATTTCTGCTTCCCAATCTCTCTTTTTCTATCTGTTTGTCTTGACTAAACCCGGTGTGGTAAAAAAGAAGTCGGCCTGGGTCTCCTTTCGTTCTACCCAGGGGAAGAAGGTTTTTTCCATGTTTGACGAGTCGTTCTGTGATTTTAAAAACTACTTTTTCAAGGTCCGAGCTGTTGAAGGGGCTCGCCCCTTTTTTCTAGATGAGAATGACGAACCTGCTTTTCCCTTGGAATGGCAAAAAGATGTGAGGGTCTCCAGGTATTCGTGGGAGATGTTGGATGAGGCTGAGCGAGCCTTTGTGACTATCTTGGAAGAACGCTGGGGTCAACCTCCCCATCTTGACACAAAGAAATTTCTAACCAATCCTACTCTTCTTCAAATTGAACTGGGAATCTTGTATTTCTTTTATTATTTTGTTTCTGTTGCTTGTAGCTGTCCTTTCCGACTTGTCCGACTTGTAGCTGAGTTTTCTGTTTTGTTTGCAGAGGCAATGAAGAATAATGAATCTATAAAAGCTTATAAGAGGGCGCAGAGGGCGACTGCTGCCAGAAATGCTGCTGCCCAGGCGGCTGGGGAGGGATCTTCCCAAGTGCGCGAGAAGCCATCGGTGCAGAGTTCCGCCGGGGTGAAGAAGGTGATCCCTACACCCCGAGTTCATTTGGCAGATCCTCACGTCACCTCTGCTGCTCCTTCTGTTGGTCCTCCCAATAAAAAACAAAAGATTGCTGAGCCCTTTGACCTCGATGCTCCTGATTTTAATGCTATTGAATTTGTGGATCAACAAATCGGTCCTTATGGCACTCTCTCCATGGACGATGTGTCCATCCTCCATCACTTGGAATTCATGGCCCGAAATCATGTGAAGATGGCGTACATGTCGGCTGCCATATATCGGACTGCTCAGAATCTCCCTCTCCACGCTACTAAAGCGTTTATGGAGGAGGCGAAACAGGAGTTTGATCGGATGAAGGAGCTAAAGGAGGAGCTTGAGACGAAGGTAGCCAAGCTGGAGAAGGACTTGAAGAATGAGGAGGCGAGCTCTCAGTCATTGGCGGCTTCTTTGAGGTTGGCTGAGGACGCAGTCTTGATGCACAAGGAGAGTTACCTTTCATCTTATCGGGAAGTGATGCGCCTGAGGAGGGAGCTTGACAGTGTTCGGGAAGATTATGCTGAGCTCCAAAGTCATCTCGTTGGCAACGTGACTGCTGCTTATGAGAATTTGAGGGAGCAAGTTCAGGTCATTGCTCCCGAGGCCGACCTCACCCTTTTTAGCCTGGACAATATTGTCAGGGATGGCAAGATTGTCCCTGATGATGAGGGTGATGATGATGATGTCGTTCCTCCTGTGTCTTCTACCAAAGTGCCGACCTCTTCGGTTCCTCCCGCTGTGCCCGACCTGGATTGCCAGATCCTGAATCGGGAGGATGGAACTGTGGATGCTGTGCCGATCCAGATTCGCCCTCCTTCTCCTTGTCCTGATGCTGCCAAGAAGGCTCCTGATGCTTGTTGATCTTTTCTTAAAATTTGTGTAGTTGGCCCGGCTTGTGGGCTTTTCTTAGAACTCTTTTATTTATTTGCTGATACTTCTTAGTTGCTTATCTAGCAACTTTTATTTTGAAAAACAAACAATAGCTCGCTATCTTAGTAGTTTTTGGTGGCCTTTCGAGGCTTTATAACTCTGTAAAAAGTAGTTTTTTGACTAGGCATCTTTTTTGTTTTCTGCTGATGTCGAAGTCTTCGGCTCGACCTCCTTGGGTTGTTTTGTTATGTTATTTGTAGCTTGAATCCTTTGAGGTCGTGGTTGTGGGGGTCCAACTTGTTTCTTTTGGTTTTCTTTGCTTTGTATGCTTTCTTTAACGTTGGTCCCCTTCTAAGCTATTCTCGTAATCCTATGTTTTGGACCTTTGCTAGGTCTCCTTCAGGGATTACTTTTATAACTTTCCAGTTGTAGGAGTCCGACTTCGTTGGGTCGGTCTCCTTTAAGTTATTTGTAGTCCTCTTTCTTGGATCTTTGTCAGATCTCTTTCAGGGACTACTTTGATAACTTTTAAGTAGTAGGAGTCCGACTTGGTTATACCGGTCTCCTTTAAGTTATTTTTTGTAGTCCTCTTTCTTGGATCTTTGTCAGATCTCTTTCAGGGATTACTTTTATAACTTTTAAGTAATAGGAGTCCGACTTGGTTATACCGGTCTCCTTTAAGTTATTTTTTGTAGTCCTCTTTCTTGGACCTTTGTCAGGTCTCTTTCAGGGATTACTTTTATAACTTTTCATTTTGGGCTGACTTTGTAACGTCGAGCCCTTCTAAGTTAAAGTAATCCTCTTTAATAGGGTTGGCCAGACCTCTTTCCAGGGTTTACTTATAACTTGGGTTGACTTGGTCCGACTTCTCAACGTCGGCCAGTCTTTAAGTTATTATTTTAGCAATTTGTAAGACCTCGTCAGGTTCTTTTTTAGATCACTTTCGATAACTTCTTACATTATTCTGTGTTCATCTTTGCCGATTTGTAGAAAGTGGTTGTCGTCTCTAGATCGTCCTTTGGGTGAATCGCGTTTTCACCTTTATCGGACGGTTGTCTTTATCATGATCGTGTAGTGAAAATTGTTTTTCACTTTCTGCCGATCTGTTGCTTTATAATCGGACGATGAATACTTCAGATTATTGCGTCTTGAAATCTTTGTAGAATATCTAAAATATATTTTATTTAAAGGAAAAATACAAATATATACATATGGGATTTGTCTGAGTCTCAACTTGGTGCCTCATTAAAAAACCTTTTCAGGAAAAAGAGTGCATCCAATGATGAGATCTTTTATCTTTTCTAACTGTAGTACCTTCTGAGGTTGCAGGCGTGCCATGACCTGGGAAGCTCTCGTCCATCGAGTTCAGACAGTCTGTAGTAGCCCTTTCCAAGTACTTCTACCACTCAGTAGGGTCCTTTCCAGTTTTCTGCCAGCTTTCCCTCTCCTGGTCGAGTTGTTCCGATATCATTTCGGATTAGGATGAGGTCATTTTCTGTGAAACTTTTTGGCACTACCTTTTGATTATATCTGGAGGCCATTCGGCATTTTAGAGCTTCTTCCCTGATCTGGGCTTTTTCTTGGATTTCGGGTAACAAGTCGAGCTCTTCTTTCTGAAGTTGGGAGTTTGCTCCCTCATTGTAGTAAACTACTCTGGGCGACCCTTCCTCAATCTCTACTGGAATCATCGCCTCTATTCCGTATGCTAATCGGAAGGGGGATTCCTTCGTGGTGGAATGTGGCGTTGTTCGATATGCCCACAGGACCTGTGGAAGCTCTTCTGCCCAGGCTCCCTTTGCATCTTGTAATCTCCGTTTTAATCTGGCCAATATGACTTTGTTAGCAGTTTCGGCCTGCCCATTGGCTTGTGGATGTTCGACGGAGGTGTACTGGTGCTTTATATTCAAGTCGGCTACTAGTTTTCTGAAGCCTGCATCTGTGAATTGAGTGTCATTGTCTGTGGTTATTGAATATGGAACCCCGAACCTTGTGACAATGTTTCTATATAAGAATTTCCAGCTTCTTTGAGCGGTGGCATTGGCCAGGGGCTCTGCCTCGATCCACTTTGTAAAGTAATCTACCCCTACTATGAGAAATTTAACTTGTCCTGATCCCTGTGGGAATGGACCGAGAAGATCGAGTCCCTATTTTGCAAACAGCCAAGGCGAGGTCACGCTGATGAGCTCTTCTGGCGGGGCGATGTGAAAGTTGGCATGTTTCTGACATTGTGGGCATGTCTTTACAAATTCTGTGGCTTCTTTCTGTAGAGTTGGCCAATAAAATCCCGCCCGGAGTACTTTTTTGGCGAGAGCTCGTGCTCCGAGATGATTGCCACAAATACCGCCGTGTATTTCTTCTAGCACTTCCTTTGTATTGGGGGTTGGCACACATTTTAGTAAAGGTGTTGAGATTCCTCTTTTGTACAGGATGTTGTTTATGATGGTGTAGTACTGTGCCTCCCTTTTTAACCTCTTTGCCTTCTTTTCTTCTGTGGGGAGCGTTCCTGTTCTGAGGTAGTTGGCTATAGGGGTCATCCATCCTTGGTCCTGACTTGTTATGGTCAAGACTTTTTCTTCTTCCGAGATTGACGGGTTCTGCAACATTTCCTGGATGAGGCTTCTATTGTTGCCCCCTGGTTTGGTGCTGGCTAGTTTTGAGAGTGCGTCAGCTCGGGTATTTTGTTCACGGGGTATGTGGCAGATCTTATACTCCCCTATTTGTCCGAGCTGTTCCTTGGTTTTATCCAAATACTTTTTCATGGTGGGATCTTTGGCTTGGTAGCTCCCTGTTATTTGTGATGTAACCACTTGTGAATCGCTGTAAATGTTGAGTTTTTGAGCTCCGACTTCTTTAGCCAGCTTCAAACCAGCTAATAATGCTTCATATTCTGCCTGGTTGTTTGAGGCCGGAACCCGAACTTGAGGGAGAGCTCAACCTGGGTTCCTTGGTTGCTTTCTATTATCACGTCCGCACCGCTTCCAGTTTTATTTGAAGAACCGTCCATGTAAAGGTTCCATTCTGTGGGGGTTTCTAGGGCATCTGTGAATTCTGCGATAAAATCGGCCAGATACTGTGATTTGATGGCCGTCCGAGCTTCATATTGGAGGTCAAACTCTGACAACTCGACTGCCCATTGTAGAATTTTGCCTGCTAGATCTGTTTTCTGCAATATTCCTTTTATGGGCTGGTTAGTTCTAACCTTAATGGTGTGAGCCTGGAAGTACGGGCGGAGTCGTCGAGATGTTAGGATAAGAGTATAGGCAAATTTTTCTATTTTCTGGTAGTTCAGCTCGGATCCCTGTAGTGCCTTGCTAATGAAGTAGACGGGTTGTTGCCCATTTTCGTCTTCTCTGACTAGTGCTGAGGCTATTGCCCGACTCCCTACTGCGAGATATAATATGAGCGGTTCTCCCTCCTGCTAAGAATCGGGATAGGGCGGCCAATCTTCCGTTGAGTTGTTGTACTTCTTTGACACAGGTTGGGGTCTTCATGTTGAGTATGGCTTGACATTTGTCTGGGTTTGCTTCAATTCCTCTTTGTGTGAGCATGAATCCTAAGAATTTGCCTGCTTCTACTGCGAAGGTACATTTTGCGGGATTGAGTCGCATGTTGTATTTCCTTATGGTGTCAAACACTTGAGCCAGGTCGGATAATAATGTATCTTCGGTTTGTGTTTTTATTAACATGTCGTCCACATAGACCTCCATGATGTTTCCGATGTGATCCAAAAAAACTTTATTCATTAGTCTTTGATAAGTAGCTCCTGCGTTCTTGAGACCGAAGGGCATCACGATGTAACAGTAGTTTGCCTTTGGTGTTAAAAACGAGGTCTTTTCTTGGTCTGGTGGATACATGGGGATTTAGTTGTATCCTGAATACGCGTCCATAACTGAGAGATATTTATATCCAGAGGAAGCATCTACCAGGGCGTCAATACTTGGGAGCGGGTATGGATCTTTTGGGCATGCTTTGTTAAGATCGGTGTAATCGGTGCACATTTGCCACTTCCCATTCGATTTTTTCACCAAGACGACGTTGGCTAGCCATAACGGGTATTTAACTTCTCTTATAAATCCGGCTTCCAGTAGTGCCTGTACTTGCTCTTCCACAGCCTGGGATCGCTCTGGCCCAAGCTTTCTTCGTCTCTGCTGTACCGGTCGAGATCCTGGGTAGACCGCCAACTTGTGGCACATTAGCTTAGGGTCTATGCCTGGCATGTCCGCAGCTTTCCATGCAAAGAGGTCGACATTATCTCGCAAGAATTGTATTAGCAATTCTTTTAAATCTCCTTTGAGGATCGTACCGATATTAGTTGTTTTTTCCGAGGTGTCCCCGATCTGAATTCTTTCTATCTCGCCCTCTGGTTGGGGGCGAAGATCTTCTCGTCGTTGAACTCCGCCCAACTCGATTGCATGGAACTCTTCTCCTTTGCCTCTGAGGTTTAGGCTTTCGTTATAACAGCGACGTGCTATCTTTTGGTCAGCTTTTATCGTGGCTATTCCTTTTGGAGTTGGGAACTTCATACATAGGTGTGGGGTCGATACTATTGCACCGAGTTGGTTGAGTGTTGTCCGACCTATGAGAGCATTGTAAGCTGAACTTACATCGACCACGATGTAGTCTATTTTGAGGGTACTGGATTGGTCTCCTTTTCCAAAGGTTGTATGTAGTGATATATATCCTAGTGGTCGAACCGGGGTATCTCCTAACCCGAACAGACTGTTTGGATATGCCTTAAGTTCTTTTTCTTCTAAGCCGAGTTTATCAAAGGCTGTCTTGAATAATATGTCGGCAGAACTCCCTTGGTCTATTAAGGTGTGGTGTAGGTTGCATTTGCCAATATGATGGTGATGACCATGGGATCGTCGTGTCCTGTGATGATGCCGGACGCGTCCTCCTTAGTGAATGTTATCGCTGGGATGTTGAGTGCTTCCTCCTCTCCTTTGACATGACATACTTCTTTGAGATACCTTTTGCGGGAAGATTTGGAGATCCTTCCTGCTGTGAATCCGCCATGTATCATGTGGACGTGTCTTTCTGGTGTCCGAGGTGATCGTTCTGCTCGTTCGGTATCTTCATCCCTTCGTCTTTTTCTTTGATTATCATCTCGGGTGGCCAGGAATCGATCTAATTTTCCTTCCCTCACCAATTTTTCTATGATATTTTTCAAGTCGAAGCATTCGTTGGTGGCGTGTCCTCTGACCCGATGATATTCACAATATTCCTTCCGATTTCCTCCTCCACTTTTTCCTTTGAGGGGCCGTGCTGGGGGAATCTTTTTTGTATGGCAGACCTCTTTGTATATTTCGACTAGGGATGCTCTGATGGGAGTATAATTATGGTATTTTTTAATTTTCTCCCCTTGTCGGTCTTCTTTCTTTTTGTTTTTATCTCGGTAGGGGTTCCCAGATTTTGAGGTTTCTCCTAATCGAACGTTTTCTTCCATGTTGATGTATTCTTCTACTCGCTCCTGTACTTCGTCTAATGAGGTAGGGTACTTCTTTGATATAGATTGGCTAAATGGCCTCTCTTGTAGGCCATTGATGAGTCCCATGATGGTGACCTTTGTTGGTAAGCTTTGTATGTCCATGCATGTTTTGTTGAATCTTTCCATGTAGTTGCGGAGGCTCTCTCGATCTCCTTGTTTGATCCCCAGTAGACTGGGGGCGTGCTTGGCTTTATCTTTCTGGATGGAGAATCTGGCCAGGAACTTTTTGGCCAGGTCGTCGAAGTTTGGGATGGACTTTGGAGGTAAGTTGTCGAACCATCGGATTGCTGTCTTTGTGAGAGTTGTTGGGAAAGCTTTGCAGCGAACGGCGTCTGAGGCGTCGGTAAGGTACATTCTGCTTCTGAAATTACTGAGATGGTGGTTGGGATCTGTGGTGCCATCATATAAAGTCATATCTGGGAGTTTGAAGTCCTTTGGGATTTTGGTTTTCATGATCTCTCTGGTGAATGGATCATGTTCTTTACGTGAGCTTTCCTCAGGAGTGATCCGAGGGGCCTTTGATTTGAGATCGGCTTCCAATTGCTGTAATTTTTCTTCCAATTCTCGACGTCGCCATATCTCTCTTCGTAGATCCTTCCCGATTTCTCGTTGTTGTTGGGTTTTTTTTTCAAGTTGCTTCAAGCGATCTTGAAGTACTTCTATCGCCCCCGTGTTTGTTGGGTTTTTGTCTCTGTTGGATTCCGGGGTGTCGTTTAGTGGGGTGTCCGCGTTTTTGTGCGGCATTCTGTTTTCTAGATCTGAATCGTGATCGTTTTCATGGTTGTCCGCCATGGTGTTGGGATGACTTCCAGGTTCCCCGGCAACGGCGCCAATGTTTCGAGGGTTACCTGAAACTGGAGGTCAATCTCGGATGAGATCTTCGGTACAGGTCGGAGACGGCGTGTCCGGCTGGCTGGTGGCGGCCGGAGCTGTCGTGTCCGACTCGTTGGACTTACCGCACTGCTGATCCTTGGCCACCGTAGGGTGGGGGGTACCTGCAAGAGACTCCGATGCTTAAGTTAGCACGGGTATTAAGCAGGTTTTATGTAGAATCAGAGTATGAGTTATACCTGGGTGCTCCAGTGTATTTATAGTGGTTGTAGAGTGATCTTTCTAGATAAGATAAGTTAGTTATCTTATCTTATCTTTATCTTTGAGTTGAGGTCAGCTTATCTTCAAGGGAACCGCCCTTGTCTCTATAGGCTTGGACGGCCTGTGGATTGGGGTCGTGTTCCTCTATTTGGGCCCTTTATTGGGCTTTCCTGTCAATTTGGCCCACCTCTTCGAGAAGAGGTCGAATAGCCTGACCCAAAGAGGTCGGTCGTTTTGTTGCCAATCATCCCGGGTCGGGTAACTCGACCCAGGGTATGAACAGAAGGTCATTCGACCGATCTCCATGGGTAACAATCTCTTCCTTTCAACACCTATGGATTTATATTTTGCTTAGTAGTTAGTACATTGCATGTGTAGTTAGTCTTGCTTGTAAATACTCCTTGATAGTTAGTCTCTATAGAGTTACTTGGTCAAAATAATGACTTCTTCCCCAAGAAACTGTAATTTTGGGGTACCCTACCAATTTTGAAAAAAATTTTGCGGTAAACTTGCTTCGAGAATGTATTTTGGAACATAGTGATTGAGCTAAGAACACAAGCATGTAAGTTTTGAGCCTATTGTGTTGTTACATCTTCTAACCACTACTTTCCATTCTTGTGTGCATTATTCTCTCTCTATGATTGTAATCCTTGCTTTGTCTGATTCTATATGTCCATCACTTTGTGTATGAATGCATTTACATGATTGAGGCCATCATTTCAATAGTCACTTTTTCCAAACAGCCTTAAACCTTTTATCTACCATTGCTAACCAATTTTGAGCCAATGATAAACCGTCTTTGTTCTTAAATAGAGCACATCAACAACCCTAAGTGAAAAATAATGGATGTCCCTAGATTTGGATCCTTGATTAGCTTAGGTAAGTTAGGTAGAGTGTCATTCAATAGGAGGGTATACTTGGGAACTTGGGTAGATATAAAGGTGTGTATTTGTAATTGTAATTGAAAATTTTGGAAAGTGGAAACATACTCATGTATTGAATGATTGAGCCATATGCATTGGAACTTTTGTACATGAAACCCCAAGAAAAAAGGGACCAAAAAAAAAAAAGAAATAAATAAATAAATATATAGAAGAAACAAAAATAGAAGAAAGAGAAAGCAATGAAAATGGACAAAAATGCCCCAAGACAAAGTAATAATAACAATGCATATGGGATGTGAATTGAAGAGAATGCATGAGTATGCGAAAAGTGAAACCCATGGATAGCTAGGTATTATACTATAGTTGTATAGGTTGTTCTATGTGTCTAGTGGGATCTTAGGTTAATCAAGGACTCAAATTTTAAGCTCACTTGACCATATACATCCTTACCTCCACCCTAGCCCCATTATAACCCATGAATAAGACCTCATGATACTTGTAAGCATGCATTAAGTAATTGTTGATTGTTAGATGAAAGACAAATCTTGGACATAAAACCCCAAGAAAAAAGGGACAAAAAAAAAAAAAGAAATAAATAAATAAATATATAGAAGAAACAAAAATAGAAGAAAGAGAAAGCAATGAAAATGGACAAAAATGCCCCAAGACAAAGTAATAATAACAATGCATATGGGATGTGAATTGAAGAGAATGCATGAGTATGCGAAAAGTGAAACCCATGGATAGCTAGGTATTATACTATAGTTGTATAGGTTGTTCTATGTGTCTAGTGGGATCTTAGGTTAATCAAGGACTCAAATTTTAAGCTCACTTGACCATATACATCCTTACCTCCACCCTAGCCCCATTATAACCCATGAATAAGACCTCATGATACTTGTAAGCATGCATTAAGTAATTGTTGATTGTTAGATGAAAGACAAATCTTGGAAAGCATGATTAGGAGAGGATTGAGTGACGAATCCTATACACTTGAGCGGATAGAGCGGATACACTTCCGGTGAGGGTTCGATGCTCAACTCCTTGTTTCTGGCTTTCACAAGCGTTCATCTAGCAAGTTATATGCACTTCATGTTGATGTTCAAATTGGTAGGATTCATGAACTACAGAGCATTTTTACCCCCTATGGTCATATGTGTTCTTGGAGGATAGATTTACCCTTGACCAAGTAGATAGATGATTTTACATTAGTTGCATGTATTCATTTAGGAAATTTGCATTTCATAAACCCTTCCTCACCATGATCTTTGGTCTTTTAATTTTAAGCATGAGGACATGCTTGGTTTAAGTGTGGGGAGATTTGATAAATCCCAATTTTGTGGTTTATATTGTCTAGAATTTGGGGGTTTTTGTCAATATTTCTCATACTTATCCACAAGAAATGCATAGTTTTGTGTTCTCTTCCTAATATTGCTCCATGATGAAAAACATGCTTATTTTGCCTTAGAATTGCTATATTTTGATCCTCTTTTATTGCCATTCGATTTCGTGATGTATTTGTTGAGTGATTTAAGGATTTATAGGACAAGAATGGCCTAGAAGAGAGAAAGAAAGCATGCACAAAAGGAAGGAACATGAAGACTTAGATTTTGGGAACTTCAGCACCGACGCGCACGCGCATTTCACGTGCACGTGTGGATGTGGATAGCTAAAAGCGGGCGCAAGGATGGACGCATCCGCGCGGATCAGAGAAATCCCACCGACGCGCACGCGCACATGGCGCGCACGTATGGATCACAAAAGCAATCGGCGCGCACGTGCGGAAGGCTGCACGTGACCTCATTAAAGGAAATCATACCTGGTGATTTCTGAGGCTCATCAGGCCCAAATTCAAGCTGTTTCTGCATGAAAAAGACCCAAGGATGCTAGGGAAAAAGGGGGGGGGATCAATCATTTTACACTTAGACATAATTTTAGTTAGTTTTTGGTTCTTTGTTCTTCTAGAGAGAGAAACCCGTGTTCCTCTCTAGATCTAGCTTTAATTTGATCTTCCCTTGTTGAATTCTGAATTGGATCTTGTTAATTACTAGTTTTAATTGTTTAATTTGAATTCTCTAGTATAATTTTGCTTAGATCTTGTGTTAGTTGTATGTTTCCTTGTTGTTTGTCATTTTTATACTCATTTCATGAATTTTGTAGATCTTGATTTGTTATTGTTGCATTGATAATTTTTATGATTAATTGTGTTATTTGAGTGATTGTATGTTGATAATTGTTAGTGGGTACTTGTTAGTTCCAATTTAATTGCAATTTAAATAAGTCTTTTATTAATACTTACCATGTATTTAATGAAATGTTTCCTTTGATTATGGAGTAGTTCTCTTTACTCTTGGCCTAGGCTAAAGGAATTGGGTAAGCTTGAGTTATTGGGTCTAATAGATTTGATGATTTGGGAACCCTTAGTGGTCAATTTGATAGCCATTGACACTAGCCTACTACCAAGTTAATTGGTAGTTAGGTTGGACCTTATGGGTTGATGTTGACCAAACCATTTAACATACTTCAAGTATAGAAGTAGACTTAATGAGTTTGGTTCCTCATAATTGTCAAGATATGGTTATTAGACAAGGATAGTGACCCCAATTTTCATGCTTAGCCAAGAGTTATTTTTATCATTCATATTTGAAAACTCAAAAATCTTGATTGCTTTGTCTTAGTTATAGTTACTTGTCTAGTTTAGCATAGAATTACATTGGATGTTATTTTATGAGTTTAGAATTATTTACATTTTGCTCTAGTTGTTTGAATTAGTTTCTTGCATCTCAAGATTACTTGCTTGTTAAGATTCCTAGTTTAATTTCTTGCTCATGACTTACAACCCCGGATTTCTAACTAATGTTGAAGCACATGTTTGCCCATTCCTTGTGAGACGACCCGAGGTTTGAATACTTCGGTTACTTTTATTGGGGTTGAACTTGTGACAACCAAATTCCCTTCTAAATTTGATATTCGAGAGTTGTTGTTGGGAAGAGCTATACTTGCAACGGGATTTTATTGAGAAATTCTATACCAACATAGTCTTTGGGGCGATCAATGCCCCTAACTTTTATCATCCCAAGTAGTGAGTGGCATCTGCCTGGTATCATCCCGAGAAAGTCCACAGTTTTGTTGAGCTGTTTTTCTCTTGATTCCTTCGTGTTCTTTCTGTGGAAGTTATTGAAAATTAGGATTGAGTAGGTGATGAGAAAATTTGAAGGAAAAAAAGAGATGGCATATATATTACTGTGACAACTTCCAAGAGATTGGGATTGTCGTGCAAGAGTTTGAGAAGCCAAGTAAGAGCAGTTGCACTGGTGTCATGTGCAGCGAAGATAACATCAATGAGATTATAGGAAACCTGAGAATCAGAGAGTTTGTATTTTCCTTTCGCTTCCAGCAATTCTCCCAATAACCCTCCACCAAGCTCTCCACTTTCTTCTCTTCTTTTTATTAACCTCCTGATGAGCGGATAATTTATACCCTTTTTAGCATTATTTTTACATAGTTTTTAGTATGATTTAACTACTTTTTATTATATTTTTATTAGTTTTTATTCAAAAATTACATTTCTGGACTTTACTATGAGTCTGTGTGTTTTTCTATAATTTCAGGTATTTTCTGGCTGAAATTGAGGGACCTGAGCAAAAATCTGATTCAGAGGCTGAAAAAGGACTGCAGATGCTGTTGGATTCTGACTTTCCTGCACTCGAAGTAGATTTTCTAGAGCTACAGAAGCCCAATTGATGCACTCTTAATTGCGTTGGAAATTAGACATCCTGGGCTTTCCAGCAATATATAATAGTCTATACTTTGCTTGAGATTTGATGGTCCAAACTGGCGTTCAAAGCCAGCCTAAAACTTCCTGGCGTAAAACGCCCAAACTGGCACCAAAGCTGGCGTTTAACTCCAAGAACAGCCTATGCACGTGAAAGCTTCAATGCTCAGCCCAAGCACACACCAAGTGGGCTCCGAAAGTGGATTTCTGCACTATCTGCACTTAGTTACTCATTTTCTGTAAACCTAAGTTACTAGTTTAGTATAAATAGCAGTTTTTACTATTGTATTCAGAGACTTTAGAATCTTTTGATCATTTTGAGATCTGAGACTTGGACTTGGAGGCTGGCCACATGGCCATGCCTAGACTATTTTTACTTATGTATTTTCTACGGTGGAGTTTCTACACCCCATAGATTAAGGTGTGGAGCACTGCTGTTCTTCATGAATTAATGCAATTACTACTGTGTTTCTATTCAATCACGCTTGATTCTATTCTAAGATACTCACTCGTACTTCAATCTGGAGAATGATATGATCCGTGACAATCATCATTATTCTCAATTCTATGAACGCGTGCCTGACAACCACTTCTGTTCTATCTGAGCTCAACGTAGTCATTGGGCAACAGCTTGAGTGCGTATCTCTTGGATATCTAATACACGGACCGAGTCCGTGAGATTAGTATCTTCGTGGTATAGGCTAGAATTATTGGCAGCATTCTTGAGATCCAAAAAGTCTAAACCTTGTCTGTGGTATTCCGAGTAGGATCCGGGAAGGGATGATTGTGACGAGCTTCAAACCTGCGAATGTTGGACGCAGTGACAGTGTGCAAAAGGATCAATGGATTCTATTCCAACGGTAGCGGGAACCGACAGATGATTAGCCATGCGATAGCTGTGCCTGGTATTTTTCTTCCGAGACAAGAAATCCGACAGTTGATTAGCTGTGCAGAAACCGTAGAGGACCATTTTCACTGAGAGGATCTTACAGCTTTCCATGGAAGGGAGCACGCTTGATTAGAAAAAGGCAGTAGGAAAGCAGAGGTTCAGAAGCAACAAAGCATCTCCAGACGCTTATCTGAAACTCCCACCAATGAATTACATAAGTAACTTTATTTTATTTTATGTTTTATTTATATTTTAATTATCAAAACCTCATAACCATTTGAATCCGCCTGACTGAGATTTACAAGATGACCATAGCTTGCTTCAAGCCAACAATCTCTGTGGGATCGACTCTTACTCATGTAAGGTTTATTACTTGGACGACCCAGTGCATTTGCTGGTTAGTTGTGCGGAGTTGTGAAAAGTGTGAATCACGATTTTCCACACCAAGTTTTTGGTGCCGTTGCCGGGGATTGTTCGAGTTTGAACAACTGACGGTTCATCTTGTTGCTTAGATTAGGTAATTTTATTTTATGTTTTAGCTTTTTATTTTTATTTTTTTATTTTCAAAAAAAAATACAAAAAATATTTAGCTTTCGAAAAATTCAAAAAAAAAAAAGTGTCTTCATAATTTTTAAGAATGAATTCTAGAGTTTCTTGAGATATGTTGAAGCCTGGCTGGCTGTGAAGTCATGTCTAATTCTTTTGGACCGAGGTTTGTACTTTTCATTGGAGAAAGGACATGTCTGTAATTGTTCTGCTAAAGCTTGGCTGGCCATTGGCCATGTCTAATTCTATTGGACCGAAGCTTTAGACTAACATTGCATAATTCCTGGAATTCTTATTAAAAATTTTGTATCTCTTTAATTTTTTTTCAAAAATATTTTCAAAAAATACAAAAAAAATTTAATAAAATCATTAAACCAAAAATTTTGTGTTTCTTGTTTGAGTCTAGTGTCAAATTTTAAGTTTGGTGTCAATTGCATGTTTTAAATTTTTCTTGAATTTTCGAAAATAATATGCATTGTGTTCTTCATTGATCTTCAAGTTGTTCTTGATGATTTTCCTTGTTAGATCTTTGAATTTTCTTGTTTTGTGTCTTTTCTTGTTTTTCATATGCATTTTCGAATTCATAGTGTCTAAAGTTTAAAAATTTCTAAGTTTGGTGTCCTGCATGTGTTTCTTTTCTTAAAAATTTTCAAAAATATGTTCTTGATGTTCATCATGATCTTCAAAGTGTTCTTGCATACATTATTTATTTTGATCTTAAATTTTTATGTCATGTGTCATTTTGCTGTTTTTCTCTCTCCTCATTAAAAATTTAGAAATAAAAAAAATATCTTTCCCTTATTCTTCTAATAAATTTCGAAATTTTGGGTTGATTTAGTCAAAATTTTTTTAAATTTAGTTGTTTCTTATTAGTCAAGTCAAAATTTCAATTCCAAAATCCTATCTTTTTAAATCTTTTTTTTAAATCAAATCTTTTTCAATTTTTTTTCATGTTTTTCGAAAATTTTGAAATTGATTTTCAAAATCTTTTTCTTATTTCTACTTCATATTTTCGAATTTATTGCTAACAATTAATATTTTGATTCAAAATTTTTAAGTTGTTACTTGCCTATTAAGAAAGGATCAATCTTTAAATTCTAGAATCATATCTTTTAGTTTCTTGTTAGTCAAGTAATTAACTTTAATTTCAAAAATCAAATCTTTTTAATTTATTTTTCAAATCTTTTTCAAAATAGATTTCAATCATATCTTTTTCAAAACTTAATTTCAAATCTTTTTCTAACTTCTTATCTTTTCAAAATTGATTTTCACATCTTTTTCAATTAACTACTTGACTCTTTGTTTGATTTTAAAAGTTTACTATTTCTTATCTTTTTCAAAACCACCTAACTACTTTTCTCTCTCTCTAATTTTCGAAAATCACTAACCACTTTTTCAAAATTCTTTTTAATTAACTAATTGTTTTAAATTCTAATTTTATTTTATTTCTTTTAATATTTTCGAATACTAACCAATAATTTAAATAAAAATAAAAATATTTTTCTTTTCCTTTAATTAAAAATTCGAATAACTCTCTCTCTCATCTCTTTCTATTTATTTTATTTATCTACTAACACTTCTCCTCTACTTATAATTCGAACCCTCTCCCTCTCTCTGTGTTTGAATTCTCCTTCTTCTCCCTTCTTCATTCTATTCTTCTATTCTTCTACTCACATAAGGAAATCTCTATACTGTGACATAGAGGATTTCTATTCTTTTCTGTTCTCTTCTTTTTCATATGAGCAGGAACAAGGATAAGAACATTCTTGTTGAAGCTGATCCTGAACCTGAAAGGACTCTGAAGAGGAAACTAAGAGAAGCTAAAGCACAAAACTCTGGAGAGGACCTAACAGAAATTTTCGAAAAAGAAGATATGGCAGCCAAAAATAACAACAATGGTGGAGATGCAAGGAAGATGCTTGGTGACTTTATTGCACCCACTTCTGACTTCTATGGAAGAAGCATCTCAATTCCTGCAATTGGAGCAAACAACTTTGAGCTTAAGCCTCAATTAGTTTCTCTAATGCAGCAGAATTGCAAGTTTCATGGACTTCCATTGGAAGATCCTCATCAGTTCTTAGCTGAATTCTTGCAAATCTGTGACACTATCAAGACCAATGGGGTTAATCCTGAGGTCTACAGACTTATGCTTTTCCCCTTTGCTGTAAGAGACAGAGCTAGGATATGGTTGGACTCATAACCTAAAGAAAGCCTGAACTCTTGGGAAAAGTTGGTCAATACTTTCTTGGCCAAATTCTTTCCACCTCAAAAGTTGAGCAAGCTTAGAGTGGAAGTCCAAACCTTCAGACAGAAGGAAGGTGAATCCCTCTATGAAGCTTGGAAAAGATACAAGCAATTGATCAGAAGGTGTCCTTCTGACATGCTTTCAGAATGGAGCATCCTATGTATATTCTATGATGGTCTGTCTGAATTGTCCAAGATGTCATTGGACCATTCTGCTGGTGGATCTCTTCATCTGAAGAAGACGCCTGTAGAAGCCCAGGAACTCATTGAGATGGTTACAAATAACCAGTTCATGTATACTTCTGAAAGAAATCTTGTGAATAATGGGATGACTCAGAAGAAAGGAGTTATTGAGATTGATACTCTGAATGAAATATTGGCTCAGAATAAAATATTGACTCAACAAGTCAACATGATTTCTCAGAGTTTGACTGGAATGCAAGCTGCATCCGGCAGTACTAAAGAAGCTTCCTCTGAAGAAGAAGCTTATGACCCTGAGAATCCTGCAATGGAAGAGGTGAATTACATGGGAGAATCCTATGGAAACACCTATAATCCTTTATGGAGAAATCATCCAAATTTCTCATGGAAGGATCAACAGAAGCTGAATCAAGGCTTCAATAATAATAATGGTGGGAGAAATAGGTTTGGCAATAGCAAGCCTTTCCCATCATCTTCTGAGCAATAGACAGAGAATTCTAAGCAGAGCCTCTCTGACTTAGCAACCATAGTCTCTGATCTATCTAAGACCACTCTCAGCTTCATGACTGAAACAAGGTCCTCCATCAGAAATTTGGAGGCACAAGTGGGTCAACTGAGTAAAAGAGTTACTGAAATCCCTCCTAGTACTCTCCTAAGCAATACAAAAGAGAATCCAAAAAGAGAGTACAAGGCCATCAATATAACCAACATGGC
Organism: Arachis ipaensis; assembly: GCF_000816755.2. NCBI lineage: Eukaryota > Viridiplantae > Streptophyta > Magnoliopsida > Fabales > Fabaceae > Arachis > Arachis ipaensis. The sequence goes on along the minus strand of NC_029787.2, from coordinate 102,706,886 downwards.
CGAACCTATAGAGGAGGAAGAGGCAGTGAATGCCAGTGAGAAAGACCTCAATGGACGTTCACTGGCCACTAAGGAGTTCCCTATTGAGGAACCAAAGGAATCCGAGGCTCATATAGAGACCATAGATATTCCACTGAACTTACTGTTGCCATTCATGAGCTCTAATGAATATTCTTCCTCTGAAGAGGATGAAGATATTGTTGAAGAGCAAGTTGCTCAGTATCTAGGAGCAATCATGAAGCTGAATGCCAAGTTATTTGGTAATGAGACTTGGGAGGATGAACCTCCATTGCTCATCAATGAACCAAATACCTTGGTTCAACAGAAATTACCTCAGAAGAAATTGGATCCCGAAAAGTTCTTAATACCTTGCATCATAGGCACCATGACCTTTAAGAAGGCTCTGTGTGACCTTGGTTCAGGTATAAACCTCATGCCATTCTCTGTAATGGAGAAACTAGGGATCTTTGAGGTACAAACTGTAAGAATCTCACTAGAGTTGGCAGACAATTCAAGGAAACAGGCTTATGGACTTGTAGAGGATGTCTTAGTGAAGGTTGAAGGCTTTTACATCCTTGCTGATTTTATAATCCTAGACACTGGGATGGATGAAGATGAATCCATTATCCTTGGAAGACCCTTCCTAGCCACAGCAAGAGCTGTGATTGATGTGGATAGAGGAGAGTTATTCCTTCAATTGAATGAGGACTACCTTGTGTTTAAGGCTCAAGGATCTTCTTCTATAACCATGGAGAGGAAGCATGAAAAGTTTCTCTCAATACATAGTCAAACAGAGCCCCCACACTCAGCTTCTAAGTTTGGTGTTGGGAGGCCATCATCAAGCTCTGAGTCTCTGTAAAGCTCTCTAAGAGCTCACTATCAAGCTATTGACATTGAAGAAGCGCTTATTGGGAGGCAACCCAATGTTATTTAATTATATTTATTTATATTCCATTATCATTTTGTGTTTTCTTTAGGTTGATGATCATGTGAAGTCATAAAAACAACTGCAGAATTAAAGCAAAATCAAAAACAGCATCAAAAATAGCATACCTGGAGGACATGCTTACTGGCGTTTAAACGCCAGTAAGGATAGCAGAATGGGCGTTTAACACCCAGCCTGGCAACATTCTAGGCGTTAAACGCCAGAATGGGCAGCACTCTGAGCGTTCAATGCCAGAAAAGGGTGTCTGGCGTCTGGCTGGCATTAAACGCCAGAAATGGTAGACAGACTGGCGTTTAATGCCAGAAAAGGGTGTCTGGCTGGCGTTAAACGCCAGAAAGGGAGCAACAAACTGGCGTTTAACACCAGGAAAGGTAACAGAGCTAGCGTTTAACGCCAGAATTGGCACACAGAGGGTGTTTGAATGCCAGAATGGTGCAGGGAGTAGAATTCCTTGACACCTCAGGATCTGTGGACCCCACAGGATCCCCACCTATCCCACCTCTTCTTCTCTCCTCTTCACACCTTTCCATAACACTCTTCCCCAAATACCCTTGACCAATCCCATCAATACCTCTTCCCCAAACACCATTCACCAATCAAATCCTACCCTCTTCCCCATATTCTCTTCACCACTCACATCCATCCATTATAAATCCCACCTACCTCACCATTCAAATTCAAACCATTTCCCTCTCAAACCCACCCATTCATGACCGAATTCCCTCTCTCTCCTACCCTATAAATACACCTCTTCACTACCTTCAATTTCACACATCATACACACTACTACTCCCTTGGCCGAAACCACTACTACCCTCCATCTCCTCCATTTCTTCTTCTTCTACTCCTTTCTTTCTTCTTTTGCTTGAGGACGAGCAAACCTTTTAAGTTTGGTGTGGAAAAAGCTCTGTTTTTCCATTTTTTCATAACCATTAATGGCACCTAAAGCCGGAGAAACCTCTAGAAAGAGGAAAGGGAAGGCAATTGCTTCCACCTCCGAGTCATGGGAGATGGAAGGATTCATCTCAAAGGTCCATCAAGACCACTTCATGAGAAAAAAGTGATTCCCGAAGTCCCCTTCATGCTCAAAAAGGGTGAATATCCGGAGATCCGACGTGAGATTCAAAGAAGAGGTTAGAAAGCTCTCACCAACCCAATCCAACAAGTCGGAATCTTAATGGTTCAAGAGTTCTATGCTAATGCATGGATCACTAAGAACCATGATCAAAGTATGAACCCGAACACAAAGAATTGGCTCACAATGGTTCAAGGGAATTACTTGGATTTCAGTCCGGAAAATGTGAGGTTGGCATTTAACTTGCCAATGACGAGAGGAGATCCTCATCCTTTCACTAAAAGGGTCAACTTTGATCAAAGGTTGGACCAAGTCCTTAGGGACATTTGTGTGGAAGGAGCTCAATGAAAGAGAGACTCAAGAGGCAAGCCAGTTCAACTAAGAAGGCTTGACCTCAAACCTGTGGCTAGGAGATGGTTGGAGTTCATCCAACGCTCTATCATTCCTACTAGCAACCGGTCTGAAGTTACAATAGATCGGGCTATGCAATTTAGCTGGAATTGTCATAGAGGAAGACATCGTCATTGAAGAGACAAGCCCATCACTAAGAAAAGGATGGAGCAAACAAGAGAGCCCACTCATGGACCTCAACAAGAGCATGAGGAAATTTTTCATCAAGAAATCCCTGAGATACCTCAAGGGATGCACCTTCCTCCACAGAATTATTGGGAGTAAATTAACACCTCCTTAGGAGAACTGAGTTCTAACATGGGGCAACTAAGGATGGAGCACCAAGAGCACTCAATGAAATTAGAGAGGACCAAAGAGTGATGAGGGAGGAGCAACAAAGGAAAGGAAGAGACATAGAGGAGCTCAAGCACTCCATAAGATCTTCAAGAGGAAGAACTAGCCGCCATCCCTAAGGTGGACCCGTTCTTTAATTTCCTTGTTCTTATTTTTCTGTTTTTCGGTTTTTATGCTTTATGTTTTGTCTATGTTTTGTGTCTTTATTACATGATCATTAGTGTTTAGTGTCTATGTCTTAAAGCTATGAATGTCCTATGAATCCTTCACCTTTCTTAAATGAAAAATGCTTTTAATTGCAAAAGAACAAGAAGTGCATGATTTCGAATTCTATCTTGAAATTAGTTTAATTATTTTGATGTGGTGGCAATACTTTTTATTTTCTGAATGAATGCTTGAACAGTGCATATTTTTGAATTTGTTACTTATGAATGTTAAAATTGTTGGCTCTTGAAAGAATAATGAAAAAGGAGAAATGTTATTGATAATCTGAAAAATCATAAAATTGATTCTTGAAGCAAGAAAAAGTAGTGAAAAAAAGCAAAAGCTTGCGAAAAAAATATGAAAAAAAATGCGAAAAAAAAGAAGAAAGAAAAAGAAAAAGCAAGCAGAAAAAGCCAATAACCCTTTAAACTAAAAGGCGAGGGTAAAAAGGATCCAAGGCTTTGAGCATTAATGGATAGGAGGGCCGAAAGGAATAAAATCCTAGCCTAAGCGGCTAAATTAAGCTGTCCCTAACCATGTGCTAGTGGCGTGAAGGTGTCAATTGAAAAGCTTGAGACTGAGCGGTTAAAGTCGTGGTCCAAAGCAAAATGAGTGTGCTTAAGAGCTCTAGGCACCTCTAACTGTGGACTCTAGCAAAGCTGAGTCACAATCTGAAAAGGTTCACCCAGTTATGTGTCTGTGGCATTTATGTATCCGGTGGTAATACTGAAAAACAAAATGCTTAGGGTCACGGCCAAGACTCATAAAGTAGCTGTGTTCAAGAATCAACATACTGAACTAGAAGAATCGATAACACTATCTGAATTCTGAGTTCCTATGGATGCCAATCATTCTGAACTTCAAAGGATAAAGTGAGATGCCAAAATTATTCAGAAGCAAAAAGGCTACAAGCCCCGCTCATCTAATTGGAACTAAATTCATTGATATTTTTAGAATTTATTGTATTTTCTCTTCTTTTTATCCTTTTTTGTTTTTAGTTGCTTGGGGACAAGCAACAATTTAAGTTTGGTGTTGTGATGAGCGGATAATTTATACCTTTTTTGGCATTATTTTTACATAGTTTTTAGTATGATTTAACTACTTTTTATTATATTTTTATTAGTTTTTTTTCAAAAATCACATTTCTGGACTTTACTATGAGTCTGTGTATTTTTCTGTAATTTCAGGTATTTTCTGGCTGAAATTGAGGGACCTGAGCAAAAATCTGATTTAGAGGCTGAAAAAGGACTGCAGATGCTGTTGGATTTTGACTCTCCTGCACTCGAAGTGGATTTTCTGGAGCTACAGAAGCCCAATTGGCGCGCTCTTAATTGCGTTGGAAAGTAGACATCCTGGACTTTCCAGCAATATATAAGAGTCCATACTTAAAAGGAATAAATTTCTAATACCAATTAAAGGAATAAAAAGAAAAGAAAAGAAAGAAAAGGAAAATATAGATAATGAAAATGAAAAGAAAAAAAAACATAAAGAAAAATAATAAAGGAAAAGTAAAAAGTAAAGAAAGAAAGAAAAGAACCTTGATAATGGATGTGAAAAATAAGGAAGGGAGAAAGTAAAAAATGAGAAAGAATAAAGAAGGAAGAAGGGAGAAGAATGAAATAAGAAGGGATAGGAAAAGATTTGGATTTGGGGGAAAGAAAAGATAAGATATTTGGCGCTGTTCTGGATAAGTTGTGCGTCGCATGTGACGCGGACGCGTGGGTCACGCGATCGTGTGGTGTGTGATAATTTTCAGATGACGCGGACGCGTGGGTCACGCGATCGCGTGGCCTGATTTGTGCTATTGGCGCGAGGGCAGCCTCGCGTACGCACAACTCTCTGTTTTATATGCATTTTGCAAAAAATCTGGGTGAGGCATTCGCGTTGGTGACGCGATCGCGTGAATGGCTGATGAGCGGATAATTTATACGCTTTTTGGCATTGTTTATAGGTAGTTTTTAGTATGATTTAGTTAGTTTTTACTATGTTTTTATTAGTTTTTATGCAAAATTCACATTTCTGGACTTTACTATGAGTTTGTGTGTTTTTCTGTGATTTCAGGTATTTTTTGGCTAAAGTTGAGGGACCTGAGCAAAAATCTGATTCAGAGGCTGAAAAAGGACTGCAGATGCTGTTGGATTCTGACCTCCCTACACTCGAAATAGATTTTCTGGAGCTACAGAAACCCAATTGGTGCGCTCTCAATTGCGTTGGAAAGTAGACATCCAGGTCTTTCCAGCAATATATAATAGTCCATACTTTGCCTGAGTTTTGATGACACAAACTGGCGTTCAAACGCCAACTTCTTGCCCTATTCTGAAGTTTAACGCCAGAAACAGGTTACAAACCAGAGTTAAACGCCACAAATAGGCTGCAACCTGGTGTTTAACTCCAAAAGAAGCCTCTACACGTGTAAATCTCAATGCTCAGCCCAAGCACACACCAAGTAAGTGGATCCCGGAAGTGGATTTCTGCACTATCTATCTTAGTTTACTCATTTTCTGTAAACCTAGGTCACTAGTTTAGTATAAAAACTACTTTTAGAGACTTACTATGTACCTCATCACATTTTCACATCTGAATTTTGTATCCTCTACGGCATGAGTCTCTAAACTCCATGGTTGGGGGTGAGGAGCTCTGCTGTGTCTCGATGGATTAATGCAATTACTTCTGTTTTCTATTCAACCACGCTTGTTTCTGTTCTAAGATATTCGCTCGTACTTAACCATGATGAATGTGATGATCCGTGACACTCATCACCATTCTCAACCTATGAACGCGTGCCTGACAACCACTTCTGTTCTACCTTAGATTGAGTGTGTATCTCTTCGATTCCTGGTTCACGTGTTTGATTGCATCTCCTGACAACAGAGCATTCGAGTCCGTGAGATCAGAGTCTTCGTGGTATAGGCTAGAATTATTGGCGGCCATTCCTGAGATCCGGAAAGTCTAAACCTTGTCTGTGGTATTCCGAGTAGGATCTGGGATGGGATGACTGTGACGAGCTTCAAACTCACGAGTGCTGGGCGTAGTGACAGACGCAAAAGGATCAATGGATCCTATTCCAACATGAGTGAGAACCGACAGATGATTAGCCGTGCGGTGACAGCACATTTGGACCATTTCAACTGAGAGGACGGATGGTAGCCATTGACAACGGTGATCCACTAACATACAACTTGCCATGGAAGGAGACCTGCGTGCGTGAAGAAGAAGACAGTAGGAAAGCAGAGATTTAGAAGACAGAGCATCTCCAGAACCTCAACCTGTTCTCCATTACTGAATCACAAGTAACATTTATTTCATGTTATTTAGTTTTCATAAACAAAAGTAATTTTTATCATTAATCTCCTGACTAAGATTTACAAGATAACCATAGATTGCTTCAAGCCGACAATCTCTGTGGGATCGACCTTTACTCACGTAAGGTATTACTTGGACGACCCAGTGCACTTGCTGGTTAGTTGTGCGGAGTTGTGAAAAGTGTGAATCACAATTTTGTGCACCAAGTTTTTGGCCCCGTTGCCGGGGATTGTCCGAGTTTGGACAACTGAGGTTTATTTTGTTGCTTAGATTAGGAAAATTTTTCTTTTTAGTTTAGAGTCTTTTATTATTGTTCTTGGTTAAAGTTTTAAAATCCTTATTTTATTTTTCTAAGTTATTTTTGAAAACTTTCAAAAACCAATAACTTCATAATTTAGTCTTCTGTTTGAGTTTAGTTTCATATTCTAAGTTTTGTGTCCTTTGTGTTTCTGTTATCTTAGAAAAAATTTTTTTTCGAAAGTTGTTTTTAGTGTTCATTGTGATATTCAAAGTTTCATTGTTTGTTTTCTTTGTTTTGATCTAAAAATTCTAAGTTTGGTGTCATTTTACTGTTTTTCTCTTTCTTCATTAAATTCAAAAATATGTTTTCTCTTTATTTTAATTAATTTTTGAATTTTCCTTTAAAAATTTAGATTTCTATTTTAAAACTTTTTATTCTATCTTATCTTAGTTTTGAAATTTCAAAATTCAAATTCTTTTTCAAAAATCATATCCAAAATTTTTCAAATCTTCTTAATTAAGTAATTATTTTAGTTTTCAAATTTATTTTTCTCTTAGTTTTCGAAATTTATATTTTAATTTCTAATTATTTTATTTTATCTTATTATTTTTATTTATTTCTAATTATTCAATTTGTTTCTACTTAAATAAAATAAAACAAAAATATATTTTATTTGCAATTCATATCAATTCCCTTTTTTTTCCATCATGGACCAAAGTGGAAATGAACAGTCCAGAAGGATTCTGGGGTCATATGCTAACCCCATTACTGCTGCATATGGGAGTAGCATCTATATACCTCCCATCAAAGCAAGTAGTTTTGAGCTAAATCCTCAGCTCATTGTCATGGTGCAGCAAAATTGCCAGTATTTCGGTCTTCCACAGGAAGAACCTACTGAGTTTCTGGTGCAGTTCTTGCAAATTGCTGACACAGTGCGTGACAATGAGGTAGATCAGGATGTATATAGGCTGTTACTGTTTCCATTTGCTGTAAAAGATCAAGCTAAGAGGTGGTTAAATAACCAACCCACAGCAAGCATAAGAACATGGAAACAGTTATCAGACAAATTTCTGAATCAATATTTCCCTCCAAAAAGGATGACACAGCTAAGGCTGGACATCCAAGGCTTTAAACAAGAGGATGATGAATCCCTTTATAACGCCTGGGAGAGGTACAGAGGGATGCTAAGGAAATGCCCCTCTGAAATATTTTCAGAGTGGGTGCAGTTAGACATCTTCTACTACGGGCTTACAGAAAAAGCTCAAGTATCTCTAGACCACTCAGCTGGTGGATCTATACACATGAGAAAGATTGTTGAAGAGGCTCAAGATCTTATCGATATAGTTGCTAGAAATCATCATCTGTACATAAGTAATGAGTCCTCCATGAAAGAAGAAGCTAAGGCAGTATCAACTGACTTTAGTCCTCAGGAACAAGTTGCTGAACTCAATCAGCAACTATCTTCTATAACAAGGCAGTTAGCAGAATTTAAGAGATGCTACAAGAAATTAAAAATGCTAACAAGGATATGGAATCACAATTGAATCAGACAAAACAGCAGTTATCAAAATAGATAACAGAGGAGTGCCAAGCAGTTCAATTAAGAAGTGGAAAAATGTTAAATACCTCAACTCAAAGCAGCAGAAAGCCAAGAAAAGAACAGCTGACAGAGGATGAACAACCTGCTACCAAAATCCCTCTGAGGACAGTAAGAGCCCAGAAAGGAATAAGTCTGGATTCAAATGCCAGAAAAGGGTGAAAAACTGGCGTTAAACGCCCAACCCATGTCCAGTTCTGGCATTCAAATGCCAGAAAAGGGTTGGAATCTGGCGTTAAACGCCCAATCCACGTCCAACCCTGACGTTCAAATGCCAATGAGGGATCAGACACCTGCAAGTGCTGATAATAACTCCCTCAAGAAGGCTTCTCAACCTGCCTCTGTAGGAAATAAGCCTGCAGCAACTAAGGTTGAAGAATATAAAGCCAAAATGCCTTATCCTCAGAAACTCCGCCAAGCGGAACAGGATAAACAATTTGCCCGCTTTGCAGACTATCTCAGGACTCTTGAAATAAAGATTCTGTTTGCAGAGGCACTTAAGCAAATACCCTCTTATGCTAAGTTCATGAAAGAGATCTTAAGTCATAAGAAGGATTGGAGAGAAACAGAAAAATTTTTTCTCACTGAAGAATGCAGTGCAGTCATCCTAACAAGCTTGCCAAAAAAGCTTAAGGATCCCGGAAGCTTTATGATACCATGCACATTAGAGGGTACTTGTACTAAGACAGCTCTATGTGACCTTGGGGCAAGTATCAATCTATTCCCTGCATCCACTATCAGAAAGCTTGGCTTGACTGAAGAGGTCAAACCAACCCGGATATGTCTTCAACTTGCTGATGGATCCATTACATATCCATCAGGCATAATTGAGGACATGATTATCAAGGTTGGGCCATTTGCCTTTCCCACTGACTTTGTAGTGCTTGAGATGGAGGAGCACAAGAGTGCAACTCTCATTCTAGGAAGACCCTTCCTAGCAACTGGACGAACCCTCATTGATGTCCAAAAAGGGGAAGTGACCTTGAGAGTCAATGAGGATGAGTTCAGGCTGTATGCTATTAAGGCAATGAAGCATCCAGACACATCAAAAGACTGCATGCGTGTTGATATTATTGACTCCCTGGTAGAGGAGATCAACATGGCTGAGAGTCTCGAATCAGAGCTAGAGGACATCTTTAAAGATGTTCAACCTGATCTAGAGGAATCAGAGGAAATAAAAGAGCCTCTGAAAATTCCTCAGGAAGAGGAGAAACCTCCTAAACCCGAGCTCAAACCACTACTACCATCCCTGAAATATGCATTTCTGGGAGAAGGTGACACTTTTCCGGTGATCATAAGCTCTACTTTAAATCCACAGGAAGAGAAAGCATTACTTCAAGTGCTAAGGACACACAAGACAGCTCTTGGGTGGTCCATAAGTGACCTTAAGGGCATAAGGCCAGCTAGATGCATGCACAAGATCCTATTGGAGGATGATGCTAAGCCAGTGGTTCAACCACAGAGGCGGCTGAATCCAACCATGAAGGAGGTGGTGCAGAAGGAAGTCACTAAGTTACTAGAGGCTGGGATCATTTATCCTATTTCTGATAGCCCCTGGGTGAGCCCTGTCCAAGTTGTCCCCAAGAAAGGAGGCATGACAGTGGTTCGTACAGAAAAGAATAAACTGGTTCCCACAAGAACAGTTACAGAGTGACGTATGTGTATTGATTACAGAAGGCTCAATACAGCCACCAGGAAGGATCACCTTCCTTTACCATTCATAGACCAGATGCTAGAGAGACTAGCAGGTCATGAATATTACTGCTTTTTGGATAGCTATTCAGGTTACAACCAAATTGCAGTAGATCCTCAGGACCAAGAGAAAACAACTTTCACATGTCCTTTTGGAGTGTTTGCCTACAGAAGGATGCCTTTTGGTCTGTGTAATGCACCTGCAACCTTTCAAAGGTGCATGTTCTCTATCTTCTCTGATATGGTAGAAAAATTTCTGGAAGTCTTCATGGATGACTTTTCAGTATTTGGAGACTCATTCAGCTCCTGCCTTGAACATTTAGCACTTGTTCTAAAAAGATGCCAAGAGACCAACCTAGTTTTAAACTGGGAAAAATGTCACTTTATGGTGACTGAAGGAATTGTCCTTGGGCATAAAATTTCAAACAAGGGAATAGAGGTGGATCAAGCTAAAGTGGAAGTAATTGAAAAATTACCACCAACTGCCAATGTTAAGGTAATCAGAAGCTTTCTGGGGCATGCAGGATTCTATAAGAGGTTTATAAAGGATTTTTCAAAAATTGCAAAACCTCTGAGCAATCTGCTAGCTGCTGACACGCCATTTGCGTTTGACACAGAGTGTCTGCAGGCATTTGAAACTCTGAAAGCTAAGCTGGTCACAGCACCAGTTATTTCTGCACCAGACTGGACACTACCATTTGAACTAATGTGGGGTGCCAGTGACCATGTCATTGGTGCAGTATTGGGACAGAGTCATAACAAGCTTCTGCATGTCATTTATTATGCTAGCCGCGTTTTAAATGATGCGCAGAAAAATTACACAACCACAGAAAAAGAGTTGCTTGCAGTGGTTTATGCCATTGACAAGTTTAGATCATACTTAGTAGGATCAAAAGTGATTGTGTACACTGACCATACTGCTCTTAAATATCTACTCACAAAGCAGGATTCAAAACCAGGCTCATAAGATGGGTGTTGCTTCTGCAAGAGTTTGATATAGAAATAAGAGATAGGAAAGGGATAGAGAACCAAGTGGCTGATCATCTGTCCCGGATAGAACCAGTAGAAGGGGTGTCCTCCCCCTCTATTGAGATCTCTGAAACCTTTCCGGATGAGCAATTATTTGCCATTCAGGAAACACCATGGTTTGTAGACATTGTAAACTATAAAGCTGCAAGATTCATACCCAAGGAGTACAGCAGGCAACAAACAAAAAAATTAATTATTGATGCAAAGTATTACTTGTGGGATGAACCATATCTCTTTAAGAGATGTGCAGACGGAATAATCCATAGGTGTGTGCCTAGAGAAGAAGCACAGAAGATCCTATGGCATTGTCATGGATCACAATATGGAGGACATTTCGGAGGTGAGCGAACAACCACAAAAGTCCTCCGATGTGGCTTCTACTGGCCTACTCTCTATAAAGACTCCCGAGAGTTTGTACGTAACTGTGATAGCTGCCAGAGAGCTGGTAAGCTGCCTCATGGTTACGCCATGCCTCAGCAAGGGATCTTAGAGATTGAGTTATTTGACGTATGGGGTATTGACTTCATGGGGTCTTTTCCACCATCATACTCAAACACTTATATTCTGGTGGCAGTTGACTATGTATCCAAATGGGTAGAGGCCATTGCAACACCCACTAATAATACTAAGACAGTACTGAAGTTCCTCCAGAAATATATCTTCAGCAGGTTTGGTGTCCCTAGAGCACTAATCAGTGATGGGGGCACTCACTTCTGCAATAAACAGCTTTACTCTGCTATGGTCCGATATGGAATTAGCCGCAAAGTAGCAACTCCATATCATCCACAAACAAATGGGCAGGCTGAAGTCTCTAATAAAGAACTAAAAAGAATCCTAAAACGAACTGCAAGTATCCATAGAAGGGATTGGGCAAGAAGCTTGGATGAGGCTCTGTGGACATACAGAACAGCATTCAAAACTCCTATAGGGACCTCTCCAAACCAGCTTGTGTAACGACCCAATTTTCAATATGTCTAGATCATACCGGAAACTGAGGGCTACCAATTTGTCTTCCTAATTATTATCTTTTATTTATCATATGAGCCTGATTTGTTGTTAAACGCGTAGTTAATTTGCGTGGTGTATTTTTTTTTGAAACGTTTGTATTAATAGACAGAATCAAAACTGCCAACCGATACGGTTCAAAAACTAGGTTTTTTGCGATTGCATTATCGAGCTTGCCTCAAAGGAGGTTCTAGCTTAAGGATGGCATAATGATAATGAGGATTGAGATACTTGATGACATAGCAGAGGTGTTCCCTTTACTGATCTTCCGGAGAAATCCGTACTTTCAGAAAAAATCTCATGTACTCGAAAATCAGGGTTGTTACATTCTACCCTCCTAAAAGAAAATTTTGCCCTCAAAATTTCAGTTACCTAGGAATAAATGCGGGTAATCAGCTTTCATCTTATCTTCCAGTTCCCAAGTGTGCTCTTCCTCTCCTCTTGGTTCCCATGCTACTTTGACTAAGCAAACAGTCTTGCCTTTTAGCTGCTTATCACTTCTTTCTACGATCTAAACCGGTGATGCTTGATATGTCAAATCATTTCATAACTGTACTGTCTCTGGTTGTAAAACGTGACTCTTGTCGGGAATATATTTCTTAAGTTGCGAGACATAAAAAACATCATGAAGGTTTGATAAATAAGGAGGAAGGACTATTTGATAAACTACTAGACCGACTCTTTTAAGTATTTGGAAAGGTTCTATGTATCGTGGGTTAAACTTTTTAGTCTTAAGGACTCTACCTATTCCAGTAATCGAGGTTACTTCTAAAAAGACACGGTTTTCGTCACTAAACTCTAAGGGTCTACGTCTATTATCGGCATAGCTCTTTTGACGGCTTTGTGCTGTCTGGATCTTCCGACGAATCTCCTTTATCTTATCAGTAGTTTCTTACACTAATCCTGGACCTAAGACACTAGCTTCTCCATCGTCATTCCAACACAATGGTGTCCGACATCTTCTTCCATAGAGAGCTTCATATGGTGCCATCCCGATACTTTATTGGAAACTGTTGTTGTAGACGAATTTGACCAAAAGCAAATACTTATCCCAGCTGCTTTGGTTGTCTATCATACATGATCATAACATGTCTTCTAATGTCTGGATTGTCTGCTATGATTGTCCGTCTATCTGAGGATGGTATGCTATACTCGTGTGCAATTCTGTTTCCAACGCTTTCTGAAAAGCTCCCCAAAATCTAGTAGTAAACCTCGAAACTCGATCTGAGACAATTTACAAAGGTATCCCATGTAGTCATACGATTCCTTGAATATATATTTGTTCCAGCCTTTCTAAAGTATAGTCAACTCGAATCGGAAGGAAGTGAGCTGACTTTGTCAACCTGTCCATAATTACCTAGATGGCATCGTGTCCAGTTGAGGTCCTTGGCAATCCCGTGACAAAATCCATAGAAATCTGCTCCCATTTCCATTGTGGTATTTCTAAGGGTTGCAGGGTTCTTGATAGCTTCTGATGTTCCACCTTCATCTTCTAGCAGGTTAAACATTTTGAGACATAATCAGCTACTTCTTTCTTTAAGCCTGGTCACCAGAACATTTGTTTCAAATCTCGATACATCTTTGTCACTCCAGGATGCATAGAAAATCTACTTTGGTGAGCTTCAGCAAGAATCTTTTGTCGCAATTCTCCAGAGTTAGGCACACAAATTCTTTTCTTGTACCTCCATAGGCCACTACGATCCTATCTCATAGCTTCTTCAACTCTGCAAGCAATGGTGACATCCAGTACAGTGCTATGGAAATTGGTCCGACTCTAGGTACTAGATCAATGCTGAATTCTATCTCTCGCTGAGGAGGAGACTCATGTATGTCGTCCAAGAAAACATCAGGAAATTCCTTCATCATTCAGATTCGTTCTAAGCTTAATTCACTATCATTCGAGCTAGCCGCTAACAGAACGTACCCCTCACAATCACTCCCGCTTAATGTAACTCTTACAGAATTCAGATATAAGGTGTGGGACAGAAATGGTTTAGTACATAGACTATCAGATGGAATAACAGCAGTTCTTTTAAAATAATCAAGGAAAACATGATACTTAGATAACCAATCTAATCCTAAAATAACTTCTAAACCATATAGAGGCAAACATATTAGATAGTGTATAAAAGTCCTGTTCCAAATAGCGAATGGTACTTGCAGGCACACTAAACTGGTCAAAGCATTTTGGGATGCAGGTGTATGGACAATCAAGTAAAAATTCAATTTAAAGAAATATAATCCTAACTCGTGAGCAATAGTTAGAGAAATAATGAATGCGATGCACCCGAATCATACAGTACAATTAGAAATCGATTCTTGACATAACCTGACCTTGAATGAGGGCGTTCGATTGCACAACATCATCAATAGTGATAGCAAACACTCGTCCTTGTTGCTGGGTTCTAACTGAATCTTGAGTAAATCCCTTCAGACAATCCTTAGCAACGTGTCCAAGTTCTCCACAAGCATAGCAGTTAGGTGATCCAAACTAGCAAGACCTGTTACTATGCTCTTTTCCGCATTGCTTACATGCAGGGTTTATGTAAGCCTGACGGGCTCGTTTACCATTGCCTTGCCTTACTTT
>NC_029787.2:102690537-102692328 GCF_000816755.2 Arachis ipaensis | reverse complement strand
CATCCGTCGCAACGAGTGTGCCTTTAAACTTAGGCGGTTTAACCTTCAGAAAAGTCGCAAGGGTCATAGGTCTTTCGAAATACCCCAAGTTATTGTCATCATTCCCATTTCTCACTCCAAGACGTTCAACAGCCCTAGCCGCTGTTACCGCAGCTTCACGCACTACTTCAGCCGCGTTGTTCATGGTAGCCATAAACGTTTCCTGTTTTCTCTCGTAGTTAACATTAGGAATTCCTTCCCGTACGCCTCGTCTCCGTGAACCCATTGTAGTCTTGTTCACACCAAACAATCATTGTTAAGGTGATCAGTCTTAACACTTCAAGTCAAATGTGAACATTCCCAAAATGAAAACACAGAGACAATCATGCAACATATATCACTGGGATATCCTATATGCATGAGACACACAACAGAGTATGCAATGAAGCATAGTCAGTCCACTCCCCAGGCTCTACTGGGAACGAACTGCTCTGATACCAAATTGTAACGACCCAATTTTCAATATGTCTAAATCATACCGGAAACTGAGCGCTACCAATTTGTCTTCCTAATTATTATCTATTATTTATCATATGAGCCTGATTCGTTGTTAAACGCGTAGTTAATTTGCGTGGTGTATTTTTTTTGAAACATTTGGATTAATAGACAGAATCAAAACTGCCAACCGATATAGTTCAAAAACTAGGTTCTTCGCGATTGCATTATCGAGCTTGCCTCAAAGGAGGTTCTAGCTTAAGGATGGCATAATGATAATGAGGATTGAGATGCCTGATGACATAGCAGAGGTGTTCCCTTTACTGATCTTCCGAAGAAATCCGTACTTTCAGAAAAGATCTCATGTACTCGAAAATCAGGGTTGTTACAGCTTGTGTATGGTAAGGCCTGCCATTTGCCCGTGGAACTGGAGCATAAGGCCTACTGGGCAACCAGATTCCTAAACTTTGATGCCAAATTAGCTGGAGAGAAAAGATTGCTCCAGTTGAATGAGCTAGAGAAATTCATACTCAATGCTTTCAAAAATGCAAAAATTTACAAGGAGAAAGCAAAAAGGTGGCATGATAAGAAACTGTCACCCAGAGTTTTTGAACCAGGACAAACGGTTCTGCTGTTTAACTCTAGGCTCAGATTATTCCCAGGGAAACTGAAATCCTGGTGGAGGGGACCATATGTGATTACAAGTGTGTCACCATATGGCTATGTGGAGCTTCAAGACATTGATTCTAATAAGAAGTTCATTGTTAATGGACAGAGAGTGAAGCATTATCTTGAAGGCAATGTTGAGCAAGAATGCTCAAAGCTGAGACTAGATTAAAAGCTCAGTAAGGTCCAGCTAAAGACAATAAAGAAGCGCTTATTGAGAGGCAACCCAATTTTTACTTATTTATGTTAATTTTCTGTTTTCCATTTTTATTTTATATTTTTTTAGGATGATGATCATGTGGAGTCACAAAAATCAAAGCAAAATAAAAAATAGCATTAAAAATAGCTCACCCTGGAGGAAGAGCTTACTGGCATTTAAACGCCAGTAAGAAGCATCAGACTAGCGCTTAATGCCAGAAAGAAGCATCAAGCTGGCGTTAAACGCCAGAAACAAGCTACAGTCTGGCGTTTAACGCCAGAAACAAGCACCAACTTGGCGTTAAATGCCAATAAAAGGAGAAAAGCTGGCGTTAAACACCAGAAACAAGCAGCAACCTGGCGTTTAACGCCAGGATTGCACTCTATGGGCGTTTTGCACGCCTAAATGGAGCAGGGATGATAAGTCCTTGACCCCTCAGGATCTGTGAACCC
>NC_029787.2:102689385-102690481 GCF_000816755.2 Arachis ipaensis | reverse complement strand
TTCTACCCCTTGGCCGAACCATATATCTCCCTCCATCTCCTCCATTTTCTTCTTCTTCTACTACTTTCTTTCTTCTTTTGCCCGAGGACGAGCAAAATTTTTAAGTTTGGTGTGGTAAAAGCATTACTTTTTGTTTTTTCATAACCATTAATGGCACCAAAGGCCAGAAAAACCTCTAGAAAGAGGAAAGGGAAGATAATTGCTTCCACATCCGAGTAATGGGAGATGGAGAGATTCATCTCACAAGCCAATCACTAAGAAAAGGATGGAGCAAACAAGAGAGCCCACTCATGGGCCTCAACAAGAGCATGAGGAAATTCCTCATCATGAAATCCCTGAGATGCCAGATAAGCGAATAATTTATACGCTTTTTGGCATTGTTTTTAGTACGTTTTAGTAGAATCTAGTTACTTTTAGAAATATTTTTATTAGTTTTTATGTTAAATTCACATTTCTGGACTTTACTATGAGTTTGTATGTTTTTCTATGATTTCAGATATTTTCTGGCTGAAATTGAGGAACTTGAGCAAAAATCAGATTCAGAGGTTGAAGAAGGACTGCTGATGCTATTGGATTCTGACCTCCCTGCACTCAAAGTAGTTTTTCTGGAGCTACAGAACTCCAAATGGCGCACTCTCAATGGCGTTGGAAATTAGACATCCAGGGCTTTCCAGCAATATATAATAGTCCAAACTTTGCCCGAGTTTAGACGATGCAAAATGGCGTTGAACGCTAGTTCTACGCTGTAGTCTGGAGTTAAACGCCAGAAACACGTCACGAACCAGAGTTGAACGCCAAAAACACGTTACAACTTGGCGTTCAACTCCAAAAGAAGTCTCTGCAAGTGAAAGCTTCATGCTCAGCCCAAGCACACACCAAGTGGGCACCGGAAGTGAATTTTTGCATCAATTACTTACTTCTGTAAACCCTAGTAGCTAGTCTAGTATAAATAGGACTTTTTACTATTGTATTTACATCTTGGGACATTAGTTCTTAGATCATGGGGGCTGGCCATTTGGCCATGCCTGAACCTTTCACTTATATATTTTTCAACGGTAGAGTTTCTGCACTCCATAGATTAAGGTGTGGAGCTCTG
>NC_029787.2:102682967-102688988 GCF_000816755.2 Arachis ipaensis | reverse complement strand
GCACTTCAACATGAATGTGATGATCGTGAAAGTCATCATCATTCCCTATGAACACGTGCCTGACAACCACTTCTGTTCTACCTTAGATTGAATGAGTATCTCTTGGATTCCTTAATCAGAATCTTCGTGGTATAAGTTAGAACCCATGGATGGCCATTCCTGAGATCCAGAAAGTCTAAACCTTGTCTGTGGTATTCCGAGTAGGATCTGAGAAGGGATGGCTGTGACGAGCTTCAAACTCGCGAGTGCTGGGCATAGTGACAGACGCAAAAGGATCAATGGATCCTATTCCAGTATGATCGAGAACCGACAGATGATTAGCCATGCAGTGACAGCGCATTGGACCATTTTCACTGAGAGGACAGGATGTAGCCATTGACAACGGTGATGCCCTATATAAAGCTTGTCATAGAAAGGAGTAGGAATGATTGGATGAAGACAGCAGGAAAGCAGAGGTTCAGAGAAACGAAAGTATCTCTATACGCTTATCTGAAATTCTCACCAATGAATTACATAAGTATTTCTATCTTTATTTTCTGTTTATTTATTATTATTATTCGAAAACTCCATAACCATTTGATATCCGCCTGACTGAGATTTACAAGATGACCATAGCTTGCTTCATACCAACAATCTCCGTGGAATCGACCCTTACTCACGTAAGGTTTTATTACTTGGACGACCCAGTGCACTTGCTGGTTAGTTGTATCGAAATTGTGACAAATTCTGAATTAAGATTAGAGCACCAAGTTTTTGGAGCCATTATCAGGGATCACAATTTCGTGCACCAAGTTTTTGGTGCCGTTGCCGGGGATTGTTCGAGTTTGGACAACTGACGGTCCATCTTGTTTCTCAGATTAGGTAATTTTCTTTTTGTTTTATTTTCAAAAATTTTTCAAAAATCTTTCAAAAAAAAAATTTCTCATCTGTTTTCGAAAATTATTCTAAATTTTTAAGAATGAATTCTAGTGTTTCATGAAACATGTTGAAGCCTGGCTGGCTATAAAGCCATGTCTAATTCTTTTGGACTGTGGCTTCCAACCATCAGCATAGAGGTAAGTTAATTGGAATATCAGCTGTTGAATGCCTGATTTATATCCTAAAACTGGCTGGCTATTAAGCCATGCCCAACCCTTGGATTGGAGCTTTAGGCCAACATTGAAAGATTCCTGGGATTCTTATTAAAAATTTTGAATTTCTTATTTTCTTTTTCCTATATGTTTTTCAAAAAAAAATATACAAAAATCCAAAAAAAATTAATAAAATCATAAAAAATTCAAAAAAACATTTTGTGTTTCTTGTTTGAGTTTTGAGTCAATTTTTAAGTTTGGTGTCAATTGCAGTTTTTCTAAAAATTTATGTATTTTTCGAAAATTCATGCATTCATGGTGTTCTTCATGATCTTCAAGTTGTTCTTGGTAAGTCTTCTTGTTTGATCTTCATATTTTTTTGTTTTGTGTCTTTTCTTGTTTTTCATATGCATTCTTGCATTCTTAGTGTCTAAAAATTAAAAATCTTTAAGTTTGGTGTCTTGCATGTTTTCTTTTCTTGAAAAATTTTCAAAAATAAGTCTTGATTTTTAAAAATCTTTTTCTTAATTTTATATCATATTTTTGAAAATATCATCAACAATTAATGTTTTGATTCAAAAATTTCAAGTTTGTTACTTACTTGTTAAGAAAGATTCAGACTTTAAGTTCTAGAATCATATCTTGTGATTTCTTGTGAATCAAGTCATTAATTGTGATTTTAAAAATCAAATCTTTTTCAAAACTAATTTCAATCATATCTTTTCAAAAATATCTTTTTATCTTATCTTTTTCAAAATCATATCTTTTTAATCATACCTTTTCATATCATATCTTTTTCAAATATCTTTTCTAACTTCTTATCTTCTTATCTTTTAAAAATTGATTTTCAAAATTTGTTTCAACTAACTAATTAACTTTTTGTTTGTTTCTTATCTCTTTCAAAACTACCTAACTAACTATCCCTCTCTAATTTTCGAAAATACCTCCCTCTTTTTCAAAAATTCTTTTTAATTAATTAATTGTTTTAAATTTTAATTTTAAATTTTATTTTCCTTTAATTTTCGAAAATCATTAACTCTTTTTCAAAATTTAATTTTCGAAAACTTCTCTCTCTCATCTTCTTCTATTTATTTAATTCATTCACTAACACATCTCCTCATTTCAAATTACCACTCCTATCCTCACCCTTGTGTTTGGATTATCCATCCTTCTCCATTCCTATTCCCTTTCTCCTTCTACTAACAACAAGGAGCCTCTTTACTGTGACATAGAGGATTCCTCTTCTTTTCTTGTTCTTTTCTCTTTCTTATGGGTAAGAACAAGGAAAAAGGAATTCTTGTTGAAGCTGATCCAGAACCTGAAAGGACTATGAAGAGAAAACTAAGAGAATCTAAATTACAACAATCCAGAGACAACCTTACTGAAAAATTCAAACAAGAAAAGGATATGGCAGCTGAAAATAATAATAATGCAAGGAGGATGCTTGGTGACTTTACTGCACCAAATTCCAATTCACATGGAAGAAGCATCTCCATCCCTACCATTGGAGCAAACAATTTTGAGCTTAAACCTCAATTAGTTTCTCTAATGCAACAAAACTGCAAGTTTCATAGACTTCCATCTGAAGATCCCTTTCAGTTCTTAACTGAATTCTTGCAGATCTGTGATACTGTTGAGACTAATGGAGTAGATCCTGAAGTCTACAGGCTCATGTTTTTCCCTTTTGCTGTGAGAGACAGAGCTAGAATATGGTTGGATTCCCAACCTAAAGACAGCCTGAACTCTTGGGATAAGCTGGCCACGACTTTCTTAGCCAAGTTCTTTCCTCCTTATAAGCTGAGTAAGCTTAGAGTGGATGTTCAAACCTTCAGACAGAAAGAAGGTGAATCCCTCTATGAAGCTTGGGAGAGATACAAGCAACTGACCAAAAAGTGTCCTTCTGACATGCTTTCAGAATGGACCATCCTGGATATATTCTATGATGGTCTGTCCGAATTAGCTAAGATGTCATTGGATACTTCTTCACAAAAGGAGAGTGCAAGGCCATTGAATTGATCACCATGGCCGAACCTGTAAGGGAGGGAGAGGACGTGAATCCCAGTGAGGAAGACCTCCTGGGACGTCCAGTGATCAGTAAGGAGTTTCCCTCTGAGGAACCAAAGGACTCTGAGGTTCATCTAGAGACCATAGAGATTTCATTGAATCTCTTTATGCCATTCATGAGCTCTGATGAGTATTCCTCTTTTGAAGAGAATGAGGATGTTACTGAAGAGCAAGTTGCCAAGTTCCTTGGAGCAATCATGAAGCTGAATGCCAATTTATATGGTAAAGAAACTTGGGGAGATAAACCTCCCCTGTTTACCAATGAACTAAATGCATTGGATCAACTGAGATTGCCTCAGAAGAAACAGGATCCTGGAAAGTTTCTAATACCTTGTACCATAGGCACCATGACCTTTGAGAAGGCTCTATGTGACCTTGGGTCAGGAATAAACCTCATGCCACTCTCTGTAATGGAGAAACTGGGAATCTTTGAGGTGCAAGCTGCTAGAATCTCATTAGAGATGGCAGACAATTCAAGAAAAGAGGCTTATGGTCAGGTAGAGGACGTGTTAGTAAAGGTTGAAGGCCTTTACATCCCTGCTGATTTCATAATCCTAGACACTAGGAAGGAAGAGGATGAATCCATCATCCTTGGAAGACCCTTCCTAGCCACAGCAAGAGCTGTGATTGATGTAGACAGAGGAGAATTGATCCTTCAACTGAATGAGGACAACCTTGTGTTTAAAACTCAAGAATCTCCTTCTGTAACAATGGAGAGGAAGCATGAAAAGCTTCTCTCAGTACAGAGTCAATTAAAGCTCCCACAGTCAAACTCTAAGTTTGGTGTTGGGAGGCCTCATCCAAACTCTAAGTTTGGTGTTGAACTCCCATATCAAAACTCTAAGTTTGGTGTTGGAAAGTCTATAAAATTGACCTGATCACCTGTGTGGCTGCATGAAAACCCACTGTCAAGCTATTGACATTAGAGAAGCACTTGTTGGGAGGCAACCCAATTTTTATTTATCTAATTTTATTTTTATTTTTATTGTTCTTTCATGTTTTATTAGGTTCATGATCATGTGGAGTCACAAAATAAATAAAAAAAAATCAAAAATAGAACAAAAAACAACAGAAGAAAAATCACACCCTGGAGGAAGGGCTTACTGGCGTTTAAACGCCAGAAAGGAGCATCTGGCTGGCGTTCAATGCCAGAACAGAGCATGGATCTGGCGTTGAACGCCCAAAACAAGCAGCATCCTGGCGTTCAGACGCCAGGAATGCACACTGAAAAAAACTGGCGTTGAACGCCAAAAACAAGCATAGAACTGGCATTCAACGCCAGAAACATGCTGCATCTGGGCGCTGAACGCCCAGAACAAGCACCAATTCGGCGTTTAAACGCCAGAATTGCATGCAAAGGCACTTTACATGCCTAATTGGTGTAGGGATGTAATTCCTTGAGACCTCAGGATCTGTGGACCCCACAAGATCATCTCAGCATCTGTGGACCCCACAGGATCCCCACCTACCTCCACTCATACTCTTCCCTCTTCTCATTCATCCTCTCTTCCCAATAAACACCTTTCCCCAAAACTCTTCACCAATCACCTCAATCTCTCTCTTCCCTATTACCCATTCACCACTCACATTCATCCACTCTTCCCCATAAACCTACCTTATAAACCCTACCTACCTTCAAAATTCAAAATCACTTTCCCACCCAAACCCACCTCATATGGCCGAACCTTAACCCCTCTCCCTTCACTATATAAACTTCTCCATTCTTCTTCATTCTCACACAACAAAACCCTCTCATCCCCTTCTTGGCCGAAACATAACCCTCTCTCCCTCTCTTCCATTTCTTCTTCTTCTTCTTCTTTTCTTTCTTCTCTTGCTCGAGGGCGAGCAATATTCTAAGTTTGGTGTGGTAAAAGCATAAGCTTTTTGTTTTTCCATTACCATTGATGGCACCTAAGACCGGAGAATCCTCTAGAAAAGAGAAAGGGAAGACAAAAGCTTCCACCTCCGAGTCATGGGAGATGGAAAGATTCATCTCCAAAGCCCATCAAGACCACTTCTATGATGTTGTGGCCAAGAAGAAGGTGATCCCCGAGGTCCCTTTCAAACTCAAGAAAAATGAGTAATCGGAGATCCGACATGAGATCTAAAGAAGAGGTTGGGAAGTTCTAACAAACCCCATCCAACAAGTCGGAATTCTAATGGTTCAAGAGTTCTATGCTAATGCATGGATCACTAGGAACCATGATCGAAGTAAGAACCCGAACCCAAATAATTATGTCACTATGGTTCGGGGGAAATACTTAGATTTTAGTCCAGAAAATGTGAGGTTGGCATTCAACTTGCCAATGATGGAAGAGAACGCACGCCCCTACACAAGAAGAGTCAACTTTGATCAAAGGTTGGACCAAGTCCTCATGGACATATGTGTGGAAGGAGCTCAATGAAAGATTGACTCAAAAGGCAAACTGGTTCAACTGAGAAGACTGGACCTTAAGAACCCGAACCCAAATAATTATGTCACTATGGTTCGGGGGAAATACTTAGATTTTAGTCCAGAAAATGTGAGGTTGGCATTCAACTTGCCAATGATGGAAGAGAACGCACGCCCCTACACAAGAAGAGTCAACTTTGATCAAAGGTTGGACCAAGTCCTCATGGACATATGTGTGGAAGGAGCTCAATGAAAGATTGACTCAAAAGGCAAACCGGTTCGACTGAGAAGACTGGACCTTAAGCCTGTAGCTAGAGGATGGTTGGAGTTTATTCAACGCTCAATCATTCCCACTAGCAACCGGTCTGAAGTTACTATAGACCGGGCCATCATGATCCATAGCATCATGATTAGAGAAGAGGTGGAGGTTCATGAGATTATACCTCAAGAACTCTACAAGGTGGCTGACAAGTCCTCCACTATGGCAAGGTTAGC
>NC_029787.2:102664402-102681950 GCF_000816755.2 Arachis ipaensis | reverse complement strand
TAACAACCGGAACAACCGGTCTGAAGTTACTATAGACCGGGCCATCATGATCCATAGCATCATGATTGGAGAAGAGGTGGAGGTTCATGATCAAGAACTCCAAGAACTCTACAAGGTGGCTGACAAGTCCTCCACTATGGCAAGGTTAGCCTTTCCTCACCTCATTTGCCACCTATGCAATTCGGCTGGGATTGACATAGAGGGAGATATCCTCATTGAAGAGGACAAGCCCATCATTAAGAAAAGGATGGAGCAAACAAGAGAGCCTATTCATGGATCTCAAGAGACGCATGAAGAAGCTCATCACCAAGAAATCCCTAAGATGCCTCAAGGGATGTACTTTCCTCCACAGAATTTTTGGGAGCAAATCAACACCTCCCTAGGAGAATTAAGTTCCAACATGGGACAATTAAGGGTGGAACATCAATATCACTCCATCATCCTCCATGAAATTAGAGAAGATCAAAGAGCAATGAGGGAGGAGCAACAAAGACAAGGAAGAGACATAGAAGAGCTCAAGGACATCATTGGTTCCTCAAGAAGGAAACGCCACCATCACTAAGGTGGACTCATTCCTTGTTCTCAAATTTTCTATTTTTCGTTTTCTTTATGTTATGTGCTTATCTATGTTAGTGTCTTATTACATGATCATTAGTATTTAAGTGTCTATGCCTTAAAGTAGTGAATATGAATCCATCACCTCTCTTAAATGAAAAATGTTTTAAAAACAAAAGAACAAGAAGTACATGGTTTCGAATTCATCCTTGAAACTAGTTTAATTATTTTGATGTGGTGGCAACACTTTTTGTTTTCTGAATGAATGCTTGAACAGTGCATATGTCTTTTGAAGTTGTTGTTTAAGAATGTTAAATATGTTGACTCTTGAAAGAATGATGAACAGGAGACATGTTATTTGATAATCTGAAAAATCATAAAAATGATTCTTGAAGCAAGAAAAAGCAGTGAATAGAGAAAAGCTTGCAAAAAAAAAGAGAAAAGAAAAATAGTGAAAAAAAAAGAGAGAGAAAAAGCAAGCAGAAAAAGCCAAAAGCTCTTAAAACCAAAAGGCAAGAGAAAAAGCCAATAGCCCTTAAAACCAAAAGGCAAGGGTAATAAAAAGGATCCCAAGGCTTTGAGCATCAGTGGATAGGAGGGCCTAAAGGAATAAAATACTGGCCTAAGCGGCTAAACCAAGCTGTCCCTAACCATGTGCTTGTAGCGTGAAGGTGTCAAGTGAAAACTTGAGACTGAGCGGTTAAAGTCAAGGTCCATGAACTAAGAGAGTCAATAACACTATTCTGAACCTCAATGGATAAAGTGAGATGCCAAAACTATTCAAGAGGCAAAAAGCTACAAGTCCCGCTCATCTGATTGGAGCTATGTTTCATTGATATTTTGGAATTTATAGTATATTCTCTTCTTTTCGTCCTATTTGATTTTCAGTTGTTTGGGGACAAGCAACAATTTAAGTTTGGTGTTGTGATGAGCAGATAATTTTATACGCTTTTTGGCATTATTTTTAGTATATTTTAGTAGGATCTAGTTACTTTTAGGGATGTTTTTATTAGTTTTTATGTTAAATTCACATTTCTGGACTTTACTATGAGTTTGTGTGTTTTTCTGTGATTTCAGGTATTTTCTGGCTGAAATTGAGGGACTTGAGCAAAAATCAGATTCAGAGGTTGAAGAAGGACTGCTGATGTTGTTGGATTCTGACCTCCCTGCACTCAAAGTGGATTTTCTGGAGCTACAGAACTCCAAATGGCGCGCTTTCAACGGCGTTGGAAAGTAGACATCCAGGGCTTTCTAACAATATATAATAGTTCATACTTTGCCCGAGTTTAGATGACGCAAAATGGCGTTGAACGCTAGTTCTATGCTGCAGTCTGGAGTTAAACGCCAGAATCACGTCACGAACCAGAGTTGAACGCCAAAAACACATTACAACTTGGCGTTCAACTCCAAAAGAAGCCTTTGCACGTGAAAGCTTCATGCTCAGCCCAAGCACACACCAAGTGGGCCCCATAAGTGAATTTTTGCATCAATTACTTACTTCTGTAAACCCTAGTAGCTAGTCTAGTATAAATAGGACTTTTTACTATTGTATTTACATCTTGGGACGTTAGTTCTTAGATCATGGGGGCTGGCCATTTGGCCATGCCTGAACCTTTCACTTATATATTTTTCAACGGTAGAGTTTTTGCACTCCATAGATTAAGGTGTGGAGCTCTGCTGTTCCTCATGATTTAATATCCTATTCCAGTATGATCGAGAACCGACAGATGATTAGCCACGCAGTGACAGCGCATTGGACCATTTTCACTGAGAGGACAGGATGTAGCCATTGACAATGGTGATGCCCTATATAAAGCTTGCCATAGAAAGGAGTAGGAATGATTGGATGAAGACAGTAGAAAAGCAGAGGTTCAGAGGAATGAAAGCATCTCTATACGCTTATCTGAAATTCTCACCAATGAATAACATAAGTATTCCTATCTTTATTTTCTGTTTATTTATTATTATTATTATTCGAAAACTCCATAACCATTTGATATCCACCTGACTGAGATTTACAAGGTGACCATAGCTTGCTTCATACCAACAATCTCCGTGGGATCGACCCTTACTCACGTAAGGTTTTATTACTTGGACGACCCAGTGCACTTGCTGGTTAGTTGTATCGAAATTGTGATAAATTCTGAATTAAGATTAGAGCACCAAGTTGTTGGAGCCATTACCAGGGATCACAATTTCGTGCATCAATGCCTCAAGGGATGTACTTTCCTCCACAAAACTATTGGGAGCAAATTAACACCTCCCTAGGAGAATTGAGTTCCAACATGGGACAACTGAGGGAGGAGCAACAAAGGCAAGGAAGAGACACTGAGGAGCTAAAGCACTCCATAAGATCTTCAAGAGGAAGAACTAGCCGCCATCACTAAGGTGGACCCGTTCTTTAATTTCCTTGTTCTTTATTTTTCTATTTTTTTGTTTACTATGCTCTATGTTTATTCATGTTTGTGTCTTTATTACATGATCATTAGTGTTCAAGTGTCTATTTCTTAAAGCTATGAATGTCCTATGAATCCATCACCTTTCTTAAATGAAAAATGCTTTAATTACAAAAGAACAAGAAGTACATGAATTTCGAATTCATCCTTGAGATTAGTTTAATTATTTTGATGTGGTGACAATACTTTCTGCTTTTTGAATGAATGCTTGAACAGTGCATATGTCTTTTGAATTTGTTGTTTATGAATGTTAAAATTGTTGGCTCTTGAAAGAATAACGAAAAAGGAGAAATGTTATTGATAATATGAAAAATCATAAAATTGATTCTTGAAGCAAGAAAAAACAGTGAAGAACAAAGCTTGCAAAAAATAAAAAATAAAAAAATAAAAAAATAAAAAAATAATAAAAGAAAGAAAAAGGAAAAGCAAGCAGAAAAAGCCAATAGCTCTTTAAACCAAAAGGCAAGAGCAAAAAGCCAGTAACCCTTTAAACCAAAAGGCAAGGGTAATAAAAAGGATCCAAGGCTTTGAGTATTAATGGATAGGAAGGCCCAAAGGAATAAAATCCTGGCCTAAGAGGCTAAACCAAGCTGTCCCTAACCATGTGCTTGTGGCGTGAAGGTGTCAAGTGAAAAGCTTGAGACTGAGCGGTTAAAGTCGTGATCCAAAGCAAACAGAGTCTGCTTAAGAACCATGGACACCTCTAATTGGGGACTCTAGCAAAGCTGAGTCACAATCTGAAAAGGTTCACCCAGTTATGTGTCTGTGGCATTTATGTATCCGGTGGTAATACTGAAAAACAAAGTGCTTAGGGCCACGACCAAGACTCATAAAGTAGCTGTGTTCAAGAATCAACATACTAAACTAGGAGAATCAATAACACTATCTGAATTCTGAGTTCCTATAGATGCCAACTATTCTAAACTTCAAAGGATAAAGTGAGATGCCAAAACTGTTCAGAGGCAAAAAGCTACTAGTCCCGCTCATCTAATTGGAGCTAAGTTTCATTGATATTTTGGAATTTATAGTATATTCTCTTCTTTTTATCCAATTTGATTTTCAGTTGCTTGGGGACAAGCAACAATTTAAGTTTGGTGTTGTGATGAGCGGATAATTTATACGCTTTTTGTCATTGTTTTTAGGTAGTTTTTAGTATGATTTAGTTAGTTTTTACTATGTTTTTATTAGTTTTTATGCAAAATTCACATTTCTAGACTTTACTATGAGTTTGTGTGTTTTTCTGTGATTTCAGGTATTTTCTGGCTGAAATTGAGGGACCTGAGCAAAAATCTGATTCAGAGGCTGAAAAAGGACTGCAGATGCTGTTGGATTTTGACCTCTTTGCATTCGAAATAGATTTTCTAGAGCTAAAGAAATCCAATTGGCTCACTCTCAATTGCGTTGAAAAGTAGACATTCAGGTCTTTCCAGCAATATATAATAGTTCATACTTTGCCCGAGTTTTGACGACGCAAACTGGTGTTCAAACGCCAACTTCTTGCCTTGTTCTGAAGTTAAACGCCAGAAACAGGTTACAAACCAGAGTTAAACGCCACAAACAGGCTGCAACCTGGCGTTTAACTCCAAGAGAATCCTCTACACGTGTAAAGCTCAATGCTCAGCCCAAGTATACACCAAGTGGGCCTCGGAAGTAGATTTCTGTACTATCTATCTTAGTTTACTCATTTTCTGTCAACCTAGGTCACTAGTTTAGTATAAAAACTACTTTTAGAGACTTACTATATACCTCATGACATTTTCACATCTGAATTTTGTATCCTCTACGGCATGAGTCTCTAAACTCCATGGTTGGGGGTGAGGAGCTCTGCTGTGTCTCGATGGATTAATGCAATTACTTCTGTTTTCTATTCAATCACGCTTGTTTCTGTTCTAAGATACTCGCTCGTACTTAACCATGATGAATGTGATGATCCGTGACACTCATCACCATTCTCAACCTATGAACGCGTGCCTGACAACTACTTCCGTTCTATCTTAGATTGAGTGTGTATCTCTTTGATTCCTGGTTCACGTGTTTGATTGCATCTCCTGACAACAGAGCATTCGAATCCATGAGATCAGAGTCTTCGTGGTATAGACTATAATCATTGGCGGCCATTCCTGAGATTTGGAAAGTCTAAACCTTGTCTGTGGTATTCCGAGTAGGATCTGGGATGGGATGACTGTGACGAGCTTCAAACTCACGAGTGCTGGGCGTAGTGACAGACGCAAAAAGATCAATGGATCCTATTCCAACATGAGTGAGAACCGACAGATGATTAGCCATGCAGTGACAACGCATTTAGACCATTTTCACTAAGAGGACGGATAGTAGCCATTGACAACGGTGATCCACCAACATACAGCTTGCCATGGAAGGAGACTTGTGATGCCAAGGCATCTTAGGCTAGTTTCACTAGCATTTTTCTGTTAGTTTTAGTTGTTTTATGCATTTTCTTGAGCTTAAAGTAACCAAGAATGGTTAAATGAATAACAAAGCAATGAACCATCCAAACAGTATGATTTTGATGCAAATTCCATGAGTTTTTAGTTATATTACTTGAATGCTATGAATGGAAGATTCTCATGAAAATTTGCAAGACTTTGATGCAGTTGTTTGGATGATTTCAGGAAAGAAGAGGCTAGGCAAGGAAGCAACAAAAATCAATAAAGGAAGCTTGAATATCACATGTGGAGTTTAAGCTCCAGTTTAAGCTTAAACTAGAGCTTAAACGCCAAAATCATGAAAGCTGAGGAAAAGTTGATAAAGTGCACTAAACATTGCATGTAAATTACAATTGGTCTCTAAGTTTGGTGTGCCTGAAGGCACTCCCAAATCTTATTCAAATTGTATTCAATCTTTCATTCAAGGTGCACGACCAAACATTAAGTTTGGTGTTCCTTTTGAACACAGTTAATGAAAAGCAAGAAGATCCTCTGGATTTAGAAATTCATGACAAGTATACCATTTGCATGTTTTAATACTTTGATTTCAATTACTTTAGGTAGTGAAATTGTTTAGGATCAAAGAGCCAAAGTGACTATGATTTATTAGAATTATGCACATTCATTAAGGACAACCAACATGATTTCATGTCATCAGGAGACATTACCAAACACTAAGTTTGGTGTCCAGTAATAAGTGTGCATACATACAAAGGTCACGGCTATAAGCTCAGGAAGTCAATCATTGATTTACAATTCAAAAAGAAGGAAAAACATGTACAAGTACTATTCATTATTCACATGACCGAAAAAAAAAATAATACTAACTCGGGATTATCAACCAAAAGTCCATTATCAAGAGCAACCTAAATACAAAACATTTAGTCACACAAAGAGGTGCTGGGCACCAATGTCTCAAGAAGAAATGTGAACTAAAATGCCTGGAGTGGATATGTGTAGTGCAGTGATAAGAAAAAGAAAATGCCAAAGACTTGTGCAACACATGACACTAAGCAAACAAGGATCAAAGGAGCTCTAAGAAAAAGAAAAGAAAAACAAAGAAGAGAAAAGTGCCAAGGACATAAGAGTAACAAGAGGCCATAGCAGTGTTTGATGGATGCAATGAAAAAGTGATAATCTTACCTGATAAGAATGAAAAAGTGATACTGCAACTTTCTGCACAAAACCCTTCTGATGAACTTCAAGTGCTTACTAATGTAGCCAATTTAATTGCTTTCTGTTTCATACTTTCTTGTCAAATAACTCAGGACTTGCTTAGGGACAAGCAAGTATTAAGTTTGGTGTTGTTATGCCAAGGCATCTTAGGCTAGTTTCACTAGCATTTTTCTGTTAGTTTTAGTTGTTTTATGCATTTTCTTGAGCTTAAAGTAACCAAGAATGTTTAAATGAATAACAAAGCAATGAACCATCCAAACAGTATGATTTTGATGCAAATTCCATGAGTTTTTAGTTATATTACTTGAATGCTATGAATGGAAGATTCTCATGAAAATTTGCAAGACTTTGATGCAGTTGTTTGGATGATTTCAGGAAAGAAGAGGCTAGGCAAGGAAGCAACAAAAATCAATAAAGGAAGCTTGAATATCACATGTGGAGTTTAAGCTCCAGTTTAAGCTTAAACTGGANTTACTCTGGTATGAAACCCAATTGAATATCATGGTTTATGGGATTGGGCCTGAAGGATTGATGAGTCTGGAATTTCAATTTTTTGAGTCATGTGTCATTTCCACTTTCTCTTTACATTCTGCAACTTAATTCATGCAATCACCCCCATTCCCTTTTAATTTCAGCAATTTAGCTTCTGCTCTTTAATTCATGCAATTTAAGATTCCGCCATTTCAATTTCTTGCCATTTACGTTTCCCGCCAATTTTACATTCCGCAATTCTCATCTAATTCTTGATTCCGCTCAACTAGACACACTTCTAATCCGAATTGCTCATTCAACCAATCCTTGTGGGATTCGACCTCACTCTATTGTGAGTTTTTACTTGACGATAACCGGTGCACTTGCCGGAAGGAATTTTGCCGATCGTGCAATTTCCTAAATCGTGGCATAACTAGTTTATGCGCATCAACTTGCATGCGTGAAGAAGAAGACAGTAGAAAAGCAGAGATTCAGAAGACAGAGCATCTCCAGAACCTCAACCTGTTCTCCATTACTGAATCACAAGTAACCTTTATTTCATGTTATTTAGTTTTCATAAACAAAAGTAATTTTTATCGTTAATCTCCTGACTAAGATTTACAAGATAACCATAGATTGCTTCAAGCCGACAATCTCTGTGGGATCGACCCTTACTCACGTAAGGTATTACTTGGACGACCCAGTGCACTTGCTGGTTAGTTGTGGGGAGTTGTGAAAAGTGTGAATCACAATTTTATGTACCAATGGCCATATTCTGAAAAACGACGCGGGCGCGTGAGGCACGCGTTTGCATGATAGGGCTTGTGCTTCCAGCACCATTCCAGCCCTACTCTACCATAACTCTCTGCCATACACCTCTTTACATCGATTTTACAGGGCCACGCAGTCTCGTGGGTGACGTGGATGCGTGGGAAGGCTATTTTTCAACATGACGCGGATGCGTCAGCGACGCGGTCGCGTGGGCATGCTTGTGCCTAAGGCACGCCTCCAGCCACGCTCTCACGTGACTTTTTGTTCAATTCTCTTTTCTTCCGAATGCACCTATGACGCAGACGCGTCAGCAACGCTTGCGCGTCGCGTGCTTTTTTTTTTTTATGCAGTATGCAAATGCAAATGCAGGCTATATGCAGAGATTATGAGAAGAGTAATTAACAAAAAAATAAAGATAGAATAAAGTAACATAAAACTAAGACTGAAACTGAATGATCATACCATGGTGGGTTGTCTCCCACTTAGCACTTTTAGTTATTGTCCTTAAGTTGGACATTTGGTGAGCTCTTTGTCATGGTGGCTTGTGCTTGAACTCGTCTTGAAACTTCCACCAATGCTTAGACTTCCAATAAGCTCTATCAATACCAAGTAAATTCCTCAAGCTTTGATGGAGTTCTTCACAAGCTTTGAGCTCCCAAATTTGGTCCTCATGTATGCCTAGATCCCAAATCTTGTTTCTGCACCCGTCTTCAAGTGGAACATGATGATTCCATCCGGGTGGTAAGCAATCCGAATTCTCACTATGGTATCCAAACAGCTTCCTAGACCCATTCAATCGAGCTCTACACCAATACTTACACTTTAACTTGGAGTGTGCAACCGTATTGAACCTTGCAGGGCAACTCCTACCACTAACCATTTTCCTTTTACTTTTAATGCCACAAAGAGTTCTAAGTTGACCATCTGTCTCAAGTAAACCATATTCAAGTGGGATGAGAAAGCTAAGGGATATGAATTTTACCCACTTGAATGTTGTGAAGGATGATGGTGACTTAGGCGGAGAGGTCTCTAACAACTTTGGCAAGGTGATTTCAAGCTCCACTTTCTTGTGCTCTTCTTTGACAACTTCCACCTCTTTGCAAGCTTCTTCAATTCCAACCTCTTCCTCTTGGTAGCTTTCTTCCAAATCAAACTCTTCTTTATGGCTTACCAAGGGCATGGGAGGTTGTGCTTCCTCTTCTTTAATCTCCATCTCTTGATTAACCTCTGCAGAGTCTTCAACTATGATATGCCTTGGAGGTTGTACACCTTCCTCAACATCAACATCAAACATCTTTGAAGGAGGCTCTATGATTGGACTTTCCCATGGAGGTCAGCGTCTTCTAAATCTGCAACAACTTCTTCCTCTTCAATAATTACTGCTTTGTCCAGTTGTTTTAGTATAAAATCGTACTCATCCTTGATGATTTTCTTTCCATGATAACTCCTTTCAACTATTCCTTCATCTTCAAGGGTCTCTCCTATCTCCACATTTTGGGCCTCCTCTTGCTCTAAGACAACATCAGACTCCTCCTTGATCTCTTCCTTCACTAATTCTTCAACCACTCCTTCAACTTCAAGGGTTTCCACTACCTTCATCTGTAGGGCCTCCTCTAGCTTCTTATGAAGTATGGATTTGCGAAGATGATTTCTTCTTTCTTGTTCCATATCAATAGCATAACTGGGATCATCTTGCTCTTGGATTGATGGATGTGGGTGCTCTTCCATGGAGGGTGGTGATGGGATGGGAATATTATTATGTGGTTGAAAAGGAAGTGCACTAAAGCTTGAGGGTTGAATATTGGAGGTAGAGGGTTGGTCCATGTGGGATATAAGATTTTGGAGTGTAGAGGTGAGACCAATGATATTAGAGATGAGTGTGTTGTTATCCAATGAAGGTTGGGGTGGATAGGAGGGTTCATTTATTGGGAGAAAGGTCTCATAATACGGAGGTGGTTCTTCTTGATAAGGATATGGAGATGGTGGATATTGAGGCGGTGGTTCTGGGTGTGGTTCATGTGGTGGTTGGTGTGGTGGATGTGGGTTAGGGTCATATGGGGGTGTTTGGTGGTAAAGTGCTTGTGAGTATGGTGGTTCAAAGGTATGTTGGGGAGGCAATTCATAAGCATATGGCAGGGCTTGTTGGTAACTACAAGAGGGTCCACCATATTCATCATCTTGGTATACTCCCTGGAATGGCTCTTGACCATAGTAATTTGGTGGAGGTGGTTTGTCACGAAAGGGTCCACCATAACTATTGTCTTGGTATGCATCACAGAATGGTTGTTGGTTATAGCGCATTGGAGGGTGTTGTTGCCAAGAGGGTTGATCAAATCCTTGTGGCTCCTCCCATCTTTGATTCTTCCAACCTTGATGCCTATTTTCATTATAGTTTCCATTCTTTACAATAACATTGGAACTAAACTTGAAACCAGAGGGGTGAGAATTCATAATAGCAATTAAAGAAAAAAATTAATAAAAATTAATGAAAATAAACTCCTAAAACTAGAAATACTAAAAAAAAGAAACAAAAAAGAAAATAAAAATTAAAAACAAAACTAAAAATAAATAAACAGGCAAGAAGAAATATTTACAATAACCAATAATAAGGCACACGTTTGCAATTCCCTGGCAACGGCGCCATTTTTGACGAACTGGATTTCTTCCGGTAAAGAATTTTTATAAAAATAATCGCGTTGTAAGTATAGTTTCTAAACCAACAGAGAATCCTTTCGTACAAAAGTTTGGTTGTCACAAGTAAAAAAACCCAATAAAATTTATAACCGAAGTATTTAAACCTCGGGTCGTATTCTCAAGGAATTGCAGGGAAGTATGATTTATTATTGGTTATGAAAAAAGGTATGTTTTTGGGTTTTTTTTAAATAGGGAACAAGTCATTTAAATGGCAAGAAAAATAAAGTAATAATTATGAAAGCTCTTGGCAAGGTATAAGAACTGGAAATCCCATCCTAGTTATCCTTATCAGGTGTGATGAGAATTATTTATTGCTCCCACTTAGTTAACCCTTACTAAATAAAAGAAAGTCAAGTGGACCAATCAATTTGATCCTCAAGTCCTAGTCAACTCCTGTGGAAAGACTAGCCTTAGAGCGATCCAAATCAATCAGTGAGAATTCCAATTTTCAATCAACTGCTGAGTTTGACAACTCAAGTGTTACCAATTACTTAACCAAAACCAAAAGGATAAAAATCTAAATTAAATTGAAAGCATCATAAATAGAATAAAACAATCATAAATCTGAAATACCTCAAATTATATTAAATAGAATATTCAAATCTAACATGGAAAGATTTATAAGCCAATTTGGCAACATAAGTAATTAACAAGTAAAAGAATTAGAGTAAATAAAAGTAGAAGAGAAACATAAATTAAAGGAAAATTGAACTGGAATTTGAAGAAATAACCATAAAATAAGAGAAATCCTAATTCTAAAAATCTAAATCCTAAATCCTAAACCCTAAGAGAGAGGAGAGAGCCTCTCTCTCTCTAAAATTACATCTAAACCTAAAATTGTGAATTATGAATGTTGTATTTTTTGTTTGTATGAATGGATTGATTCTCCCACTTTATAGCCTCTAATCTGTGTTTTCTGGGCCGAAAACTGGGTCAAAAATAGCCCAAAAATCGCCCCCAATGATTTTTGATACGTCCAGCACGCTACAAATTCACGCATACGCGTCGTAACTTATAAATCATTGTGAAGCCCTGGATGTTAGCTTTCCAAGGCAACTAGAACCGTGTCATTTGGACCTCTGTAGCTGAAATTATGGTCAACTTAGTACCAGGAGGTCAGGCTGGACAGCTTTAGCAGTTCCTTCAGTTTCTTGTATTCCTTCCACTTTTGCATGCTTCCTTTCCATCTTCTAAGCCATTCCTGCCCTGTAAACTCTCAAAACACTTAACACACATATCAAGGCATCGAATGGTAATAAGAGAGGATTTAAACATAGCAAATTTAAGAGCACGAAGCATGTTTTCAATCATAGCACCAAATCAGGAAGGAAATTGTAAAACCATGCATTTTGTATGGATAAGTGTATGAAAGATTGATAAAATCCACTCAATTGAGCACAAGATAAACCGTAAAATAGTGATTTATCAATCACGCTTGATTCTATTCTAAGATACTCACTCGTACTTCAATCTGGAGAATGATATGATCCGTGACACTCATCATTATTCTCAATTCTATGAACGCGTGCCTGACAACCACTTCCGTTCTATCTGAGCTCAACGTAGTCATTGGGCGACAGCTTGAGTGCGTATCTCTTGGATATCTAATACACGGACCGAGTCCGTGAGATTACTATCTTCGTGATATAGGCTAGAATCATTGGCAGCATTCCTGGGATCCAAAAAGTCTAAACCTTGTCTGTGGTATTCCGAGTAGGATCCGGGAAGGGATGACTGGGACGAGTTTCAAACCTGCGAATGTT
This sequence comes from Arachis ipaensis, assembly GCF_000816755.2. NCBI lineage: Eukaryota > Viridiplantae > Streptophyta > Magnoliopsida > Fabales > Fabaceae > Arachis > Arachis ipaensis. The sequence continues at coordinate 102,669,620 of NC_029787.2, read as the reverse complement.
GGGCACAGTGACAGTGTGCAAAAGGATCAATGGATTCTATTCTGATGCTAGTGGGAACCGACAGATGATTAGCCATGCGGTAGCTGTGCCTGGTATTTTTCATCCGAGATGAGAAATCCGACAGTTGATTAGCCGTGCAGAAACCGTAGAGGACCATTTTCACTGAGAGGATCTTACAGCTTACCATGGAAGGGAGCACGCATGATTGGAAGAAGGCAGTAGAAAAGCAGAGGTTCAGAAGCAACAAAGCATCTCCAGACGCTTATCTGAAATTCCCACCAATGAATTTCATAAGTAACTTTATTTTATTTTATGTTTTTTTATATTTTAATTATCAAAACCTCATAACCATTTGAATCCGCCTGACTGAGATTTACAAGATGACCATAGCTTGCTTCAAGCCGACAATCTCCGTGGGATCGACCCTTAATCACTTAAGGTTTATTACTTGGACGACCCAGTGCACTTGCTGGTTAGTTGTGTGGAGTTGTGAAAAGTGTGAATCACGATTTCCCACACCACCTCCCTATACTCTCATCTAGAAGCTTCCTTTCCTTCATTCATATTAATCAACAAAGTTTTTTTTCCGTTAAATAAGAGTTAGCTTTCAAAATCAAATAATGATATTATTATGTCTTGTTATATATATCATGTCTAAAATAAGTCAAGTTTTTAAAGTTTTTATTGATAAATATTGCAAGGTGCACAAAATTAATCACTATACGTGTAACAACAAGAATCAATAATCTTTCACCAAATCAAAGTTGATGATAAAACAATATAACATGCATATATATAGATAGGCTTAGCTTTCTAGGAAATATGATAAAGTATATATAAATAAAATGCGGCCTTGTAATTAAAAGGAGACCTAGCTAGCTAGCTGTTTGACAAATCATGTAATAATAAATATATAATGCGAAGCTGCCATCAAACTTCTCTAATAATAATCACATTATCATATAGTAACATTGATGTTTCCCATGTCAGTTGCTAGCTATCATTCTCAAAATGCCATCTATCATAACAAAAAAATTAGAATAAAATAAAATATGGTTTATCTATCTTGTAACCACCTCAATTTATCCCTCGAATTAAATTCAGTCAACCAATTTTGTCCTCGCGATAAGGTTAGTTCAAACTTCAAGGACTGATATATGATGTCTCATTTGTGATATTTTAGAGAAAACATCAGGGACTAATTGCATCAAGACTAATTGCAAGAACACCTTTATTGGAAAATTATTTCTACTTTCCGAATCCCAACTCATACTATGCAGCTACTTGACTAACTAAACTAAAATTCTGTTAATCAATTGCCAACAATTTATAAAAGGTTTATCAATTGATCCTAACTGTCTAGTTTCACTTTAGGAATAGAAAGCCAGAAACAATAACCAGTTAGAGTACCTGAAAATGTGATCGAAATCCTCCACTACAATGTTGGCTATGGTCGAGTACTTGCTATCAAGAACACTGGCCCAAATTTGGAAGAAGTTTCAAAGAGGGGCCTCAAAACTGTCCAGCTCTTATATCTCTATCAAGCCGATCTGCATTCAGCGTCCCTAGAAGCTCTCTAAAGTCTTCATTGAAGATATAATACGCACTGTATTTATTGTAGAAATGAAAATATTTAGAATACCACACAATTTTCAAGTAAATTTGACATCCAATATATTGATAATCGGTTAAAGTAAGAGTGTGTAGTTATCTAAGTCTTCAAATGTGATTCATGATCAAGTAGAATTTATATCAGAAATTAATAATTATGATCAGAAAATGTGTACTTGTAATGATCTTCATAAGCAAAAGCAATGCTAGGATCTCTACCATTCCTAATTGCTTCCCTCACTCTCTCTATCCTTTCAAGAATCCCTTTAACTGCAAAATCAAATGCATCTTCAATGTTAGACCTTGGATCTGCATAAATTATACTTGGAATCAGTTTAATAACCTCTCTCAATGCAACTACCTCATTCTCTGGAATCGCCATTAACACCTTCTCCACAGTGGTATTTTTCTCATTCCATTCCCTCACATCCCTCATAGGTATATAAACTGAATACTTGGTTTGATTCTGCAGTAAATTCCATCGGTACTGCGAATAAACCATGCCAGGGTGGAAGAAAACCAGAACACAACCAGCCACCATTGAATCAAAAATCGACCTTCTTGTGTAAGAATCACCCGAAGGCTATAAACAGAACAATGAATCCCCAAACTCCATTATAACATGAACTGGGTCCTCACATTTTTCTTTACCAATGCCATAGCTGCAATCAATGAATTTGCAAGCACGCAATCTTCTACAATGTTGTATCACTTTTTCTTTAATGGAATCCTCGATTTCAGGCCTAGGAGCTTCCCAAAGGATTCAGAATCTTCTTCTTGACAGATAAACAGAGCTGATACCAGGGCATCTTGGCCAGTTTTACTGACCTTTTCTTTACTATTTTTAGGATAGTTTCATACACTTCTTTAGGAAATTAGCTAGTTTTGGGTAAATATTCACTTATGCCTTGATTCAAGCATACATTGTGTATTTTACATAATTTCATGAGGATTTTGCATAAGTTTAGTGACAAATATTAATATGCATTACTCATGACTTGGACTAGAGCTTTGATGCACTTTATTGCTTGATTTCAGGACCAAAAAGGAAGCAAGAAAAGGGGAGGTAACTTGCAAGATTAATGAGAAAAGTGATTGCCAATAACATTCTCAAAAAGCCATCAATGCCCACGTTAGAGAGTTACGTTAACTAAGTTAACGTGAACTCTAACGTGGAGAAGAAAAGTTGAGCCAACGTTAGTGACACTTAACATTATCACTAACGTTGGCAATTACTCATAAGTGGCCACGTTAACCTAGTTAACGTGGCCTCTAACATTAAGGGGGGAAGAGAAGCCAACGTTAGTGACACTCAACATTGTCACTAACGTTCCAATGCACCCCTTTGCCTTACGTTAAAACCCACGTTAACTAGGTTAACGTGGCTTCTAACGTGGTCCTTGCCAACCTTCGAGAACGTTAGTGACACTTAACATTATCACTAACGTTGGCAATTACTCATAAGGGGCCACGTTAACTTAGTTAACGTGGAAGCTAACGATGAGGAATGAAGGATGAGCCAACGTTAGTGACACTCAACATTGTCACTAACGTTGGGATGGCTAAAGATGGATACGTTAGAGGCCATGTTAACCTCGTTAACGTGGACTCTAACGTGAGACCCAGGGGCACATTGGAACGTTAGTGACAATGTTGAGTGTCACTAACGTTCTCGAAGGTTGGCAAGGACCACGTCTTCTCCCTCTACTCTTTTGTTTTTTCTTTGTTATTTTCAATTCTGTTTGCTAACCCACTAACTGTTTGATATATTGCATCACCCACAACTAACAGCAATTCTGACACAAATATTGTCTGCACCTATTTTCTCTGCTTGTACTTGTTGGTTGTATGACAAGGAGAAGAAGCGGGACTTCAACTTCCTTTGATTCTGAACCGGAGAGAACCTTCCTTAGACTAAGGAGGGAGGCTTGAAACAGTAGCAGAAAATGACTACTTCTATGCTTCCGAAAGAGGGAACACAAGAGGAGTGATGGAGCTAAATAATGTAGATGCTCTGTTGGCCCAAAACAAGCTCATTACCCAGCAGCTGGCTGACCTCACCAAGAAGATGGAGAGGAACCAAGTAGCAGCAATCTCATCTTCATCAACAATCCAAGAAGGAGTGAATGAAGAAGCAGAGGGGAGTCAGGAGCAAGCCAACTACATTGGGAATTCACCAAGGAAAAACTATGATCCTAACTCCAAGACTTACAACCCTGGATGGAGAAATCACCCGAACTTTGGGTGGGGAAGTGAGCAAGATCAAAAGCAATTCACCCAGAGGACATCTCAACACCCCCACAACAACACTTCTCCACATACTTATCAAAACCAAAACAGCACGTCTGCTCCGAATCACTCATCAATTGATGACAAGCTCTCTAAGATCGAAACCTTCATTGAAGGAATATGCAGAGACATTCAAGACAGTAAAGTATTCAGAGAGGAAGTGCAGTCAAACATGCAGAATCAAAATGCTGCCATCACAAAACTGGAGACACAAATCAGCTATCTGTTTAAGCAGCTTCCTAACCACAATTTTTGCTATGATGCCCATTCAAGCAAAAGGGAGGAGTGTCAAGCTATCACACTTAGGAGTGGGACGGAACTGAAGGAACATCCCCAAAAACCACAAGAAGAAGAGCAAGATGGAATGCAACCCCCACGCCAAGTTTGCAGAAAGAAAAAAAGATACCCCAACTGAACGTCTCAAGAGCTCCATACCCCCAGCTATTGAAGAAAAAGGAAGATGACAACCAGTTCTTGAGATTTTTGGAAATCTTCAAGAAGCTACAAATCAACATACCATTTGCTGAAGCCATAGAACAAATGCCACTTTATGCCAAGTTTTTGAAGGAGCTAATGACTAAGAAGAGAAGCTGGAAGAACAATGAGACTGTGATACTAACTGAAGAGTGCAGTGCTATCATTCAGCATAAACTACCTCAGAAACTGAAGGATCCTGGGAGTTTTTAGATCCCTTGCATTATAGGAGAAATCATAGTAGAAAAGGCTCTTTGTGACTTAGGGGCCAGCATCAATTTGATGTCAGTAGCTATGATGAGAAGGATGAAAATTGAGGAGGCTAAACCAACAAAAATGGCTCTACAACTGGCAGACCGGTCGTTCAAATTCCCTCACGGGATAGTGGAGGATTTGCTAGTAAAAGTAGGAGATTTCATATTTCCAGCAGATTTTGTGGTGCTGGACATGCAGGAAGACGCCAAAACCTCCATCATTTTGGGAAGGCCATTCTTGGCCACTGCTGGAGTTGTCATTGATGTTCAAAAGGGTGACCTCACCCTTAGATTACACAATGAAAAGATGACATTCAATGTGTTCAAGGCCATGAGTTATCCACCGGAACAATTGGGGGAATGCATGAGATTAGATGCACTTGAGGATGAAGTGCAGGAGAATTTTGAAGAAGATGAACCTGAAGAGAACGAGAGATTGGTGGAGGAAGAATCTGAATCAAGTGAAGAGGTAGCTACAGCAAAAAGACATATACCAGATGTACCAAAGAAATGGAACGAAAAATCAGAAGCACCCAAACTTGAACTCAAAGCATTGCCACCCACTCTCAAATATGCATATCTAGAAGAAA
>NC_029787.2:102663884-102664381 GCF_000816755.2 Arachis ipaensis | reverse complement strand
AGATGTTGGAAAGACTTGCAGGGCACGCATATTATTGTTTTCTCGACGGTTATTCAGGATATAACCAAATAGTGGTTGATCCAAGAGACTAAGAGAAAACCTCATTTACCTGTCCATATGGAGTGTTTGCCTATAGGCGCATGCCATTTGGATTATGTAATGCCCCTGCAACTTTCCAACGTTGCATGCTTTCTATCTTTTCAGATATGATAGAAAAATTCATTGAAGTTTTTATGGATGATTTCTCGGTATTCGGAGATTCTTTTCCTAGTTGCCTACATCACCTCGCCTTGGTATTGAAAAGATGCCAAGAGACCAATTTGGTCTTGAACTGGGAAAAATGCCACTTCATGGTGACAGGAGGAATAGTCCTTGGTCACAAGGTCTCTCACCAAGGCATTAAGGTTGATAGAGCTAAAGTAGAACTTATTGAAAAACTACCCCCACCTAGTGATGTCAAGGCAATTAGAAGTTTTTTAGGGCATGTTGGTTTTTAC
>NC_029787.2:102661346-102663759 GCF_000816755.2 Arachis ipaensis | reverse complement strand
CGTGGGAGGAGCCATATCTCTTCAAGAAATGTTCAGATGGAATTCTTAGAAGATGTGTTTCGGAAGAGGAAGGGAGAGAAGTCCTGTGGAACTGCCACGGTTCATGCTATGGCGGACACTTTGGAGGGGACAGAACTGCAGCAAAGGTGTTACAAAGCGGATTCTTTTGGCCCACCCTTTTCAAGGATGCCAAGGAACTAGTAAAAAGCTACAATGAATGCCAAAGATCTGGAAACCTGCCCAAAAGAAATGCCATGCCACAAAATTTTATCTTGGAACTGGAACTGTTTGATGTGTGGGGAATTGATTTCATGGGACCATTCCCAACCTCATATGCAAACAAGTACATCCTGGTAGCAGTGGATTATGTTTCCAAGTGGGTAGAGGCTATTGCAACCCCAACTAATGATAACAAGGTAGTCATGAACTTCTTCAAGAAGAATATCTTTAGCCAGTTTGGAGTCCCAAGAGCCCTCATCAGTGATGGAGGGAGCCATTTTGTAACAAACCACTAGAAGCTCTCCTCTTACGATATGGGGTAAAACACAAAGTAGCCACACCTTACCATCCTCAAACAAGTGGGCAAACTGAGATATCCAACAGAGAGCTGAAGAGGATCTTGGAAAAGACTGTGGGCGCATCTAGAAAGGATTGGTCGAAGAAGTTGGATGATGCTCTTTGGGCATAAAGAACAGCATTCAAAACTCCATTTAGAATGTCTCTATATCAACTAGTCTATGGGAAGGCTTGTCATTTACCACTGGAGCTGGAACACAAACCTCTTTGGGCTATCAAGATACTAAATTTTGACAGTATTGCTGCTGGTGCAAAAAGGATCTTGCAGCTGCAAGGATGGAGGAATTCAGGTCACAAGCCTATGAAAACATTAAGATGTATAAAGAGAAGGCAAAGAGAAAACATGACATGCATCTGGCACCCAGGAGTTTCGAAAAAGGGCAGCAAGTACTCCTTTACAATTCTAAATTAAGGCTGTTCCCAGGAAAACTCAAGTCAAGGTGGTCCGGACCTTTCATGGTTACAAAAGTATCACCATATGGCCACATCGAAATCACGGATGAAGGTTCAGAAAGGACTTTTACAGTGAATGGACAAAGACTCAAGCATTATCTGGGAACATGGGGGAAAACCCCAGAGTAAAGTACCATCTCAAGTAATTAAGGACTCGTCGAGCTAGCGACGATAAAAGAGCGCTCTGTTGGGAGGCAACCCAACCTCAGGTAGTTTCACTTTCATCTTTATTTCAATAAAAATCACAAAGTTGTTTCCCCTGTATTGTAAGGAGCTAAGTTTGGTGTTCCACACCAGAACAATCCAAGAGTGATAGTGTAGTTCTAAGTTTGGTGTTCCACTAAAGAACATTGGTTAGAATTACACTCCACTCCAAAAGAACATTGCTAGCTCCATCCAATCAAGAGAAACCACTTAGATGTAGTTAGACTTTAGGTGATCATTGCTTTGCTGATGGCAAGATATGAGGGTCTCTGCATAAATGCAATGTTTTGTACTGGGCAAAGAACTAAGTTTGGTGTTCACACACCAAATTGAGTTCGAGAGGCACATGCATGCATGTAAGCTAACTATGTCTCAAGTGCTTTGGGAACAAGCAAATTCCAGTAACCTTGCAGGAATCTTATAAGGAAATGGTGCACCTTTACCCAAAGAAGCGAGGCAGCAAAAACTAGGATGATGACAAAGAGAGAGGGGGACCAGAGATCATCACCCGAAGGTTGTATTGTTACCTAATTCCATTGTACTCAGAATTGTTAAAAGTTGAAAGTCCGAATGCACTTTTGATTTGTAGTTGCTCGTAGTTGAACCCTTTTTAAATTCTGTCTTTTAAGTTTTCCTTCTGAATAGGTCCATGATTTCTGGTTTAAATGTCACTGCATCATTCCCGTATTTACTTGTAAGCTTGTCCATTTTAAATCAAATTAAAGAAGAGAATGATTATGTTTTTAAAATACCAGAGTAGAGTTCCTAATGTGGAGGTGCATTCATGAATCTTTGGGGTAGTCATAAGTTAGCTAAGTTAGTTCAACCACAAGGTTAGGAGGACAACTATCTATCCTGAATACTTGACTTTGGATATACTCATGAGACTAAGTTAATAACAAGATCCTAAGAAGAGAAAAGGGAAAGAACAATGGAAGTGAAAAACAAAAGAAAAAGAGTAAGTAATAAGGCTAGGCATCAATGGTTTTACCCTTGAGGCAAGTGTCTGTGGTGCTCCTGTGTGAGGGATCTACTTGGATGAATAAGCTCTTAGGGGTGCTTTATCACTTGGTAACTTGGGTTAACTAACCCGGGATTATCAGCTGAAAATCCATTATCAAGAGTAACCCTCACTACAGAGCATTTAGTAACCCAAAGAGGTACTGGACACCAAGGTCTT
>NC_029787.2:102652500-102661272 GCF_000816755.2 Arachis ipaensis | reverse complement strand
GGATGAGCCAACGTTAGTGACACTCAACATTGTCACTAACGTTGGGATGGCTAAAGATGGCTACGTTAGAGGCCACATTAATCTCGTTAACATGGACTCTAACGTGAGACCCAGGGGCACATTGGAACGTTAGTGACAATGTTGAGTGTCACTAACGTTCTCGAAGGTTGGCAAGGACCACGTTAGAAGCCACGTTAACCTAGTTAACATAGGCTTTAACGTGAAACAAGAAGGGGCACACTGGAACGTTAGTGACAATGTTGAGTGTCACTAACGTTCTCGAAGGATTAACAAGGCAACGTTAAAAGCCACGTTAACCTAGTTAACGTGGGTTTTAACGTAAGGCAAAGGGGTGCATTGGAACATTAGTGACAGTGTTAAGTGTCACTAATTGAGAGATTGAATTGCAAGGAATTGTAATTCAATCACTTAAGATTGCCAAGGAGATCAATGAGTGCATTGATTGAGAAAGAGATGAAAATGAACTTAATCCGGAGAATTGCAACATCTCCTAAGCCCAATGAACTCCCCATCTCTGATCTTACCCATTCTCTTTAATTTCTGCCATTTACTTTTATGAGCAAATCCCCCATTCCCATTTATAATTCTGCAATTTATTTTCAGTCATTTACTTCCAGTCCTTTAATTCTAGCATTTACTTTTCTGTTATTTACATTCCCGCCATTTTATTTTCTACAACTCTCAACCCAAATCCTGGATTCTTTCAACTAGAACATTCTTCTAATTAAAGTTGCTTGATCAATCAATCCCTGTGGGATTCGACCTCACTCTATTGTGAGTTTTTACTTGACGACAACTTCGGTACACTTGCCGAAGGGAGATTTGTTGAGAGACAAGTTTTTCGTGCATCAAGAGCGCAAATATAAACAAGTAGAATTGGTTAGCAAGTACCTTGATGAGTTACAATTTCAATGCTACAGTCAAAGCCTCCATGGTTTCGATCACAAGAGCAGAAGCTGAGTCAAGAAAATAAACAAGTAGAATGGTAAATTCCTTAGTAAGTTGGAGAACAAATGCATAAGATACAATATCACAGTCATTACATGGAATTTCTTGATGAGCTCACCATCATCGATTCTCTTCGCCACCAAATAATCCTACAAACTAACCCTTATCCACTAATAAAATGGTGTTATAAATATAAAAATAATCTTATGCCTTCACCTAACAGTTAAAGTGTCTATATGACTGCAATTGACTCCACTTCCTTATGAAAGTCGAATTATCCATTCCTCAAGCCAAACAAAGTAAATTTTGAGGAGCATGCAGGAAACTTGATTTAAAACCAATGATGTGCCTTAACAACTTAAGCTTTTAGGAGCGAAACCCCTCGGCATTTAGAATTTGATATCATCATAAGCATTTATGACTATGATCAAAGATATTGCTATAAAGTAAAATGGAGCTACAAAAATACCTGATTATTTGTCAATGTCATAGGGATATTTTTCTGCATTGGAAAACACGGCCTATATCAAGACCATTTATTCCTGAAAAAAAAGGAACGAAAACATAACATAAGATCTCCTACTTCAAGCAAACAAAAATACTCAGAAGGAATTATCCGCCTAATTTTATATTGAACAGATCTTCTATAATCACAAAATTTAATAATATTTTCAAAATGTTTTTAACCTAGTAAGGCATTCCGGTTAGATTTTTGAGTGAATTTTTTTTATCTACTTAGACTAAACTAAACCACTCTATATGATTGTGATGATCTTATATCTTCAGTAATACTAATGTTATATATCTAAGAGCAATTATACAGAGAGGTTAATCTGATGTTAGAAAATTTTATCAAAAGCCTAGAAATCAAGGAAATTAGATTCTTAATTTGACAGTAAGCAAAAGCAAACAACAATTGGTATTAAATTAGGAATTTAAAAACCCTAAATTTCAGACAAAAGTGAAAAGAAGAAAGGAAGACCTAATATGGCGCTGGCCGATCAGGACCTTGGCATGGTGGATTGACTTGGCCATGCCGGCCGTGAAGAAGAGAGTCTGGAGGTGGCGCTCGAGGAAGTTCTCGACGGTGAGAGCAAGGACGTAATCACAAAAGTGAAGAGAAGGCGGAACCAAATTGTAGAAGCTCGCTAATGTTGTTGCGGTAGCGTATCTGTTCCAGCAACGTAAACAAAAATGAAGATTGTAATTCGTATAAACGGAAGAAATAAGAATGGAGAAGGAGAGTGTAATTGTTCATACAACGCTCCTTGAGGTCGACGAAGTGATGGACGAGGCTAGCTTGGAAGCTAATCGATACATTGAAACAAAAATTGAGAATCAGAAAATGGATCTGAAATGAAAAATCAGTTACAAAACTAAAAATCTGCGATTGGGAATATATTAGCAATAGATTCGTCAGCTTTAAAGACATGAACCAGATCAAAAAATATGAAGATCTAATTAGAAAAATTCAAATAAGAAGATGAAGTAGATCAAATTAGTAATTAGTAATTCACAAAGAAGAAAAACCAAATCGCAGAAGCACAATCGGAGGCTAGCAATAACTACGTCGCTTATGGCGGTGGCAAACTTCAGATCGAGACCGAAGAATCAAGTCGCAAAAGCTCAATCGGAGGCAACAATGGCTTCACTGTGGAGATGAATGGTGGCGCGATTGTTAAGGTTTCGTATACTCTCACTCTGATATGTTTAAAAACATCACTTCCTCTCACTGATATGCTCTTTTAGTTTTATTAAAAAAGTAATAAAACAAATGGAGAGAGTGGCGGGTATAACAAATGTCAAAATATAGTGCTTTTAGCGTAGATATTATGCCATAAGAGTAAAATATTGAAATGGGGGAATAATACGGCGGTTATATTAAACTGCCTTAATATTAGTGCCATTTTAATCATATTTTTTTGTAGTGTAGGAGGGATAAAACATGTTCTTATACAAAATCAGAGAAAGTGAACATATATATCTAAATACATAATATAAAAAGCCCTAACGATTGGATTCTTTCTAGTAAAGAATTTTATGAAAATATAATCATGTTGTAAGTATAGTTTCTAAACCAACAGAGAATCCTTTCATACAAAAATTTGGTTGTCACAAGTAACAAAACCCAATAAAATTTATAACCGAAGTATTTAAACCTCGGGTCATCTCTCAAACAATTGCAGGGAAGTATGATTTATTATTGGTTATGGAAAAAGGTATGTTTTTGGGTTTCTGAAATAAGGAACAAGTAATTTAAATGACAAGAAAAATAAATTAATAATTATAAAGAAAACTCTTGGCAAGGTATGAGAACTAGAAATCCTATCCTAGTTATCCTTATCAGGTGTGATGAGAATTGTTTGTTGCTCCCACTTAGTTAACCCTTACTAAATAAAGGAAAGTCAAGTGGACTAATTAAATTGATCCTCAAGTCCTAGTCAACTCCCGTGGAAAGACTAGCTTTAGAGCGATCCAATTCAATCAGCAATTCACAAATCTCAATCAAATGCTGAGTCTAATAACTCAAGTGTTACCAATTACTCAACCAAAGCAAAAAGGGGAAAAATCTAAATTATTTATATAATAAATAAAAGAAAGCAATCATAAATCTGAAATACCTCAATGTGTATTAAATAAGAAATCAATTCTAACATGGAGTTCATAAGCCAAATTGAAAAGATAAATAACAATTAAAGTAATAGAATAAATAAAAGTAGAAAATAAATTAAAGGAACATTGAACCTGTGATTGAAGAGAAGTAGCCTAATCATAACATAAATCCTAAATCCTAATCCTAATCCTAAGAGAGAGGAGAGAACCTCTCTCTCTAGAAAACTACATCTAAATCCTAATAATTTTGAATATGAATGTATGTGTCAATTATTCTCATTGTTCTCTCTTTTGATTCCCCCATTCTCTGCCTTATATTCTGTGTTTCTGGCTTGGATTTGGGCCGAAAAAGGGTCCAGAAATCGCTGAGGGCATTTTCTACAGATTCCTGCACGTGGCATCTGTCAGGCGTGCACGTGGGTCACGCATTCGCGTGGTCTGGAGTTTTTCCTTGTCACGCGTACGCGTCGGTCACGCGTACGCGTCATTTGCGTTCTGTTCAAGGCACGCGTCTACGTCATCCACGCGTACGCGTCACTGCTATTTTGCTCTAGGCACGCGTCCGCGTCATCCACGCGTACACGTCGCTGCCCTTTTCTTCAAAACTCCATTTTTGTGCTTTCCTTCTATTTTTGTATGTTTTCTTTCTGTCTTCTAAGCCATTCCTGCCTTATGAAACCTGAAAATACTTAACACACAGATCACGGCATCGAATGGTAATAAAGGATAATTAATTTTAATATTTTTAAAGCATAGGAAACATGTTTTCACATATATCATAAAATAAGGAAGGAACAGTAAAACCATACAATTTACATGAATAAGTGGGTGAAGGATCAATAAAAACACTCAATTGACCACAAAATACATCATAAAGTAGGGGTTTATCAACCTCCCTACACTTAAACAATAGCATGTCCTCATGCTAAATCCATGAGAAAAAAAGTGAAGGTAGAATGGTGGAATCTTATGCAATGCAATCTATTCTAAATGCAAGCTACCTAAATGAGTCATGCAATTCTAATTATCATTCACCTATATATACAGAGCTTACATGTGGTTAAATTGATTTATATTTTCAAGGAATCATATATGCATAGCCAAGCCTAAGTCATGTTAAAGCACTTTCACGATTGAGTTGAGTTAAAGGAATTCACAAACTTGCAAGACAATTAACAATTAAACAGGGATATATGGAGATGAGCTATTGAACTCTCACTGGATTTTTGTGTTTACTCTCTAATCACTCAGTGTTTGGGGTTAATTACTCTATTCTTTTCTATTCATGCTTTCTAAAACTTTGTTCTTCATCTAACCAATCAAAAAATACATAATGTATACATACAAACATCATGAGATCTTTTTGAAGGTTGTAATGGGGCCAAGATAAAGGTGAGGATATATATAAAGCTAAGTGAGCTATAAATTGAATCCCTGATTAGTCTAAGATCTTATCTAACATATACATTCTCTATAAAAATTTAGAATTATCCTGGTCTTCCCAATTTTCCCACTTTCTTATTACATACCCATGTACCAACTTTATTTTGATTTTACCTCATGTGCATTGATTTCTTCACTAAACTTACTATTGGGGTAATTTTATCCCCTTATTTATTTATATGATTAAAAAGGGTTTTTTTTAAACATAAACACAACATATATCAATGCACATGGTATTTTAATTTAAATTGGCTCCCAAGATTTTTGATTAATTTCTTAATTTAATACCTTTCCTATCAACCCATGTTCTCACATTTCCCCACACTTAGTGGATACAAAATCTCTATCTTATGCTAACCAAGGATTCAACTTGGGATTTTTAATTTGTTTTTCTGCTTAAGGATAGTGATGTGGTTATAGAACAAAAGGGGATTAAAAGGCTCAAGGGGGCTAACAAGGGTGATGTAGGAGTTAGGCTTATTTGGGATAAGTGAGCAAAAATTCAAATAATGGCCTCAATCACATGCATGTATGTATCTACATTCTATATTGGACATATAGATTGAAACAAAGTTAAGATTACAAGCATAGAAAAGAAGTGCGAAACACACAGGAATGAAATTTATGGTTGAATGTAACCATACAATTAAGCTCAAAAACTCATGGGTTGTAAAGAGTTTCCATTCAACTCAATGTGAATCTCAGAATGGCTTTTATAAAATTTAGTATTTTCCTTGAAAAAATGTTGTCAATTAACCAACATTTATTGCTATATATATATAGTGTGTGGATTGTTGTGATTCTGTTAAACTAAAAGTTTCTAGTTTACTCTTTTATTTTCAATTAAACACAGTTATCTTATGCTAAAAGGGTAAACTAAACTAATTAATCCATATATTCTATATCACAACTAATAAACTAAAAGTGCAAACTAAAATAAACTAAATATCTAAGAAAAATGCAAAAATACAGTAAAAGAAAAATGTGCAAGTACTGAAAGATAAATAAGATAAGATAAAATAAAAATACAGAAAATAAACAAAATAGGATAAAAGAGAGTCTGAAAAGTGGTTCACCAAAATAAAGTTTGCCAGAGATGGCAACCTCCCCACACTTAAATAATAGCATCGTCCTCGATGCTCTATCAAACTGTGTGTGAAGAAGTGGCATCTCTGGAAGGATGTGCTGTAGGTGTCTCTGTGGTGGTCTGAGGCTCTGCAGTCTATATGAGGGTCGGAGGGTTGCCTGCTGAAGCGGAGGCTCTGTCCGTAGAGGAATCTCTGGATCAACCGGCTGTATCTGATGGGGCTCCTCATGACGTGGTGCAGCTTGCTCAAGTCCTCCCTGCTCAGCCTCTGCATGTGCCTCCTCCTCGTGATTGTCCGCCTCCGCATTAGATGGCTCCGATGGTGTGTCAGACTCGGAGGGGATGTCACTGCCGGATCGGATCATCAACTTTAAGTGCTCATAGCGTCGCTTGCTGCGACGCTCAGATCTCTCATATCACCGCTGGTTGCTGTGCTTCATCTGGTCCAACCGGTCAAATAGGCGATGCACAAGGTGGTAGATGGGCTCTGAGGCAGGTGAGGGTGCAGTAGTGGTGACTGGGGCAGTAGGTGCTGAAGGAGCAGCAGAAGATGTGGCTGCCTTAGCAGAGTCAGTAAGAAAAGGAGGTCGGTAGCCCAAGGCCTGGAACTTCCTGCTGTGAGGGATAATCTTCTTGCAGTCTGCGGCGGTTGGATGTTCATCAGCAATCTCCCAGGACACCTCAGCCCGGCGGCCTAGCTGAGTAATCAAGTAGAGAAAGGGCAAAGTGCCTCTAACACGGACCCTGGCCATGTAATACCGGATAAAGCGAGGAAGATATAAGTCCTTTCCTTCCATCACACACCAGATGAGGGTAATCATGGCAGCTGGCACCTCAGTCTCATGAGTGCTCGGCATCACGTAGTTACTCAAAATCTGCTGCCAAAGCCGAGCCTCATCATTCAGATAAATGAGCTTAATTCCCTTTGGGGCCACTGTGGACTTGCTCATGACCCATGGGACAGTAGGATCAAGAGCTATAGTCCTCTTGACTGCGTCCCAGTTAAATCTCATGAATCTCATATCCTCCTCAGCCTTTTGGTAACCGTCTGGCTGATCTGACTTAGGCTGAAGTTGGAGGATTTCTTCAATGGCTTCTTCAGTAATCAGAATTTGCTTTCCTCTAAGCTATATTGCATCCAGGGACGTTTTGAAGTAGTTACAGTAGAATTCTCTGACCCAAGATGAGTTGACTTCAGTCAAGTTTCTTTCCAAGAAGAACCAGCCTCTCTGTTTAATTTGTTCTGAAGTATATTGTTTGAGTTCTTCTGGAATTTTGAGGGTCCTTTCCAGGTATAGGTTCCTGGAAGTGGTAAAAACTGGATACTTTAGCTCACAGTATCTATTGGCAAACTTGACAGGGTCTGTGGCAGGCAGTAGCTGATCAGCCTTTTCCTGCGGGGTAAAGTTCTTTTCCCGCCAAGAATCATCATGGAGGATATCCAAAATAGAGGTAGAGGATTCTCCTCTTTTCCTTTTGCCAGTGGTTGCTTTGCCCTTTCCTTTGCTTTTAGGGTCAGACATCCTGAAAGGCAGAAATTCCAGGATACAGTTTAAGAATTAAAGCAAGAAAATAGGTAAGCAAATAGGATTTTATCAATGTTGCATAGAGGGGCAAAAGAGGAATAAAGTGGCAATAAAAGCATGAAGGCGGTTAAAGAGATGTAAAATGTTGGATTGTATGCAAGTTAAAAGTTTGACAATGAAAATCACAATCCAAAATTTATTATATGCGGAATTCTTGTTAATAAGGAAAAACAGTAATCATGCCTTGAAGTGGTTTGAAAGTGGTTAGTTGAAAGCTAATAGAAAAGTTAGAAAGTTAAAGTAGTTAAGAGTTAAAAATGAAGTTAAAGTAAGTGGCATGGTGTTTTGGTTCCCAATTAACTAAAATTGCACAAATTTGAAAACAAGTAACTCAAATTCAAGTAAATATTGCAGATTATTGATGATTTAATCATAGAAAAGAAATGCAAAATTAAAGTGAAATCATCAATAATGTTGTTTAATGAATAAGGGAATCAGAAAGAATAAGAAAGCTAGCCTGTGCATTCATGAATTGTTTTGGTTGAAACCATTTAGTGCAAAATTTGAAATTTCCAAAACTAATTCATGAATGGTAGTTGAGTGAAACAATTTGCTTAAAAAAAATTGGGCAACATTTTGTCTAAAAATTGGATATTCCCGGGTAATAAACAACAGCAAAAACAGTTCATATAAAAATAAAATAGTGCAGAAAAGAGTAACAAATAGTAATTCACATGAATTCAAAATAAACAAACTCAATCTGCATCAAAGAATAATAAAGAACAGCATATGAACATCATCATCATCACAACATATTCAAAATTGTAAAATAGATAAAACAATTAACAAGAACGGTGCAATTATCAGGCCTAAATCCACTAACTACATTCTAGCTACCTAACCACCTAAAATCTACTACGATCATGCATCTCTAACTATCCTAATTTTAACATAATTCAAAAAACTAACTAACTAACAGAAAGAGGAATCGCTGTTTGGTGGAACCTGGTGTGCAGAGGAACAAGAATTGGAATCAGGGAGATGGTGGTGCTGTGGTAGTAGCAGCGCTGCGTGGCGGCAAGGCGGCGGTTTGAGTATGCGGCTGGAGGAGGGTGAGGTTTATGGGGGGTGGCG
>NC_029787.2:102626150-102652335 GCF_000816755.2 Arachis ipaensis | reverse complement strand
TGATGGTGTGATGGTGGTGGTATGGTGGTTGAGGAGAGGAGAAGAGAGAGTGCAGAGGGGGATTGGGGGGAAAAGTGACGCAAAAAGGGTTAGGATTTCGCGTGGGTGGTGTTAGTGGATTCGAATCCACGCAAACACGTGGGTCACGCGATCGCATGATTGAGGCGAAAAGGTAATGACGCGAACGCATCATTGACATGATCGCGTGATTGAGAGATAATGAAAGTGACGTGTATGCATGGGGCACGCGTACGCGTCGCTCAGAATTGTACTAAACGCACAATTCCAGCATCGCTTTGGTGTAACTCTCTGTTTCCAATTAGGGGGACAAATATTTCCACGCTTACGCATCGCCCACGCTTTCGCGTGGTGTGTGTGAAGTGAAAGTGACGCGTTCGCGTCACTGACGCGAACGCGTGGGAGAGGTATAATGAAAGTGACGCGTGCGCGTCACCTACGCGATCGCGTGGCCCAAATTGTGCCTAATGCATACCAGCCGCACGATTCCAACCCAACTTTCTGGGCATTGGATTGTTACGTCGATTTGCAATCGACGCCCACGCGTGGCTCATGCGCACGCGTGGGGTGCTCTCTCTTTTTTTTTTTGCAGGATGCAAAATGCAATGCCGATATGGATGTTATGAATAATTCCAGGTTCAATAAAATAGAATAAAATAAAACTTAAAAACAAACAAAACGAAATAAAATTAAAAGTGAAAAAGGAACAATAATACCATGCTGGGTTGTCTCCCACCTAGCACTTTTGGTTAAAGTCATTAAGTTGGACAATTGCTGAGCTCCCTATTATGGTGGCTTGTGCTTGAATTCATCTAAAAATCTCCACCACTATTTGGAATGCCAACAGCCTTCGGGGTCCCAAACTAGGCATATAAATCCTTTGAGTAAATTCAAACAGGTGTTCAGGTTCCCGGGGTGTTGAACGTCAGAATATATTCCAGGATCCCAAACCTTGCTTTTGTAACCACTTTCGTTTTTATCTATATTGTTCCAACCGGGCGGTACGGAATTTGAATTCTCACTAAGATGACCAAATATCTTCCGAGACCTATTCAATCGAACTCAAAACCAATCCTTGCACCTCAAATTGAAGTGTGGAACTTCATGGAATCTTGCATACAAGCTCTGAGTGCGAACCATTTCTCTTTTACTCTTAAAGCCGTAAAGAGCTCTAAGCTGGCCATCTGTTTCAAGCAAACCATATTCAAGTGGAAAAGTAAAGATAAACACTACAACAAACAAGGCTTTTCGCAACGGTCAAAAACCGTTGCCGTAGATTGAAAAACCGTTCCCAAAACTTTAGGCAACGCTTTGGCAACGGTTTTTGACCTGTGGTATATGCGGCCGTTACCAATGCTCAAAGGCAACGGTTTTTTACCTAAGGCAACGGTAACAGAAAAACTGTTGCCACAGTTAGTGCCTAAGACAACGGTTTTGACGAAAAATTTTAAACAACGGTTTTGATCCGTTACTCAATAAGCAACGGTTTCGAACCGTTCCTATTAACATGACAACGGTTTAAAACCGTAACTGGATAAGCAACGGTTTTAAACTGTTGTCGTTTTATTATTCACATAGCCAACGGTTTTAAACCGTTACCGTTGGTGCCAGGTTTCGGCAACGGTTTTTGAACCGTTGCCAGTTTATAGCCATCTATGACAACGGTTTTAAAACGTTACAGTTGATATCATTTTCGGCAACGGTTTTAAAACGTTACTGTTGGAGTCGTGTTTTGGCAACGAGCATTCGTCCTTCAAGATGGGAATAGCTAATGCAAGCAGAAAGTATTATCAAGGAAGGGAGCAAAGAAGAGGGGGATGACAGATGGAGCAGCATGGGGCACATGATCTGGGCTATATGGAAGACGAAAAATGCAGCAATATTTCACAATCTAAAACCAGATCCTCTAAGCACTACAATCCAAGCTAGAGTACAAGAAACAGAATACGAGAAAGCCAGGGATACCACAGAGCAAATAGAATCAAAGCCAGTAGAGGAACCATACCAATAAAGTGGAGGCCACTGCCCAAAGAATGCCTCAAGATCAACACAGATGCAGTGTTCTCAGAGCACAGCAAAACAGAAAGTATTATCGAGTCCTACTTTAACATCTTCAATCATAGGATAATTCAAATGCCAAAACATATATAATACTAATAATAATGAAAATAGAACTAGATATGTGAAAATACATGAACTCGGTATGAAAAAAGAACCAAATACATAAACCTTTTTAAAATTAAACCTTTTTAAAATAATTACTTCAAATGAAACTTCTAGGTGAAACTAAAATGACTTTTAGGTGAAACTAAAACAAATTATCATGGTAAAGGAAGCAAAACAAATTCAGTCTCACCATGAAGAACAGCAAACCCCACTGGAACGGAGGCGGGCAAAATGGTGAATTGATCCAGGCAGTACGGGACAGAAATCGAAGAATGATTTCAGCAATGGAAGGACAACTCCACTCAACTTCTGCGCGTTATCCTTGAGCTCCACGATAACATCCTTAATCAACGGCAATAAGGCTTCGATGACGGTGGCTAGGCAGGACGTGACGGCAGCAAGCTCGCTTCAACGGCTCCTCCTTCCACGTCTCCTTCTCTCTCGTTCGCTTCAACGATGGCAACGAAAATCCTTCCAGCAGCGGTGTGCGATTCTAATGGCAACGGAGGCGCGGACGGCGGAAACGGGTGTCATTACTGACAACGGCGGTGACTGGCGCGAGGATGGCGGTGCTGCGACGGTCGCAGCGATGAGTTTCTCCACGGCGGCAGCTCCCTCGCGAACGCGTCTATCCCTCTCCTCTGCTCGCGATTCGCAGCGGTGATGACGTGCGGCTCGGCGACGGTGATGGCTCCAAGGCGGCGACGGCGACTACCCCTGGCTACTGGCTGCGTTCCTCTTCTCCCTCTCTTCTCTTCTCGGCGACCACGACGGCACCGTGGCAGCGGCGCGACGAGCTGAATGGTGGTGGCGCGGCTCCCTCCCCTCTTCTTCTCCGCTGGCGCCCTCTCTTTCTCTCTTCTCCATCTCTGTGCATGTGTGTGTCTTGGGGTTTCAGAAAGGAGAAGGGGGTAATGGCAGCTGGGAAAGGGAAATTACGTTAGGGATTTGGAATTAGGTTTCAATTTGGGATATAGGATTAGGGATAGTTAAAATAGTCAAAGAGAACGGTTTTATTTTGTTACTATAGCGTAATGAAAAAATGAACTTCGACAGCAACATTGTAAAAACCGTTGTCTAAGACCATCTAATAGAACGGTTTTAAACTGTAGCATTTTGGCAACGGTTTTAATGCGTTTCTTTTGTACAATTCTTTAAACAACAAAAAAAACCGTTGCTTAAAAATAAATAATGGTAACGGTTATAAAACCGTTCTTTAAAATAGTCAAAGAGAACGGTTTTAATTTGTTACTATAAAATAATGAAAAATTGAATTCAACAGTAACACTACAAAAAACCGTTGTCTAAAACTATCTAAGAGAACGGCTTTAAGGCGTTGCAAAATTTGGCGTTGCTAAAGGCCATATTTGTTGTAGTGAAAGGCTAAGGATTTTACCCACTTGAAGTTTGTATTGGATGGTAATGGCCTTGGAAAAGGTGTTTCCAGGGGTTTCACAAGCTCTACTCCCTTGTATTCTTCTGTGAATTCCTCCACTTCTCTGCAAACTTCTTCGACTGTAACCACGTCTTGATCAAAGTCTTCGATATCCTCCTTATCACTCAAGTCATAATTTGGAGGTTGAGAGAAGTCTACCTCCGCATCATCTTCGTATTCACTTGGGAAAGATTCTTCAGTCTCAAAGAATTCACTTGCGGATGCAAGTTCATTACTAGGAGAACTTGACTCATGATTATCATTATCAAGGAAACTCGCTTCTTGAGTTGTTCCGTTCAGTTCCTCATAAGATACCTGCTTTGGGGGATGTGCACTATCCTCCTTAGCATCAATTGTAAATTTCTTGACGGAATTCTCCACAATTCTGGACTCCCATGGAGGTTTAGCATCTCCTAAGTCTTCAACCAATTCTTCTTCTTCGATGATTTTAGCTTCCTCCACTTGTTCCAGCACAAAGTCATGCTCCTTACTGTCCATTGGAGTTTCCAGTATCTCCTTCATGCTAAGTTCTTCATTAGATTGTCCACATGAAGCCATGGGGGTTCCTTGACTGTCCGAACGTCGGGAAGGTAATCGATTAATTGCTTGATCCAGTTGGTGAAGGGTTGCATGAAATTTTTCCACTGTTTTCTTGAGACGCTCCCGTGATTCTTGGGCTGATGGATATGGACATGGTGCATAGGGAAGTGGTGGTTCTTGGGAGTAATTGGATTGGAATTAAGGTGGATATGGGTTAGGGTCATATGGAGGTGAATGTTGGTAGGGGACTTGTGAGTATGGTGGTTCAAAACTATGTTGAGGAGGTGGTTCATAGGCATTTGATGGGGCTTGTTGGTAACTACAAGGGGGTCCACCATATCTATCATCTTGGTACGCACCTCGGAATGGCTCTTGACCATAGTAATTTGGTGGGTGATGGTTGTCATGAAGGGGTCCACCATAACTATTGTCTCGACATGCATTGTTGAATGGTCGTCGTCCATGGTACTTTGGAGGGTGTTTGATGAGCGGATAATTTATACGCTTTTTGGCATTATTTTTACATAGTTTTCAGTATGATTTGATTAGTTTTTAGTATATTTTTATTAGTTTTTAAATAAAAATCACATTTCTGGACTTTACTATGAGTTTGTGTGTTTTTCTATGATTTCAGGTAATTTCTGGCTGAAATTGAGGGACTTGAGCAAAAATCAGATTCAGAGGTTGAAGAAGGACTGCAGATGCTGTTGGATTCTGACCTCCCTACACTCAAAGTAGATTTTCTGGAGCTACAAGAGTCCAAATGGCACGCTCTCAATTGCATTGGAAAGTAGACATCCAGGGCTTTCTAGCAATATATAATAGTCCATACTTTTCTCGAGTTTAGATGACACAAACTGGCGTTCAACGCCAGCTCTCTGCCCTATTCTGGAGTTAAACGCTAGAAACAGGTAATTTCTGGCTGAAATTGAAGGACTTGAGCAAAAAATCAGATTCAGAGGTTGAAGAAGGACTGCAGAAGCTGTTGGATTCTGACCTCCCTGCACTCAAAGTAGATTTTCTGGAGCTACAGGAGTCCAAATAGCGCGCTCTCAATTGCGTTGGAAAGTAGACATCCAGGGCTTTTCAGCAATATTTAATAGTCCATACTTTTCCCGAGTTTAAATCATGCAAACTGGCATTCAACGCTAGCTCTCTGCCCTATTCTGGAGTTAAACGCCAAAAACAGGTTGCAAAGCAGAGTTAAACGCCAAAAACAGGTTGCAAAGCAGAGTTAAACGCCAGAAACAGGTTACAAACTGGTGTTTAACTCCAAGAAAGACCTCTGCACGTGAAAGCTTCAATGCTCAGCCCAAGCACACACCAAGTGGTCCCGGAAGTGAATTTCTGCATCATTTACTCATTTTTGTAACCTTAGTAACTAGTTTAGTATAAATAGAACTTTTTACTATCATGTTAGGAGTCTGATCTTTGATTAGTTTTATGCTATCCTAGACCTTTATGGGGGCTGGCTATTTGGCCATGCCTGGACCTTGTTTTTATGTATTTTCAACGGTAGAGTTTCTACACACCATAGATTAAGGTGTGGAGTTCTGCTGTTCCTCATGAAGCAATGCAAAGTACTACTGTTTTTATATTCAATTCAAGCCTATTTCTTCTCTAAGATATTCATTCGCACACAAGAACGTGATGAATGTGATGATTATGTGACGCTCATCATCATTCTCACTTATGAACGCGTGCCTGACAAACACTTCCGTTCTACATGCAAACAAGCTTGAATGTGTATCTCTTAGCCTTCTGATCGTGAGATCAAAGTCTTCGTGGTATAGGCTAGAACTATTGGTGGCCATTCTTGAGGTCCGGAAAGTCAAAACCTTGTCTGTGGTATTCTGAGTAGGATCTGGGAAAGGATGGCTGTGACGAGCTTCAAACTCGCGAGTGTTGGGCGTAGTGACAAACGCAAAAGGATTACTGAATCCTATTCCAGTATGATCGAGAACCGACAGATGAATAGCCATGCGGTGACAACGCATCTTGGACCATTTTCACTGAGAAGATGGGAAGTAGCCATTGACAACGGTGATGCCCTACACAAAGCTTGCCATGGAAAGGAGTATGAATGATTGGACGAAGACAGCAGGAAAGCAGAGGTTCAGGAGGAATAAAAGCATCTTTATACGCTTATCTGAAATTCTCACAAAGGAATTACATAAGTATCTCTATCCTATTTTATATTTTAATTATATTTTAATTATTAAAACTCTATAATCATTTGAATCCGCCTGACTGAGATTTACACGGTGACCATAGCTTGCTTCAAGCCGACAATCTCCGTGGGATCGACCCTTACTCACGTAAGGTTTATTACTTGGACGACCCAGTGCACTTGTTGGTTAGTTGTGCGAAGTTGTGACAAAATGTGTGAATTACGTTTCGAGCACCAAGTTTTTGGCGCCGTTGTTAAGGATCACAATTTCGTGCACCAAGTTTTTGGCGCCATTGCCGGGGAGGGAACGAACAACAATTTCGCATTTGTTTCCGGCAACAACAATGCCAAGTTTTTGGTCTGGCAATAACACCAAGTTTTTGGCGCCGTTGCCGGGGATTGTTCGAGTTTGGACAACTGACGGTTCATCTTGTTGCTCAGATTAGGTAATTTTATTTTATTTTTAAGCTTTTTATTTCTTATTTTCGAAAAAAAAAAGTTTTTCAAAAAAAATTTATTTTATGGCTTCAGAATTTTTAAGAATGAATTCTAGAGTTTCACGAGATATGTTGAAGCTTGGCTGGCTGTAAAGCCATGTCTAATTCTTTTGGACCAAGGCTTCCACTCATCAAGACAGAAGCAAGTTGAATGAAGTATCAGCTGTTGTATGTCTGATTTGTATCTGCTAAAGCTTGGCTGGCCATTGGCCATGTCTAGTGTTTTGGACCAGAGCTTTCACTGAAAGCTTGGCTGGCTAGTAAGCCATGTCTAATTCCTGGACCAGAGTTTTAGACTAACATTGCAATATTCCTGGAATTCCTATTAAAAATTTTGAAATCCTTATTTTTCTTTTTTTTCAATTAATTTTCGAAAAAAATACCAAAAAAATTTTTATAAAATCATAAAACCAAAAATAATTTGATGTTTCTTGCTTGAATCTAGTGTCAAGTCATAAGTTTGGTGTCAATTGCATGTTTATCTCTTTCTTGCATTTTTCGAAAATTCATGTATTGCATTCTTCATGATCTTCAAGTTGTTCTTGATGAATTCTCTTGTTTGATCTTCATATTTTCTTGTTGTATGTTGCTTCTTGTTTTTCATATGCACTTTTGCTTTCATAATGTCTAAAAATTAAAAATTTCTAAGTTTGGTGTCTTTCATGTTTTTCTTTTATTAAAAATTTTCAAAAATAAGTTCTTGGTGTTCATCTTGACGTTCAAAATGTTCTTGGTGTTCATCTTGACACTCATAGTGTTCTTGCATGTATCTTTTATTTTAATCCAAAATTTTTATGTTTTGCATCAATTTTATATTTTTCTCTCTCATCATTAAAATTCAAAAAATAAAAAAAATATATCTTTCCCTTTTTCTCTCATAAACTTTCGAAAATTTGAATTGACTTTTTCAAAAAGTTTTTAAAATTTAATTGTTTCTTATGTGTCAAATCAAATTTTCAATTTAAAAATTCTATCTTTTACAAATCTTTTTCAAAAATAAAATCTTTTTCATTTTTCTTTTATGATTTTCGAAAATTTCAAATTGATTTTCAAAAATCTTCTTCTTATCTTGTTCATAATTTCAAAATCTTTATTAACAATTAATTTGATTGATTCAAAAGTTTTTAAGTTTGTTACTTGCCTATTAAGAAAGGTTCAATCTTTAAATTTTAAAATCATATCTTCAAGTTTCTTGTTAGTCAAGTAATCAACTTTGATTTCAAAAATCCAATCTTTTTAATTTCCTTTTCAAATCTTTTTCAAAATGATTTTCAATCATATCTTTTCAATCACATCTTTTTCAAAATCAATTTCAAAATCTTTTCTAACTTCTTATCTAACTTCTTATCTTTTCAAAATTGATTTTCAAATCTTTTTTTTTTCAATTAATCTTATCTTGTTTGATTCTTATCTTTTTCAAAACTACCTAACTAATTCTCTCCCTACTTTTCAAAAATCACCTTCCTCTTTTTCAAAATTCCCTTTTAATTAACTATTTGTTTTAAATGTTAATTTGATTTAATTTTATTTTTCTTTCTTAATTTTTGAATTTTAACTTTAATTTTTAAATTAAAAACAAAAATATTTTTCTTTTCTTTTCAATTATTTTTTAATTCTTCCCTCTCTCATCTCCTTCTAATTATGTATTCATCTACTAACACTTCTCTTTCACCCAAGAATTCGGACCCACTCTTCCCCTCTGTGTTTGGATTCTTATCTTTTCCTTCCTATATTCTTCTCTCATTATACCTACATTGGGAATCTCTATACTGTGACATAGAGGATTCCATATTTTCTTTTGTATTCTCTTCTTTTTCATATGAGCAGGAACAAGGATAAGAACAATCTTGTTGAAGTTGATCCTGAACCTGAAAGGACTCTGAAGAGGAAGCTAAGGGAAGCTAAAGCAGAACTCTCTGGAGAAAATCTGACAGAAATTTTCGAAAAAGAAGGAGACATGTTCCTCCTCAAAAGCTTAGCAAGCTTAAAGTGGATGTTCAAACCTTCAAACAGAAAGAAGGTGAATCCCTCTATGAAGCTTGGGAGAGATATAAGCAACTGACTAAAAAGTGTCCTTCTGACATGCTTTCAGAATGGACCATCCTGGATAATTCTATGATGGTCTGTCTGAATTATCAAAGATGTCATTGAACCATTCTGCAGGTGGATCTATTCACCTAAAGAAAATACCTGCAGAAGCTCAGGAACTCATTGACATGGTTGAAAATAACCAGTTCATGTATACTTCTGAAAGGAATCCTGTGAGTAATGGGATGCCTCAGAGGAAGGGAGTTCTTTAAATTGATACTCTAAATGCCATATTGGCTCAGAATAAAATATTGACACAGCAAGTCAATATGATTTCTCAGTGTCTGAATGGATTGCAAGCCGCATCCAACAGTACTCAATAGGCATCTTCTGAAGAAGAAGCTTATGATCCTGAGAACCTTCCAATAGTAGAGGTGAATTACATGGGGAAACCCTATGGAAATACCTATAATCCCTCATGGAGAAATCATTCAAATTTCTCATGGAAGGATCAACAAAAGCCTTAACAAGGATTTAATAATGGTGGAAGAAACAGGTTTAGCAATAGCAAGCCTTTTCCATCATCCACTCAGCAACAGACAGATAATTCTGAGCAGAACCTATCTAACTTAGCAAATATAGTCTCTGATCTATCTAAGGCCACTCTAAGTTTCATGAATGAAACAAGGTCCTCCATTAGAAATTTGGAGGCACAAGTGGGCCAGCTGAGTAAAAGAGTCACTAAAATCCCTCCTAGTACTCTCCCAAGTAATACAGAAGAGAATCCAAAAAGAGAGTGCAAGGCCATTACCTTGCTTGGTGTGGTCGAACCCAAAGAGGAGGAGGAGGACGTGAATCCTAGTGAGGAAGGCCTCCTGGGATGCTCAGTGACCAATAAGGAGTTTCCCTTTGAGGAACTAATGGAATCTGAGGCTCATCTAGAGACCATAGAGATTTCATTGAACCTCCTTCTGCCCTTCATGAGCTCTGATGAGTATTCATCTTCTGAAGAGGATGAAGACATTACTGAAGAGCAATTTTCTAAGTACCTTGGTACAATTATGAAGCTGAATGCCAAGCTATTTGGTAATGAGACTTGGGAAGATGAACCTCCCTTGCTCACCAATGAACTAAATGCATTGGATAGGCAGAAATTACCTCAAAAGAAACAGGATCCTGGTGAATTCCTAATTCCCTGTAACATAGGCACCATGACCTTTGAGAAGGCTCTGTGTGACCTGAGGTCAGGAATAAACTTAATGCCACTCTCTGTAATGGAAAAATTTGGGATCTTTGAGGTGCAAGCTGCCATAATCTCATTAGAGATAGCAGACAACTCAAGAAAATAGGCTTATGGACAAGTAGAAGACGTGTTAGTAAAGGTTGAAGGCCTTTACATCCCTGCTGATTTCATAATCCTAGACACTGGGAAGGATGAGGATGAATCCATCATCCTTGGAAGACCCTTCCTAGCCACAGCAAGAGCTGTGATTGATATGGACAGAGGAGAGTTGGTCCTGCAACTAAATGAGGACAACCTTGTGTTTAAAACCCAAGGATCTCCTTCTGTAACCATGGAGAGGAAGCATGAAAAGCTTCTCTCACTGCAGAGTCAACCAAAGCCCCCACAGTCAAACTTTAAGTTTGGTGTTGGGAGGCCACAACCAAACTCTAAGTTTGGTGTTGAACCCCTACATTCAAACTCTAAGTTTGGTGTTAGGAGGTTTCAACAATACTCTGAACATCTGTGAGGCTCCATGAGAGCTCACTGTCAAGCTATTGACATTAAAGAAGCGCTTGTTGGGAGGCAACCCAATGTTATTTAATTATATCTATTTATTTTCTATTGTTATTTTATGTTTTATTTTGTTGATGATCATGTGGAATCACAAAAACTACTAAAAAATCAAAAACAAAATGAAAAACAGCTTTAAAAACAGCTCGCCCTGGAGGAAGAACTTACTGGTGTTTAAACGCCAGTAAGAAGCATCAAACTGGCATTTAACGCCAGAAAGAAGCATCAAGCTGGCGTTAAACGCCAGAAACAAACGCCAAAAACAGGCTACATTTGGGCGTTTAACGCCAAAAACAAGCAGCAAGCTGGCGTTTAATGCCAGACATGCATGCTAAGGGCGTTTTACACGCCTAATTTGAGCAGGGATGTTAAGTCCTTGACCCCACAGGATCTGTGGACCCCACAGGATCCCCACATTTTCTTCTCCCCTCTTCACACAT
This sequence comes from Arachis ipaensis, assembly GCF_000816755.2. Classification (NCBI taxonomy): domain Eukaryota; kingdom Viridiplantae; phylum Streptophyta; class Magnoliopsida; order Fabales; family Fabaceae; genus Arachis; species Arachis ipaensis. The sequence continues at coordinate 102,641,246 of NC_029787.2, read as the reverse complement.
TTTCATAACTCTCTTCCACAAATACCCCTCACCAATCACCTCAATCCCTCTTTCCCATCACCTCTTCACCACTCACATCCATCCTCTCTTCCCCAAAAACCCCACCCACCTCCAAAATTCAAACTCTTTTCCCTCCCAAACCCAACCCTAATGGCCGAACCCTAAACCTCTCCCCATTCCTATATAAACCCCTCATTCCTTCTTCATTTTCACACAACATAACCCTCTCTTCTTCCCCTTGGCCGAATACACACCTCTCTCCCTCTCCTCTATTTTTCTTCCTCTTCTCCTTCTTTCTTCTTTTGCTCGAGGACGAGCAAACATTTTAAGTTTAGTGTGGTAAAAGCATAGCTTTTTATTTTTTCATAACCATCAATGGCACCTAAGACCAGAGAAACCTCAAGAAAGAGGAAAGGGAAGGCAATTGCTTCCACCTCTGAGTCATGGGAGATGGAGAGATTCATCTCAAAGGTCCATCAAGACCACTTCTATAAAGTTGTGGCCAAGAAAAAAGTGATCCCTGAGGTTTTGTTCATATCCTGGGTCGAGCTATCCGACCCGGGATGATCGACGACAAAGCGACCGACCTCTTCAGGTCAGACTATCTGACCTCTTCCCAAAAGAGCTCGGCTAAATCGACAGGAAAGCCCGAAATATGGGCCCAACTCAAGGAATACGACCCAGATCCAAAGGCCGACCAAGCCTATAGAGATAAAGGCGGTTCCATTGAAGATAAGATGACCTCCCCAAAAGATAAGATAAGATAAGATAACTAACTTATCTTATCTAAAAAGGTCACTCTACAACTACTATAAATACACTGGAGCACCCAGGTATAACTCATACTCTGATTCTACTAAAAACTTGCTTAATACCCATCCTAACTTAAGCATCGGAGTCTCTTGCAGGTACCCCCCACCCTCCGGTGGCCAAGGATCAGCAGTGCAGCAAGTCCAACAAGTCGGACACAACAGCTCCGGCCGCCACCAGCCAGCCGGACATGCCATCTCCGACCAGTACAGAAGATCTTATCCGAGATCGACCTCCAGTTTCAGGTAACCCCCGGAACATTGGTGCCGTTGCCGGGGACCCTGGAAGTCATCCCAATACCATGGCGGAAGGCCATGACAATGACCACGATTCAGATCTGGAAAACAGAACACTGCACAAGAACGCAGACACTACGCTAAAGGATATTCCAGAATCCAACGGGGACAAAAACTCATCAAATCCAGGGGTAATAGAAGCACTTCAAGACCGCTTAAAGCAACTTGAAAAAGAAACCCAACAACAACGAGAGGTCGGAAAGGATCTACAAAGAGAGGTACGGCGGCGACGAGAATTGAAAGATAAACTCCTACAATTAGAAGCCGATCTTAAATCAAAAACCCCTTGGACCACTCCCGAGGAAAGTTCACACAAAGAGCAAGATCCATTCACTAGGGAAATCATGAAAACCAAAATCCCCAAAGACTTCAAACTCCCGGATATGATTTTGTATGATGGTACCACAGATCCCAACCATCATCTTAGCAATTTTAGAAGCAGAATGTACCTCACCGACGCCTCATATGTCGTTCGTTGCAAAGCTTTTCCAACAACTCTCACGAAGACAGCAATCAGATGGTTCGACAACCTACCTCCAAAGACCATCTCAAACTTTGACGACTTGGCCAAAAAATTCCTAGCCAGATTCTCCATCCAAAAAGATAAGACCAAACACGCCCCCAGTTTACTAGGGATCAAGCAAGGAGATCGGGAGAGCCTCCGCAACTACATGGAAAGATTCAACAAAACATGCATGGACATACAAAGCTTGCCAACAGAGGCCGCCATCATGGGACTCATCAATGGCCTACGAGAAAGACCTTTTAGCCAATCCATATCAAAGAAGTACCCTACCTCCTTAGACGAAGTGCAGGAGCGAGCAGAAAAATACATCAACATGGAAGAAAACGCTCGGTTAGGAGAGACCTCAAAATCCGGGGTCCCCTACCGAGATAAAGACAAGGAATCTAAAAGGAAAGAAGATCGACAAGGAGAGAAAATAAAAAAATACCACAATTACACCCCTCTCAGGGCATCCCTAGTCGACGTATATAAAGAAGTCTGCCATACGGAGAAAATACCCCCAGCTCGACCACTCAAAGGCAAAAGAGGAGGAGGAAACCGGAATGAATATTGCAAATATCATCGAGTGCGAGGGCACTCCACCAACGAGTGCTTCGATCTAAAAAACATCATAGAAAAATTGGTGAGGGAAGGAAAACTAGATCGGTTTCTAGCCACCCGAGATGACGACCAAAGAAAGAGACGAAAGGACGAAGATATCGGATGAACTGCACGATCACCTTGTACATCGGAAAGACACGTCCACATGATACACGGCGGATTCGCAGGGGGAGGAATCTCCAAGTCATCCCGCAAAAGATATCTCAAAGAAGTATATCATGTCGAGGGAAAGGAAGAAACACCCGACATCCCTGCAATTACATTCACTAAAGAGGACGTATCCGGTATCATCTCGGGACACGACGACCCTGTTCTGAGGGTTACCTGAAACTGGAGGTCGATCTCGGATGAGATCTTTGGTACTGGTCGGAGATGACGTGTCCGGCTGGCTGGTGGCGGCCGGAGCTGTTGTGTCCGACTTGTTGGATTTGCTACACTGCTGATCCTTGGCCACCGGAGGGTGGGGGGTACTTGCAAGAAACTCCGATGCTTAAGTTAGCACGGGTATTAGGCAGGTTTTTATGTAGAATCAGAGTATGAGTTATACCTGGGTGCTCCAGTGTATTTATAATGGTGAGATGTGACCTTTGGATAAGATAAGTTAGTTATCTTATCTTATCTTTATCTTTTGGGTTGAGGTCAGCGCATCTTCAACGGAATCGCCCTTCTCTGTAGGCCTGAATGACCTTTGGATTTGGGTCGTATTCCTTGAATTGGGATCTTTTTGGGCTTTCCTGTCGATTTGGCCGAGTTCTTCGTAAAGAAGTCGGTCCGCTTGACCTAAGGAGGTCGGTCGCTTTATTACTGAACATCCCGGTTCGGACAGCTCGACCCAGGGTATGAACAGTGCCCCTGCTTAGCCAATAAAATCCCGCCTGGAGTACTTTTTTGGCGAGAGCTCGTGCTCCGAGATGATTGCCACAAATGCCGCCATGTATTTCTTCTAGCACTTCCCTTATGTTGGAGGTCGGCACGCATTTTAGTAAAGGTATTGAGATTCCTCTTTTGTACAGGATGTTGTTTATGATGGTGTAGTACTGTGCCTCCCTTTTTAACTTCTTTGCCTCCTTTTCTTCTGCGGGGAGTGTTCCTTCTTTGAGGTAGTTGATTATGGGGGTCATCCATCCTTGGTCCTGACTTGTTATGGCCAGGACTTTTTCCTCTTCCGAGATTGACGGGTTTTGCAACATTTCCTGTATGAGGCTTCTATTGTTGCCCCCTGGTTTGGTGCTGGCTAGTTTTGAGAGTGCATCAGCTCGGGCATTTTGTTCGCGGGGTATGTGGCAGATCTTATATTCCCCGATTTGTCCAAGTAGTTCCTTGGTTTTATCCAAATATTTTTTCATGGTGGGGTCTTTGGCTTGGTAGCTCCCTGTTATTTGTGATGTGACCACTTGTGAATTGCTGTAAATGTTGAGTTTTTGAGCTCCGACCTCTTTAGCCAGCTTCAAACCAGCTAATAATGCTTCATATTCCGCTTGGTTATTGGAGGCCGGGAACCCGAACTTGAGGGAGAGCTCAACTTGGGTTCCTTGGTTGCTTTCAATTATCACGCCTGCGCCGCTTCCAGTTTTATTTGAGGAACCATCCACGTAGAGATTCCATTCTGTGGGAGTTTCTAGGGTATCTGTGAATTCTGCGATGAAGTCGGCCAGATACTGTGATTTGGTGGCCGTCCGAGCTTCATATTGGAGGTCGAATTCTGACAACTCGACTGCCCATTGTAGAATTCTGCCTGCTAAATCTGTTTTCTGCAATATTCTTTTAATGGGCTGGTTAGTTCTAACCTTAATGGTGTGAGCCTGGAAGTACGGGCGGAGTCGTCGAGATGTTAGGATGAGAGTATAGGCAAATTTTTCTATTTTCTGGTAGTTCAGCTCGGATCCCTGTAGTGCTTTGATAATGAAGTAGACGGGTTGTTATCCATTTTCATCTTCTCTGACTAGTGCTGAGGCTATCGCCTGGCTTTCTACCGCGAGATATAATATGAGTGGTTCTCCTTCTCGTGGTCGAGATAGGATAGGTGGCCATCCTAAGAACTCCTTGAAGTCTCAGAAAGCTTGCTCACATTCTGTCATCCATTCGAACTGTTTTCCCTTTCTTAAAGTAGCATAGAAGGGGAGAGATCTTATCGCAGCTCCTGCTAAGAATCGGGATAGGGCGGCCAATCTCCCGTTGAGTTGTACTTCTTTGACACAGGTTGGGCTTTTCATGTTGAGTATAGCTTGACATTTGTCTGGATTTGCTTCAATTCCCCTTTGTGTGAGCATGAAACCCAAGAATTTGCCTGCTTCAACTGTGAAGGTGCATTTTGCGGGGTTGAGTAGCATGTTATGCTTCCTTATAGTGTCAAACACTTGAGCCAGGTCGGACAATAATGTATCTTCGCTTTGTGTTTTTATCAACATGTCGTCCACATAGGCTTCCATGATTTTTTCGATGTGATCTGAGAAGACTTTATTCATTAGCCTTTGATAAGTTGCTCCCGCGTTCTTGAGACCGAAAGGCATCACGATGTAGCATTAGTTCGCCTTTGGTATTAAGAACGAGGTCTTTTCTTGATCTGGTGGATACATGAGGATTTGGTTGTATCCCGAATAGGCGTCCATAAACGAGAGGTATCTATATCCGGAGGAAGCATCTACCAGAGCGTCAATACTTGGGAGTGGGTATGGATCTTTTGGGCAGGCTTTGTTGAGATCGGTGTAATCGGTACACATGCGCCACTTCCCGTTTGATTTTTTCACCAAGACGACGTTGGCTAGCCATAGTGGGTACTTGACTTCTCTTATGAATCCTGCCTCCAGTAACGTTTGTACTTGTTCTTCCACAGCTTGGGATCGTTCTGATTCGAGTTTTCTTCGCTTCTGCTGCACCGGCCGAGATCCTGGATAGACAGCGAACTTGTGGCACATTAGCTTAGGGTTTATGCCTGGCATGTCTGCGGCTTTCCATGCGAAGAGGTCGACATTATCTCGTAAGAACTGTATCAGTAATTCTTTTGAGTCTCCTCTTAGGACCGTGCCGATATTAGTCGTTTTGTCCGAGGTGTTTCCAATCTGAACCTTCTCTACCTTACCTTCTGGGTGCGGACGGAGTTCTTCTCGACGCTGAGCTCCGCCAAGCTCAATTGTATGAAACTCTTCTCCTCTGCCTTTGAGGTTTAAGCTCTCGTTATAACAACGACGTGCCATCTTTTGATCTGCTTTTATCGTGGCTATCCCCTCTGTAGTTGGGAATTTCATGCATAGATGCGGAGTTGAGACTATTGCGCCGAGTTGATTGAGTGTTGTCCGACCTATGAGAGCATTGTAGGCTGAACTTACGTCGACCACAATGTAGTCTATTTTGAGGGTCCTAGATTGGTTCCCTTTTCCAAAAGTAGTGTGTAGCGATACGTATCCCAGCGATTGTATCGGAGTGTCTCCTAGTCCAAACAGATTGTTCGGGTATGCTCTAAGTTCCTTTTCGTCTAAACCGAGCTTGTCGAAGGCTGTTTTGAATAAGATGTCGGCAGAACTCCCTTGGTCTACTAGTGTGCGGTGTAGATTGGTGTTTGCCAGAATAATAGTGATGACCATGGGATCGTCGTGTCCCGAGATGATGCCGGATGCGTCCTCTTTAGTAAATGTTATCGTCGGGATGTCGGGTGCTTCCTCCTTTCCCTCATCATGATATACTTCTTTGAGATATCTCTTTCGGGACGATTTGGAGATCCCACCTCTTGCGAATCCGCCGTGTATCATGTGGACGTGTCTTTCGGGTGTCCGAGGTGACCGTTCAGCTCGTCCATCATCTTCGTCTCTCCGTCTTTTTCTTTGGTCATGATCCCGGGTGGCCAGAAATCGATCTAATTTTCCTTCTCTTACCAATTTTTCTATGATATTTTTCAAGTCGAAGCACTCGTTGGTAGAATGCCCTCGAATTCGATGGTATTCACAATATTCCTTCCGGTTTTCTCCTCCCCTTTTGCCTTTGAGTGGCCGTGCTGGGGGGATTTTTCTGTACGGCAGACTTCTTTGTACACGTCGACCAGGGATGCTTTGAGAGGAGTGTAGTTGTGGTATTTTTTGATTTTCTCACCCTGTCGATCTTCTTTCCTTTTGGATTCCTTGTCTTTGTCTCGGTAGGAGGCCCCAGATTTTGAGATTTCTCCTAGCCGAGCGTTCTCTTCCATGTTGATGTATTTTTCTGCTCGCTCCTGGACTTCGTCTAAGGAGGTAGGATACTTTTTTGATATAGATTAACTAAAAGGTCCCTCTCGTAAGCCATTGATAAGCCCCATGATGGCGGCCTCTGTTGGTAAACTTTGTATGTCCATGCATGTTTTGTTGAATCTTTCCATGTAGTTGTGGAGGCTCTCCCGATCTCCTTGCTTGATCCCTAGTAAGCTGGGTGCGTGCTTGGCCTTATCTTTCTGGATGGAGAATCTGGCCAGGAACTTTTTGGCCAGGTCGTCGAAGTTTGAGATGGACTTCGGAGGTAAGTTGTTGAACCATCTGATCGCCGTTTTCGTGAGAGTTGTTGGAAAAGCTTTGCAGCGAACGGCATCTAAGGCATCGGTAAGGTACATTCTGCTTCTGAAATTGCTGAGATGATGGTTGGGATTTGTAGTGCCATCATACAAAACCATATCCGGGAGCTTGAAATCTTTTGGGATTTTGGTCTTCATGATTTCCCTGGTGAATGGATCCTGTTCTTTGCGTGAATTTTCCTCAGGAGAGGTCTGAGGAGCTTTTGATTTGAGGTTGGCCTCTAATTGCGGTAGTTTTTCTTCTAGTTCTCGACGTCGCCGTACCTCTCTTTGTAGATCCTTTCCGATCTCCCGTTGTTGCTGGGTTTCTTTCTTAAGTTTCTTTAAGCGATCTTGAAGTGCTTCCATAGCTCCCGGATTTGGTGAGTTTTTGTCCTCGTTTGATTCCGGAGTATCCTTTAGCGTAGTGTCCGTGTTCTTGTGTGGTGTTCTGTTCTCCAGATCCGAGTCGTGGTCGTTGTCATGGCCATCCGCCATGGTTTTGGGATGACTTTCAGGTTCCCCGGCAACGGCGCCAATGTTCCGAGGGTTACCTGAAACTGGAGGTCGATCTCGGATGAGATCTTTGGTACTGGTTGGAGATGACGTGTTCGGCTGGCTGGTGGCGGCCGGAGCTGTTGTGTACGACTTGTTGGATTTGCTACACTGCTGATCCTTGGCCACCAGAGGGTGGGGGGTACCTGCAAGAAACTCCGATGCTTAAGTTAGCACGGGTATTAGGCAGGTTTTTATGTATAATCAGAGTATCAGTTATACCTGGGTGCTCCAGTGTATTTATAATGGTGAGATGTGACCTTTGGATAAGATAAGTTTGTTATCTTATCTTATCTTATCTTTATCTTTTGGGTTGAGGTCAGCGTATCTTCAACAGAACCGCCCTTCTCTGTAGGCCTGAACGACCTTTGGATTTGGGTCGTATTCCTTGAATTGGGCCCTTTTTGGGCTTTCCTGTCGATTTGGCCGAGTTCTTCGTAAAGAAGTCGGTCCGCTTGACCTAAGGAGGTCGGTCGCTTTATTACTGAACATCCCGGTTTGGACAGCTCGACCCAGGGTATGAACAGACCCCATGGTCATCACCATCATACTGGCAAACACCAATCTGCACCGCACATTAATAGACCAAGGAAACTCCGCCGACATCTTATTCAAAACTGCCTTCGACAAGCTCGGCCTAGAAGACAAGGAACTTAAGGGATACCCGAACAGTCTGTTCGGACTGGGAGATACCCCGGTACAACCATTAGGATACGTATCACTATATACAACCTTCGAAAAAGGGAACCAATCCAGAACACTCAAAATAGACTACATTGTGGTCGACGTGAGTTCAGCCTACAATGCTCTAATAGGTCGGACCACACTAAATCAACTCGGGGCAATAGTCTCGACTCCATTTCTATACATGAAATTCCCAACTATAGAGGGGATAGCCACAATAAAAGCATATCAAAAGATGGAACGCCACTGTTATAATGAAAGTTTAAACCTCAGAGGCAGAGGAGAAGAATTCCACACAATTGAGCTTGGCGGAATTCAGAGACGAGAAGCGCTCCGTCCGTAGCCAGAAGGTGAGATAGAGAAGGTTCAGATCGGAGACACCTCAGACAAAACGACTAATATCGGCACGATCCTGAGAGGAGACTCAAAAGAATTACTGGTACAATTCTTACGAGATAATGTCGATCTCTTCGCATGGAAAGCCGCAGACATGCCAGGCATAGACTCCAAGCTAATGTGCCACAAGTTGGCGGTCTATCTAGGATCTCGGCCAGTACAGCAAAGACGAAGAAAACTTGGGCCAGAGCGATCCCAAGCTGTGGAAGAACAGGTACAAGCATTACTGGAGGCAGGATTCATAAGAGAGGTCAAGTACCCACTATGGCTAGCCAACGTCGTCTTGGTGAGAAAATCAAATGGGAAGTGGCGAATGTGCACCGATTACACCGATCTTAACAAAGCCTGCCCAAAAAATCCTTACCCACTCCCAAGTATCGACGCTCTGGTTGATGCTTCCTCCGGATATAGATACCTCTCATTTATGGACGTACATTCGGGATACAACCAAATCCCCATGTATCCACCAGATCAAGAAAAGACCTCGTTTTTAACGCCGAAAGCAAACTACTGCTACATTGTGATGCCTTTCGGTCTCAAGAATGTGGGAGCTACTTATCAAAGGATAATGAATAAAGTCTTCTCAGATCATATCGGGAAAATCATGGAAGTCTATGTGGATGACATGTTGATAAAGACACAAAGTGAAGAGACATTGTTATCCGACCTGGCTCAAGTGTTTGACACTATAAGGAAGCATGACATGCGACTCAATCCCGCAAAATGCACCTTTGCAGTAGAAGCGGGCAAATTTTTAGGTTTCATGCTCACACAAAGAGGAATTGAAGCAAATCTGGATAAATGTCAAGCCATACTCAACATGAAAAGCCCAACCTGTGTCAAAGAAGTACATCAACTCAACGGGAGATTGGCCGCCCTATCCAGGTTCTTAGCAGGATCAGCGATAAGATCTCTCCCCTTCTATGCTGCTTTAAGAAAGGGAAAGCAGTTCGAATGGACAACAGAATGTGAACAAGCCTTCCAAGACTTCAAGGATTTCTTAGGACGGCCACCTATCCTATCTCGGCCACGAAAAGGAGAACCGCTCATATTATATCTCGTAGTAGAAAGCCGGGCAATAGCCTCAGCACTAGTCAGAGAAGACGAAAGTGGCAACAACCTGTCTAATTCATTAGTAAAGCGCTACAAGGATCTGAGTTGAACTACCAGAAAATAGAAAATTTTGCCTATACTCTCGTTCTAACATCTCGACGACTTCGCCCGTACTTCCAGGCTCACACAATTAAGGTTCGAACTAACCATCCCATAAAAGGAATATTGTAGAAAACTGATTTAGCAGGCAGAATTTTACAATGGGCAGTCGAGTTATCCGAGTTCGACCTCCAATATGAAGCTCGGACGGCCATCAAATCACAGTATCTGGCCGACTTCATCGCAGAATTCACAGATGCCCCAGAAATCCCCACAGAATGGAATCTCTATGTGGATGGTTCTTCAAATAAGACTGAAAGCGGTGCAGGTTGATAATAGAAAGCAACCAAAGAACCCAAGTTGAGCTCTCCCTTAAATTCGGGTTCCCGGCCTCAAACAATCAGGCGGAATATGAAGTATTATTAGCTGGTTTGAAGCTAGCTAAAGAGGTTGGAGCTCAAAAACTCAATATTTACAGCGATTCACAAGTAGTCACCTCACAGATAACATGGAGCTACCAAGCCAAAGATCCCACCATGAAAAAGTATTTGGATAAAACCAAAGAACAGCTCAGACAACTCGGGGAATATAAGATCCGCCACATACCCCGCGAACAAAATACCCGAGCTGACGCACTCTCGAAACTAGCCAACACCAAACCAGGAGGCAACAATAGAAGTCTCATCCAGGAAATGCTACAGAACCCGTCAATCTCAGAAGAGGAAAAAGTCCTAGCCGTAACAAGTCAAGACCAAGGATGAATGACCCCCATAATTAACTACCTCAAAACAGAAACACTCCCCACAGAAGAAAAGGAGGCAAAGAGGTTAAAAAGGGAGGCACAGTACTATACTATCATAAACAACATCCTGTACAAAAGAGGGATCTCAATACCATTACTAAAATGTCTGCCGACCAACAACACAAAGGAAGTGCTAGAAGAAGTACAGGGCGGCATTTGCGGCAATCATCTCGGAGCACGAGCTCTCGCCAAAAAAGTACACCGGGCAGGATTTTATTGGCCAACTCTACAGAAAGAAGCTACATAATTTGTAAAGACATGCCCACCATGTCAGAAACATGCCAACTTTCACATCGCCCCGCCAGAAGAGCTCATCAGTGTAACTTTGCCTTGGCCGTTTGCAAAATGGGGACTTGATCTTCTCGGACCCTTCCCCCAGGGATCAGGACAAGTTAAATTCCTCATAGTAGGGGTAGACTATTTCATAAAGTGGATCGAGACAGAGCCCCTAGCCAACGACACTGCTCAAAGAAGCCAGAAATTCTTATATAGAAACATTGTCACAAGGTTCGGGGTTCCACACTCCATCACCACAGACAATGGCACTCAATTCACAGATGCAGGCTTCAGAAAGTTAGTAGCCAACTTAAACATAAATCACCAGTACACCTCCGTGGAACATCCGCAAGCCAATGGATAGGCTGAAGCTGCCAACAAAGTCATATTGGCCAGGTTAAATCGGAGATTACAAGACGCAAAGGGAGCTTGGACAGAAGAGCTTCCACAAGTTCTATGGGCGTATCGAACAACGCCACACTCTACCACAAAGGAATCCCCCTTCCGGTTAGCATACGGAATAGAGGCAATGATTCTAGTAGAGATTGAGGAAGGATCGCCTAGAGTGGTTCATTACAATGAGGGAGCAAATTCCCAACTTCAAAGGGAAGAGCTCGACCTACTACCTGAAATCCAAGAAAGAGCTCAGATCAGGGAAGAAGAACTAAGGCGTTGAATGGCTTCCAGATATAATCAAAGGGTAGTGCCGAGAAGTTTCGCAGAAAATGATCTCATCCTAATCCGGAATGATATTAGAACAACTCGACCAGGATAAGAAAAGTTGGCAGCAAACTGGAAAGGACCCTACCAAATCGTAGAAGTACTTGGGAAGGGCTACTACAGACTGTCTGATGAGATATTTTGGAGGAAAATAATTTTCTCCCAAAACACACAAATCTAACCGGCAAGTGCACCGGGTCGTATCAAGTAATAAAAACTCACGGGAGTGAGGTCGATCCCACAGGGATTGAAGGATTGAGCAATTTTAGTTTAGTGGTTGATTTAGTCAAGCGAATCAAGATTTGGTTGATGGTTTTGTGACTTGCAGAAATTAAATTGCATTGAAGTAAAGAGAACAAGAAATAAATTGCTGAAACGTAAAGAACAAGAAATTAAATGGCAGAAACTTAGAGTGCAAGAAATGTAAATTGCGGAATCTTAAAGTGCAAGGAATGTAAATTGCTTGAAATGTAAAGGGGATTGGGACGTGGATTTGCAGTAATTAAACAAGGAAAAGTTAAATTGCATCAAACAGAAGAGTAAAAGGGAATTGGGATTGGATCGGATCTTATAGTAGAAAAGTAAATGAACATGGAAAGCAAGAAACAGAATGTAAATTGGAGATTTGGATCTCAGGACCCCAGAGACTAGAAAACTAAGTCTAGATCTCAATGCCTTCCTAGATCCAATAAGAACAATTGCAAGGGAATTGTAAATTGGACTACCTCCTTCAAACTTTGATCTCTGGCCTTATCCTCCATACACTCTTCTTCTTGAGTGGGCTCATGTGGGGTTTTAAAAACATGGAATGCTAGGTGCTCGTCATGTACTCTCAGCAACAATTCCCCTTTTTCAACATCTATCAGTGCTCTGCCCGTAGCAAGAAAAGGCCTCCCTAGGATGATGGGGGTGTTAGGATCCTCCTCCATATCTAGGATGATAAAATCAACTGGGAGAAGGAATTTTCCCACTTTTACCAGCACATTCTCTACAATTCCCAGTGCTTGCTTAATGGATTTGTCAGCCATTTGGAGAGCTATTCGAGTGGACTTCAGCTCAAGAATTTGAAGTTTCCTCATGAGAGATAGAGGCATCAATGAGTAAAGCTTTGTATCTCTCCCATGCTTCATACAATGACTCTCCATCCATCTGAGTAAATGTTTGAACTTCAGTCTTTAATCTAATAACTCTTTGAGGTGGGTAAAACTTCGCAAGAAACTTGGTTACTAGATCATCCCAGTTGTTGATGCTATCTCTTGGAAATGACTCCAACCATTGAATGGCTTTGTCTTTGAGGGAAAATGGAAATAGCAGCAATTTGTAACTGTCAGGATGCACACCATTGGTCTTCACTGTGTTACATATCCTCAGGAAGGTGGATAGATGCTGGTTTGGATCTTCCAAGGTGCCTCCTCCATAGGAACAGTTGTTCTGCACCAAGGTGATGAGTTGGGGCTTCAATTCAAAGTTATTTGCATCGACATTTGGGGTAAGGATGCTACTCCCACAATGCCTTGGATTAGCAAGTGTATATGAAGCCAAGACTCTCCTCTGGGGTTGACCATTGTTGTTGGCCATTCCACCTGGTGGATTGGTTAAATGTTCCTCCATCTCTTGGAATTCTTCGTCTGATTCCTCTTCTCCAACAATATTTTTCCCTCTTTCAGCTCTTCTTAACCTCCTGAGAGTTCTTTCGTTTTGTTCATGAAAATTGGGTATGGTTCTTCTTGTACCTGACATACAAGCAGAGCATGAGAAATACAAAACTAGTGACACTTCAATTTACTGCTAGATTGAAGTGTTAGTTAGTTTAAACAAAATATCAAACAGTTAGTGGGTTAATCGAAATTAAGAAAAAGTGCTTGATCTAGATTACCACCTCACTTAATCATTGTCAATCTAATCAATCCCCGGCAACGACGCCAAAAACTTGATGAGATATTTTAGAGGAAAATAATTTTCTCCCAAAACACACAAATCTAACCGGGGCCTTGGTTGATTGCTCTTGAAGTTTGGAGAAGAACCGAAGTGAACCAATTGAACCGGTTTGGAGTTTTGCAAAAGTTGGACCAAAAGTTTGAGCCAAAGTTAGGGGTCTAACTTTGGCTCCAACTTTTCATAGCAGCCAGCACATTTTGCTGGTATCAACGTTGGTGCCAACGTTAGGGGTCTAACTTTGACCCAAACGTTGGCCTTGCCTAATGTGCTTGTGGCGCCAACGTTAGCCACCAAGTTAGGGGGCTAACGTTGGCGCAAACTTTTGCTCCTCTCCCTTGAATTTTCATGTGCCAACGTTAGCCTCCAAGTTAGGGGTCTAACGTTGGCGCAAACTTTTGGTGCCCAGGGGAGAAATTCATGTGCCAACGTTAGCCTCAAAGTTAGGGGTCTAACGTTGGCGCAAACTTTTGGTGCCCAGGAGAGAAATTCATGTGCCAACGTTAGCCTCAAAATTAGGGGGCTAACGTTGGCGCAAACTTTTTAAGCCCAGAGGAGAATTTTCAAGTTCCAACGTTAGCCTCCAAGTTAGGGGGCTAACGTTGGGGCTAACTTTTCAACCAAAAGTTTGTGCAAAAGTTTGATGCTAACTTTAGGTCCAGCTTTTTGCTTCCTGGTTCAATTTCACTTATTCCATTGTCCTCTCTTCACTCCTAGCCATTCCTTCTTGCTTCAACCTTTCTCCAAGCTTTCTTCACCTATCATTAATCAACCAAACACATCAAAGCTATGCTCAAAATCATGAGATATTCATTCTTTCATAATATGCAACAAATATAGCATAAAACCTCATGAAATGGCATGAATTCATATATGGTTGGTTCAATCAAGGGAAACATGAAAATCTACTCAATTAGCTTGCTTGTAGCTCAAGAAAGTGCATAATCTTAATGAAAACAAAAGAAAAAGACTAGTTAAAATAGGCTAAGATGACTTGTCATCACTGTCCAAACTCGATGGACGAGAGCTTCCCAGATCATGGCACGCCTACAACCTAAGAAGGTACTACAGCTAGAAAAAGTAAAGATCTCACTACTGGATGCACTCTTTTTCTTGAAAAGGTTTTCTAATGAGGCACCAAGTTGAGACTCAGACACTATCTGACTTAAAGGGATGAAAAATTCCCACAAGTATATATTTGCCCTTTCCTTTAAAATAAAATATATTTTAGATATTCTACAAGTCTTCAAGATGCATTAATCTGAAGCATTCATCGTCTGATTATAAAGCAACAGATCGGCATAAAGTGAAAAGCAACTTCACTGCACGATCATGATAAAGACAATCGTCTGATAAAGGTGAAAACGCGATTCACCTAAAAGATGATCTAAAGATAGCAACCACCTTCTACAAATCGGCAAAGATGAACACAGAATAATGTAAGAAGTTATCGAAAGTGATCCGAAAAAGAACCTGACGAGGTCTTATGGATTGCTAAATAATAACTTAAAGACTGGCCGACCTAAAGAAGTCGGACCAAGTCAACCCAAGTTACAAGTAAACCCTGGAAAGAGGTCTGGCCAACCCTATTAAAGAGGATTACTTTAACTTAGAAGGGCCCGACATAACAAAATCAGCCCAAAATGAAAAAGTTATAGAAGTAATCCCTGAAAGAGATCTGATAAAGATCCAAGAAAGAGGATTACAAAAATAACTTAGAAGAGGACGACGTAAAGAACTCAGCCTCCTACAAAACAAGTTATAAAAGTAATCCCTGAAAGAGACCTGACAAAGGTCCAAGAAAGAGGATTACAAAAATAACTTAGAAGAG
>NC_029787.2:102620476-102625932 GCF_000816755.2 Arachis ipaensis | reverse complement strand
AAATAGCAGAATAGTTAACTAGTTCATCCATCATGCTTGAAGCCATCATTATGCAGAGAGTGAGAATGTGTTTTATAATGGAATTTTGGTGAAATACCAAACTTAGAATCCTTCATTCTCCTTTATATTGTTTTGGTGTGCAACACCAAACTTAGCTTCTTGCAATGTAGATAAACCAATTAACCTTTTTATTAAAATAGTTATGAAAGGAAAACTACCTCAGGTTGGACCAATCAAAGTATCACCAAATTCACAAGGTTTACAAATCATAAAACTGCAATTAAATTTGGCCTAAACCTCATGATTTAGCATCAATTATATGGTGGTTGTTTGATTCAAAGAAGTTATGCATTTTCATTCCAAATTGCTTTCTTAAAATGCAAGAAAGTGCATAAAACCAAATGAAAATAAAGAAAAAGACTATTAAAAAGGGTATATGATGACTTGTCATCAATTACAAAAATAACTTAGAAGAGGACGACGTAAAGAAGTCGGCCTCCTACAAAACAAGTTATAAAAGTAATCCCTGAAAGAGACTTGACAAAGGTCCAAGAAAGAGGATTACAAAAATAACTTAGAAGAGGTCGAGGTAAAGAAGTCGGCCTCCTACAAAACAAGTTATAAAAGTAATCCCTGAAAGAGACCTGACAAAGGTCCAAGAAAGAGGATTACAAAAATAACTTAGAAGAGAACGACATAAAGAAGTCGGCCTCCTACAAAAACCAAGTTATAAAAGTAGTCCTTAAAAAGAGATCTGGCAAAGATTTAAAAAAGAGGACTACAAAAATAACTGGAAAGAGGACTAACGTAAAGAAATTGGTTATGAAAGTGCTAAAGATACAAGCAAAAGCGAGAAAACCGAAAAACAAGTTGGACCCACACAGCCACAACCTCAAAGGATCCAAGCTACAAACAATAAGTACAAAGCAATCCAAAAAGGCAGAGCCGCAACATTCCAACACTCTCAAAAACTAGAAGAGATACCAAGTTAAATGCAAAAAAGCGTGATATAATCTACAAAAGTTAGAAAGCTTCAGAGGCCACCAAAATCTACCTCAAAAAGCTAGAAAGCTACCTTTGTTTTTCAAAATAAAAGTTGCTAGGCAAGCGACTAGAAAGTGTCAACAGTTAACAAAATAATAAAGAGTTTAAAAGCCCACAAGCCGGGCCAGCTACACAAATGTTCAGAGAGAAATTAGCAAATATCGGGAGCCTTCTTGGCAGCATCATTAGGGGGAGAAGGAGGGCGAGTCTAAATAGGCACAGCATCCACAGTTCCATCCTCCTTGTTCAGAATCTGGCAATCCGGATCGGCTACAACTGGAGGAGCTGAAGAAGTCGACACTTTGGCAGAGGACACAGGGGGAGGTTCAACATCATCATCCTCGTCATCAGGGACAATCTTGCCATCCCTGACAATGTTATCCAGGCTGAAGAGGGTCAGGTCGGCCTCGGGAGCAATAACCCGAACTTGTTCCTTTAGGTTCTCGTAAGCAGCAGTCAGACTGCCAACGAGATGACCCTGAAGCTCAGAGTAATCTTTCCGGGCACTCTCCAGCTCCCCCCTCAGACGTATCACCACCCGATAAGACGTAGCTATCCCAAAGCAAGAGAATTTGCCTTCTCGTTCTCCAAATCCTTCTCCAACTTGGCAACCTTTACCTCTAGCTCCTCTTTAAGGACCTTCATCCGGTCGAACTCCTGCTTCGCCTCCTCCATAAACTCTTTGGTGGTATGAAGAGGAATATTCTGAGCAGTTCGATACAAAGCAGCCCCTATATACGCCATTTTTACATTGTTTCAGGCCATAAATTCCAAATGGCGAAGGATAGACACATCGTCCATAGGAAGAGCACTGTAGGGACCGATTTGCTGATCCACGAATTCGATCGCATTGAAGTCGGGAGCATCAAAGTTGAAAGGCTCAGCCGTTTTTTGTTTCTTATTGGGAGGAGTGCCAGAAGGAGCGGCAGAAGTTGGTGGAGGGTCAGCCAGACGAACTCGGGGAGTGGGGATCACCTTCCTCGCCCCAGGAGAACTCGACATGGACGGCTTTACATGCACTTGGGAATATCTCTCCCCGGCCGCCTTGGCCGAGATGTTTCTAGCAGCAGTCGCCTTCTGTGCTCTTTTAAAAGCCTTCATAGATTCATTATTCTTCATTGCCTCTGCAAATAAAACACAACAGTAAGAAATTAAGCTGCAAGTTGGAAAGGCATTTACAAGCAATATAAACAGATAATAAAGGGAAAATCAGGAACGCAAAATACCCAGCTCGGTTTGAAGAAGAGAAGGATTGGTTAAAAATTTCTTTGTATCAAGATGGGGAGGTTGACCCCAGTGTTCTTCCAAGACGGTCACAAAAGCTCGCTCAGTTTCATCCAACATCTCCCACGTGTATCTGGACACTCTCACATCTTTTTGCCATTCCAAAGGAAAGGCGGGCTCATCATTTTCATCCAGAAAAAAGGGCCGAGCTCCTTCAACAGCTCAGACCTTGAAAAAGTAATTTTTAAAATCGCGAAACGATTCGTCAAACATGGAGAAGACCTTCTTCCCCTGGGAAGATCGAAAGGAGACCCAAGCTGCCTTCTTTTTTACTACTCCAGGCTTCGTCAAAACAAATAGATAGAAGAAGAGAGATTGTGAGGCAGGAATACCGAAACCATCACACAACAATTGAAAAATTTTCATGAAACCCCAGGAATTAGGGTGAAGTTGAGAGGGAGCAACATTACAGGACCATAACAGGTTGGTCTCAAGTTCAGTAAAAGGGAGGGTGATACCCAGCTGACCAAAGAAGAAGTCATAAGCATAAAAATAAGGGCGATCTCTAACAACCTGAGTAGAGAAACAAACTCTCTCTTCAGAAGAGGGAGGGACAAGTTTATAATTCTTTTCATCACCTGCACTACTACAGACCCTATGAAACTGCCTAAGCTGCGCACAAAACTCGGAATCAACCAAAGAGACACACATAAGAACCATTGAGTCCACCCAATCGGCCATGCCCTCAGAAACCTGGGAAGACATCTCTACAACGTTATTGCGAGAAGACATGAGACCAACTAATCCTACAATAAGAAAAGAAGAATGGAATACTAAAAAGCATCTCGGACAAAGGGTGAAACAACTCGACTAATATGATACAGAAGTACAAAAAGGAAAGGAAAACCCCAAAACTCAAACCAAAGTTCTGGGGCATCCTTTGGAGGCAGTAAAAAAGCACCGTTTCAGGAAAAAACTACCGCTTACATTCCAGCATCTCTCAAAAATTAGAATAGAAGACCTCAAACAGCGAGCATTTTCATAGGAGAAAGACAAAATGCAAAAAGCACAGAAAGTCATCAAAACCACTATCTTCCTACAGTCTATCAGTAAAGAACAAGCATGCATCCCCAAACATCGAAGCACGACAAGTAGAAAGCGTCAAAGATACTTCCTTTTTTAGGATCAAACAAAAGTATCACTCAAAGCTTCGAAACCAAAAGCACTAACAACAGGCAGAAGCCCTAAAAACAGCAAGCAACAGGAAAAGCGAAAAATCATGCAAAGAGGCAAAGAAACTACAGAACACACCATGATCAGGCATAAGCAATGGTAGAAAGATCCAAACTTTCTCCAGCCAAAATCAAAACTTTCTCAAAATAAATGGCGTAAAGGAAGGAAGGAAGAAGAACCAAACCTGGAAAATGGAAGAAAAGCTGCAAAAGAAAGCAGAAAAACGGAAGGCGAAATCCAGAATCACCCCTCTTCCACGAAAACAGCAACAAAGCAAGCGTCGTAGGAAGGAGCTATGGACTCAAATCCAGAAACAGAAAGCGAGAGAGTAAAGGGAGAAGTTACGAAGAAAGAGTGAAGAAGAGAAACCGTTTCCTGAGTGTAAAGTTCAAAAATAAAGAAGTTAAGGGAAACGGGGCAATTAATGCCAAATTAATTGGGGAATTAAACCCTCGCACGTTCCTCATAAAAAGGCGCTAATACAAAAGCGCGCGCTTCTAGAGAAAAACGTTCTACATTCAAAAAGGTTCTACAAAAGAGGAAGTCGACAAAATGCTCGAGTTCAGCTTCACCCGAGAAGGATCGAAGTCCTAAAACCAAGACTCGAACTCCAAAAGAAAGACCGAGCTCGAGCAGGGGCACTGTTCATACCCTGGGTCGAGCTATCCGACCCAGGATGATCAGCGACAAAGCGACCGACCTCTTCAGGTCAGACTATACGACCTCTTCCCAAAAGAGCTCGGCCAAATCGACAGGAAAGCCCAAAACATGGGCCCAACTCAAGGAATACGACCCAGATCCAAAGGCAGACCAAGCCTATAGTGGGCCCACCTCAAGAAATATGACCCAGATCCAAAAGCAGTCCAAGCCTATAGAGATAAGGGCGGTTCCATTGAAGATAAGCTGACCTCGCTAAAAGATAAGATAAGATAAGATAACTAACTTATCTTATCTAAAAAGGTCACTCTACAACTACTATAAATATACTGGAGCACCCAGGTATAACTCATACTCTGATTCTACTAAAAACCTGCTTAATACTCGTGCTAACTTAAGCATCGGAGTCTCTTGCAGGTACCCCCCACCCTCCGGTGGCCAAGGATCAGCAGTGCAACAAGTCCAACAAGTCGGACACAACAGCTCTGGCCGCCACCAGCCAGCCGGACATGCCATCTCCGACCAGTACAGAAGATCTCATCCGAGATCGACCTCTAGTTTCA
The DNA here is from genome assembly GCF_000816755.2 of Arachis ipaensis. Taxonomy (NCBI): domain Eukaryota; kingdom Viridiplantae; phylum Streptophyta; class Magnoliopsida; order Fabales; family Fabaceae; genus Arachis; species Arachis ipaensis. The sequence goes on along the minus strand of NC_029787.2, from coordinate 102,621,211 downwards.
GGTAACCCCTGGAACAGGTTTCTTTCAAGCTCAAAAAGAACGAATATCCAGAGATCCGACAAGAGATTAGAAGAAGAGGTTGGGAAGTTCTCACCAACCCCATTCAACAAGTCGGGATCCTAATGGTTCAAGAGTTCCATGCAAACGCATGGATCACTAGGAACCATGATCAAAGTGTGAACCGGAATCCAAAGTATTGGCTTACCATGGTTCGGGGGAAATACTTAGATTTCAGTCCAGAAAATATAAGCCTGGCGTTCAACTTACCAATGATGGAAGAAAACGCACGCCCCTACACTAGAAGGGTCAACTTTGATCAAAGGTTGGACCAAGTCCTCATGGACATATGTGTGGAAGGAGCTCAATGGAAAGTTGACTCAAGAGTTCTTAAAGCTATGAATGTCCTTTGAATCCATCACCTTTCTTAAATGAAAAATGCTTTAATTACAATAGAACAAGAAGTACATGGTTTCGAATTCATTCTTGAAACTAGTTTAATTATTTTGATGTGGTGACAATACTTTTTGTTTTCTGAATGATTGCTTGAACAGTGCATATGTCTTTTGAAATTGTTGTTTATGAATGTTAAATATGTTGGCTCTTGAAAGAATGATGAAAAGGAGAAATGTTATTGATAATCTTAAAAATCATAAAAATGATTCTTGAAGTAAGAAAAAGCAGTGAATACAAAAGCTTGCGAAAAAAAAGAGAAAAGAAAAATGGCAAAAAAAAGAG
>NC_029787.2:102597767-102620449 GCF_000816755.2 Arachis ipaensis | reverse complement strand
TGTGGCATTTATGTATCCGGTGGTAATACTGGAAAACAAAGTGCTTAGGGCCACGGCCAAGACTCATAAAGTAGCTGTGATCAAGAATCAACATACTGAACTAGGAGAATCAATAACACTATCTGAATTCTACGTTCCTATAGATGCCAATCATTCTGAACTTCAAGGGATAAAGTGAGATGCCGAAACTATTCAAGAAGCAAAAAGCTACTAGTCCCGCTCATCTGATTGGAGCTAAGTTTCATTGACATTTTGGAATTTATAGTATATTCTCTTCTTTTTATCCTATTTGATTTTTAGTTTCTTGGGGACAAGCAACAATTTAAGTTTCGTGTTGTGATGAGTGGATAATTTATACGCTTTTTGGCATTGTTTTTACATAGTTTTTAGTATGATTTGATTAGTTTTTAGTATATTTTTATTAGTTTTTAAATAAAAATCATATTTCTGGACTTTACTATGAGTTTGTGTGTTTTTCTGTGATTTCAGGTAATTTCTGGCTGAAATTGAGGGACTTGAGCAAAAATCAGATTCAGAGGTTGAAGAAGGACTGCAGATGTTGTTGGATTCTGACCTCCCTGCACTCAAAGTGGATTTTCTGGAGCTACAGAAGTCAAAATGGCGTGTTCTCAATTGTGTTGGAAAGTATACATCCAGGGCTTTTCAGCAATATATAATAGTCCATATTTTGCCCGAGTTTAGATGACGCAAACTGGCGTTCAACGCCAGCTCTCTGCCCTATTCTGGAGTTAAACGCCAGAAACAGGTTGCAAAGCAGAGTTAAACGCCAAAAACAGGTAATTTCTGGCTGAAATTGAGGAACTTGAGCAAAAAATCAGATTTAGAGGTTGAAGAAGGACTGCAGATGCTGTTGGATTCTGACCTCCCTGCACTCAAAGTGGATTTTCTGGAGCTACAGAAGTCCAAATGGTGCGCTCTCAATTACGTTGGAAAGTAGACATCCAGGGATTTCCAGCAATATATAATAGTTCATACTTTGCCCGAGTTTAGATGATGCAAACTGGCGTTCAACACCAGCTTTCTGCCCTATTCTGGCGTTAAACGCCAAAAACAGGTTGCAAAGCAGAGTTAAACGCCAGAAACAGGTTACAAACTGGCGTTTAACTCCAAGAAAGACCTCTGCACGTGAAAGCTTCAATGCTCAGCCCAAGCACACACCAAGTGTGCTCAGAAGTGAATTTCTGCATCATTTACTCATTTCTGTAACCCTAGTAACTAGTTTAGTATAAATAGAACATTTTACTATCATGTTAGGAGTCTGATCTTTGATTAGTTTTATGCTATCCTTGACCTTTATGGGGGCTGGCTATTCGGCCATGCCTAGACCTTGTTTTTATGTATTTTCAACGATAGAGTTTCTACACACCATAGATTAAGGTGTGAAGCTCTGCTGTTCCTCATGAAGCAATGCAAAGTACTACTGTTTTTCTATTCAATTCAAGCATATTTCTTCTCTAAGATATTCATTCGCACACAAGAACATGATGAATGTGATGATTATGTGACGCTCATCATCATTCTCACTTATGAACGCGTGCCTGACAAACACTTCCGTTCTACATGCAAACAAGCTTGAATGTGTATCTCTTAGCCTTCTGATCGTGAGATCAGAGTCTTCGTGGTATAGGCTAGAACTATTGGTGGCCATTCTTTAGGTCCGAAAAGTCTAAACCTTGTCTGTGGTATTCCGAGTAGGATCCGAGAAGGGATGGCTGTGACAAGCTTCAAACTCGCGAGTGCTGGGCGTAGTGACAGACGCAAAAGGATTACTGAATCCTATTCCAGTATGATCGAGAACCAACAAATGAATAGCCGTGCGGTGACAGCGCATCTTGGACCATTTTCACTGAGAGGATGGGAAGTAGCCATTGACAACGGTGATGCCCTACACAAAGCTTGCCATGGAAAGGAGTATGAATGATTAGACGAAGACAGCAGGAAAGTAGAGGTTCAGGAGGAATAAAAGCATCTCTATATGCCTATCTAAAATTCTCACCAAGGAATTACGTAAGTATCTCTATCCTATTTTATATTTTATTTATATTTTAATTATTAAAACTCTATAACCATTTGAATCCGCCTGACTGAGATTTACAAGGTGACCATAGCTTGCTTCAAGCCGACAATCTCCGTGGGATCGACCCTTACTCACGTAAGGTTTATTACTTGGACGACCCAGTGCACTTGCTGGTTAGTTGTGCGAAGTTGTGACAAAGTGTGTGAATTACGTTCCGAGCACCAAGTTTTTGGCGCCGTTGTTAAGGATCACAATTTCGTGCACCAGTGTTGTTGCCTAAAGTGTTGATCAGATCCTCGTGTCTCCGTCCATCTTTGATTGTTTTAACCATGATGCATGTTCCTGTTATAATTTCCATTCCTTGCAACAACATTGGAACCAGACTCAAAGCGACGGGGGTGAGAACTAATAATAGCTAATAAAAATAAAAACAAATAAAAACAAATAAACAAGCAAAATAAAATATTTACAATAACCAATAATAAGGCACACGTTTGCAATTCCCCGGCAACAGCGCCATTTTGACGATTGGATTCTTGCTAGTAAAGAATTTTATGAAAATATAATCACGTTGTAAGTATAGTTTCTAAACCAACAGAGAATCCTTTCGTACAAAAATTTGGTTGTCACAAGTAACAAAACCCAATAAAATTTATAACCGAAGTATTTAAACCTCGGGTCGTCTCTCAAGCAATTGCAGGGAAGTATGATTTATTATTGGTTATGGAAAAAGGTATGTTTTTGGGTTTTTGAAATAAGGAACAAGTAATTTAAATGACAAGAAAAATAAATTAATAATTATAAAGAAAACTCTTGGCAAGGTATGAGAACTGGAAATCCTATCCTAGTTATCCTTATCAGGTGTGATGAGAATTGTTTGTTGCTCCCACTTAGTTAACCTTTACTAAATAAAGGAAAGTCAAGTGGTCTAATTAAATTGATCCTCAAGTCCTAGTCAACTCCTGTGGAAAGACTAGCTTTAGAGCGATCCAATTCAATCAGCAATTCACAAATCTCAATCAAATGCTGAGTTTGATAACTCAAGTATTACCAATTACTCAACTAAAGCCAAAATAGGAAAAATCTAAATTATTTATATAATAAATAAAAGAAAGCAATCATAAATCTGAAATACCTCAATGTGTATTAAATAAGAAATCAATTCTAACATGGAGTTCATAAGCCAAATTGAAAAGATAAATAACAATTAAAGTAATAGAATAAATAAAGTAGAAAATAAATTAAAGGAACATTGAACCTGTGATTGAAGAGAAGTAGCCTAATCATAACATAAATCCTAAATCCTAATCCTAATCCTAAGAGAGAGGAGAGAACCTCTCTCTCTAGAAAACTACATCTAAATCCTAATAATTGTGAATATAAATGTATGTGTCAATTGTTCTCGTTGTTCTCTCTTTTGATTCCCCATTCTCTGGCTTATATTCTGTGTTTCCGGCTTGGATTTGGTCCGAAAAAGGGTCCAAAAATTGCTGAGGGTGTTTTCTGCAGATTCCTACACGTGGCGACCATCACGCGTGCGCGTGGATCACGCGTTCGCGTGGTCTGGAGTTTTTTCATGTCACGCGTACGCATCATTTGCGTTCTGTTCAAGGCACGTGTCTGCATCGTCCACGCGTTCGCGTCGCTGCCCTTTTCTTCAAAACTCCATTTTTGTGCTTTCCTTCCATTTTTGTATGTTTCCTTTCTGTCTTCTAAGCCATTCCTGCCTTATGAAACCTGAAAATACTTAACACACAGATCACGGCATCAAATGGTAATAAAGGATAATTAATTTTAATATTTTTAAAGCATAGGAAACATGTTCTCACATATATCATAAAATAAGGAAGGAACAGTAAAACCATGGAATTTACATGAATAAGTGGGTGAAGGATTGATGTTTGGAAAATGATCAAACACAAAACTCACTGGCAAGTGTACCAGGTCGCATCAAGTAATAATAACTCACGTGAGTGAGGTCGATCCCACAAGGATTAAAGGATTGAGCAATTTTAGTTAGGTGGTTGATTTAGTCAAGCGAACAAGAGTTGATTTGAGTAATTTATATCCAACAGAAGCTAAATTGCAAGAAATTTAAAGGGAGAGGGATAACTGACAAGAATTTAAAGTGCAAAAAAATTAAAAGAGCCAAATCTTAAAGTGCAAGTAATGTAAATTGCAGAAACTTAAATTACAAGAAATGTAAATGGTTGAAACTTAAAGTGCAAGAAATATAAATGGCTTAAATAATAAAAGGATTTGGGAGTTGGGATTGAAGAAATTAAACAAGAGAAAGTAAAATGGCATTAAACAGAAAAGTAAAGGATGAATTAAATTGCAACAGATCTAAACAAGAGAAGAATAATTGCTTGAGAAGACAAACAGAAAGTGAAATGTAGCTTAATTGTAATAACTAAAAGAAAGTTGAAGATCTCAGGGGTGGAGGAGACTAGAAAACAAGTCTAGATCTCAAGTCCTTTCTTGATCCAACCAAGAACAATTACAAAAAAAAGTAGAAGAGTAAATTGCAAGAGACGTAGAAGATGAAAGCAGTAAATGGAATTTGGATTCAAATCTCAGTTTCTAGAATTATGCAGAAAAAATATAAACAAAAAGATCTCAAGGTGAGTTTGAAATAGAATTTCTTCAATTCTCCACTCAAGATTCAAATAAAGTTTTGCAGAAAAGAAAACCAGAAATCCCAGAGGAAGAGAACTCAATTCTCCTCCCAATTCTCTAAGATCCAAAATCAAAGTAAAAACTCTCAAAATTACAAGTGAAAATTCTAAAAGAAGAAAAAGGTCAAAGTAAAAGTCCCTTCTAAATCAAACTAGCTTCTATTTACACACTTCCTTCTAATGATCATTAAGCCTTGAATTTGGGCCCTTGGCCTTGATGGAATTGGATTGAAGATAGCCTCTGTTGATTGCCCTTGGTCTTGAGAAGAAACCCATTTGCATACTGGACTTTGGGATTGAAGAGAGAACTTTTGCGTGGTCTAGAATTCAGAATAAATTCCCATTGCAAGTATAGCTTCTAAACCAACAAACGTCCTTTCTTACAAATGTTTTGGTTGTCACAAGTAACAAACCCCTTTAAAATTAATAACCGAAGTATTTAAACCTCGGGTCGTCTTCTCAAGGAACTGCAGGGAGGTATGTTCTTACTACTGGTTATGAAGATTGTAAATTGGGGGTTTTGAATGTAAGGAACAAGTAATTTGAATGACAAGTAAAATAAATAAATAACTATAGAATCTCTTGGCAAGGTATAAGAATTTAGAATTTCTATCCTAGTTATCCTTATCAGGTGTGATGAGAATTGTTTGTTGCTCTCACTTAGTTAACCTTTACTAAATAAAGGAAAGTCAAGTGGTCTAATTAAATTGATCCTCAAGTCCTAGTCAACTCCCGTGGAAAGACTAGCTTTAGAGCGATCTAATTCAATCAGCAATTCATAAATCTCAATCAAATGCTGAGTTTGATAACTCAAGTATTACCAATTACTCAACCAAAGCCAAAATGGGAAAAATCTAAATTATTTATATAATAAATAAAAGAAAGCAATCATAAATCTGAAATACCTCAATGTGTATTAAATAAGAAATCAATTCTAACATGGAGTTCATAAGCCAAATTGAAAAGATAAATAACAATTAAAGTAATAGAATAAATAAAGCAGAAAATAAATTAAAGGAACATTGAACCTGTGATTGAAGAGAAGTAGCCTAATCATAACATAAATCCTAAATCCTAATCCTAATCCTAAGAGAGAGGAGAGAACCTCTCTCTCTAGAAAACTACATCTAAATCCTAATAATTGTGAATATAAATGTATGTGTCAATTGTTCTCGTTGTTCTCTCTTTTGATTTCCCCATTCTCTGGCTTATATTCTGTGTTTTCGGCTTGGATTTGGGCCGAAAAAGGGTCCAGAAATCGCTGAGGGTGTTTTCTGCAGATTCCTACACGTGGCGTCCGTCACGCGTGCGCGTGGGTCAAGCGTTCGCGTGTTCTGGAGTTTTTTCATGTCACGTGTACGCGTCATTTGCGTTCTGTTCAAGGCACGCGTCTGCATCGTCCACGCATTCGCGTCGCTGCCCTTTTCTTCAAAACTTCATTTTTGTGCTTTCCTTCCATTTTTGTATGTTTCCTTTCTGTCTTCTAAGCCATTCCTACCTTATGAAACCTGAAAATACGTAACACACAGATCACGACATCAAATGGTAATAAAGGATAATTAATTTTAATATTTTTAAAGCGTAAGAAACATGTTCTCACATATATCATAAAATAAGGAAAGAACAGTAAAACCATGGAATTTACATGAATAAGTGGGTGAAAGATTGATGTTTGAAAAACAATCCAACACAAAACTCACCGGCAAGTGTACCAGGTCGCATCAAGTAATAATAACTCACGTGAGTGAGGTCGATCCCACAGGGATTAAAGGATTGAGCAATTTTAGTTAGGTGGTTGATTTAGTCAAGCGAACAAGAGTTGATTTGAGTAATTTGTATCCAACAGAAGCTAAATTGCAAGAAATTTAAAGGGAGAGGGATAACTGACAAGAATTTAAAGTGCGGAAAAATTAAAAGAGCCGAATCTTAAAGTGCAAGTAATGTAAATTGAAGAAACTTAAATTGTAAGAAATGTAAATGGTTGAAGATTAAAGTGCAAGAAATATAAATGGCTCGAATAATAAAAGGATTTGGGAGTTGGGATTGCAGAAATTAAACAAGAGAAAGTAAAATGGCATTAAACAGAAAAGTAAAGGATGAATTAAATTGCAACAGATCTGAACAAGAGAAGAATAATTGCTTGAGAAGACAAACAAAAAGTGAAATGTAGCTTAGTTGTAATAACTAAAAGAAAGTTGAAGATCTCAGGGGTGGAGGAGACTAGAAAACAAGTCTAGATCTCAAGTCCTTCCTTGATCCAACCAAGAACAATTGCAAAAAGAAGTAGAAGAGTAAATTGCAAGAGACGTAGAAGATGAGAGCAGTAAATGGAATTTGGATTCAAATCTCAGTTTCTAGAATTATACAGAAAAAATATAAACAAAAAGATCTCAAGGTGAGATTGAAATAGAATTTCTTCAATTCTCCACTTAAGATTCAAATAAAGTTTTGCAGAAAAGAAAACCAGAAATCCCAGAGGAAGAGAACTCAATTCTCCTCCCAATTCTCTAAGATCCAAAATCAAAGTAAAAACTCTCAAAATTGCAAGTGAAATTTCTAAAAGAAGAAAAAGGTCAAATAAAAAGTCCCTTCTAAATCAAACTAGCTTCTATTTACACACTTCCTTCTAATGATCATTAAGCCTTGAATTTGGGCCCTTGGCCTTGATGGAATTGGATTGAATATAGCCTCTGTTGATTGCCCTGGGTCTTGAGAAGAAACCCATTTGCATACTGGACTTTGGGATTGAAGAGAGAACTTTTGCGTGGTCTAGAATTCAGAATAAATTCTCGTTGCAAGTATAGCTTCTAAACCAACAAACGTCCTTTCTTACAAACATTTTAGTTGTCACAAGTAACAAACCCCTTTAAAATTAATAACCGAAGTATTTAAACCTCGGGTCGTCTTCTCAAGGAACTGCAGGGAGGTATGTTCTTACTACTGGTTATGAAGATTGTAAATTGGGGGTTTTGAATGTAAGGAACAAGTAATTTGAATGACAAGTAAAATAAATAAATACCTATAGAATCTCTTGGCAAGGTATAAGAATTTGGAATTTCTATCCTAGTTATCCTTATCAGGTGTGATGAGAATTGGATTTTAATCCCACTTAGTTAAGTCAAGTGGACTAATTAGCTTGATCCTCAAGTCCTAGTCAATCCTTGTGGGAAGACTAGCTTTAGAGCGATCTAGATCAATTAGGAATCTGCCAATTTCAACCACTGCTGAGTTTGACAACTCAAGTATTACCAATTACTTAACCAAAGCCAAAAGGAAGAAAATATCTAAATTAAATTAAAAGCATTCATAAATAGAATAAAATAATTATAAACTGAAATACCTTAAAATATATTAAATAGAACATTCAAATCTTAACATGGGAAGATTCATAAGCTAAATTGGAACATTAACAAATAAGAGAATTGGAATAATTAAAAATAGAAGAGAGATATTACTTAAAGGAAAATATTGGACCTGGTATTGAAGCAATAAAATTAAAAGGAATCCTAATCCTAAATCCTAAGAGAGAGTTGAGAGAACCTCTCTCTAAAAACTACATCTAAATCATCAAAAGTAAATAATTGGAGACTCTCCCTTGAAGGAATGCATTCCCCCACTTTATAACCTCTAATCTGTGCTTTCTGTACTTGGATCTGGGCCAAAAAGGGCTTCAGAAGTCGCTGGGAGCGTTTTTTGTAATTTCTGGTGCGTGGCCTCTTTCATTTCCATTGCTGCCATCCCCTTTCTTCAACCTTCCTCCAAGCCTTTTGGTCACTGATGCCAGGGCATTTTGGCCAGTTTCACTGACCTTTTTTTACTGTTTTTAGGGTAGTTTCATGCATTTCCTTAGGAAATAAGCTAGTTTTGGGTAGATATTCACTTACATCTTGATTCAAGCATACATTGTGCACTTTACATGATTTCATGAGGATTTTGCATGAATTTAAGGACAAATTGGATGTTGCATTTCCCATGACTTGGACTAGAACTTTGATGCACTTTATTGCTTGATTTCAGGACAAAAGAAGCAAAGAAGAACCACTTTAGTGGCTACGTTAGTTACACTAACGTTAACACTAACGTGGAATGGGAGTAACTTGCAAAGTTAATGAGAAAAGTAATTGCCAATAACGCTCTCGAAACCATCATTGCCCACGTTAAGAGTCACGTTAATTAAGTTAACGTGAACTCTAACGTGGCAGAAAGGAAATGGAGCCAACGTTAGTGACACTTAACATTATCACTAACATTGGACCAAGCTCATAAGTGGCCACGTTAACTTAGTTAACGTGGAAGCTAATGTGAGAAAACAAAGTGGTCGACAACGTTAGTGACACCAAACATTGTCACTAACGTTGGAAGGAACCCACACAAGCCCCAATAAGCCACGTTATCGCCAACGTTAGTGACACCAAACATTGTCACTAACGTTGGAATTAGCCCACATAAGCCACTATGAGCCACGTTAACTCCCACATTAACTTAGTTAACGAGGAAGTTGTTCATACCCTGGGTCGAGCTGTCCGAACCGGGATGTTCAGTAATAAAGCGACCGACCTCCTTAGGTCAAGCGGACCGACTTCTTTACGAAGAACTCGGCCAAATCGACAGGAAAGCCCAAAAAGGGCCCAATTCAAGGAATACGACCCAAATCCAAAGGTCGTTCAGGCCTACAGAGAAGGGCGGTTCCGTTGAAGATGCGCTGACCTCAACCCAAAAGATAAAGATAAGATAAGATAAGATAACTAACTTATCTTATCCAAAGGTCACATCTCACCATTATAAATACACTGGAGTACCCAGGTATAACTCATACTCTGATTCTACATAAAAACCTGCCTAATACCCGTGCTAACTTAAGCATCGGAGTTTCTTGCAGGTACCCCCCACCCTCCGGTGGCCAAAGATCAGCAGTGTAGCAAATCCAACAAGTCGGACACAACATCTCCGGCCGCCACCAGCCAGCCGGACACGTCATCTCCGACCAGTACAAAGATCTCATCCGAGATCGACCTCCAGTTTCAGGTAACCCTCGGAACATTGGCGCCATTGCCGGGGAACCTGAAAGTCATCCCAAAACCATGGCGGACGGCCATGACAACGACCACGACTCGGATCTGGAGAACAGAACACCGCACAAGAATGCGGACACTACGCTAAAGGATACTTCGGAATCAAACGAGGACAAAAAGTCACCAAATCCGGGAGCCATGGAAGCACTTCAAGATCGCTTAAAGCAACTTGAGAAAGAAACCCAGCAACAACGGGAGATCGGAAAGGATCTACAGAGGTACGGCGACGTCGAGAACTAAAAGAAAAACTACAGCAATTAGAGGCCGACCTCAAATCAAAAGCTCCTCGGACCACTCCTGAGGAAAATTCACGCAAAGAACAGGATCCATTCACCAGGGAAATCATGAAGACCAAAATCCCAAAAGATTTCAAGCTCCCGGATATGGTTTTGTATGATGGCACTACAGTTCCCAACCATCATCTTAGCAATTTCAGAAGCAGAATGTACCTTACCGATGCCTCAGATGCGGTTCGCTGCAAAGCTTTTCCAACAACTCTCACGAAAATGGCGATCAGATGGTTCGACAACTTACCTCCGAAGTCCATCTCAAACTTCGATGACCTGGCCAAAAAGTTCCTGGCCAGATTCTCCATCCAGAAAGATAAGGCCAAGCACGTACCCAGCTTACTAGGATCAAGCAAGGAGATCAGGAGAGCCTCCGCAACTACCTAGAAAGATTCAACAAAACATGCACGGACATACAAAGTTTACCAATAGAGGCCGCCATCATGGGGCTTATCAATGGCTTACGAGAGGGACCTTTTAGCCAATCTATATCAAAAAAGTATCCTACCTCCTTAGACGAAGTCCAGGAGCGAGCAGAAAAATACATCAACATGGAAGAGAATGCTCGGCTGGGAGAAATCTCAAAATCTGGGGCCTCCTACCGAGACAAAGACAAGGACTCCAAAAGGAAAGAAGATCGACAGGGTGAGAAAATCAAAAAATACCACAACTACACTCCTCTCCAAGCATCCTTGGTCGACGTGTACAAAGAAGTCTGCCATACAGAAAAAATTCCCCCAGCACGGCCACTCAAAGGCAAAAGGAGAGGAGGAAACCGGAAGGAATATTGTGAATACCATCGAATTCGAGGGCACTCTACCAACGAGTGCTTCGACTTGAAAAATATCATAGAAAAATTGGTACGAGAAGGAAAATTAGATCGATTTCTGGCCACCCGGGATGATGACCAAAGAAAAAGACGGAGAGACGAAGATGATGGACGAGCTGAACGGTCACCTCGGACACCAGAAAGACACGTCCACATGATACACGGCAGATTCGCAGGAGATAGGATCTCCAAATCATCCCGAAAGAGATATCTCAAAGAAGTATATCATGTTGAGGGAAAGGAGGAAGCACCCGACATCCCGGCGATAACATTTACTAAAGAGGATGCATCCGGCATCATCTCGGGACACGACGATCCCATGGTCATCACTATTATACTGGCAAACACCAATCTACACCGCACACTAGTAGACCAAGGGAATTCTGCCGACATCTTATTCAAAACAGCCTTCGACAAGCTCGGTTTAGACGAAAAGGAACTTAGAGCATACCCGAATAATCTGTTTGGACTAGGAGACACTCCGATACAACCGCTGGGATACGTATCGCTACACACTACTTTTGGAAAAGGGAACCAATCTAGGACCCTCAAAATAGACTACATTGTGGTCGACGTAAGTTCAGCCTACAATGCTCTCATAGGTCGGACAACACTCAATCAACTCGGCGCAATAGTCTCAACTCCGCATCTATGCATGAAATTCCCAACTACAGAGGGGATAGCCACGATAAAAGCAGATCAAAAGATGGAACGTCGCTGTTATAACGAAAGCTTAAACCTCAAAGGCAGAGGAGAAGAGTTTCATACAATTGAGCTTGGCGGAGCTCAGCGTCGAGAAGAACTCCGTCTGCACCCAGAAGGTGAGGTAGAGAAGGTTCAGATTGGAAACACCTCAGACAAAACGACTAAGGTCTCAAGAACGCGGGAGCTACTTATCAAAGGCTAATGAATAAAGTCTTCTCGGATCACATCGGAAAAATCATGGAAGTCTATGTGGACGACATGTTGATAAAGACACAAAGCGAAGATACATTATTGGCCGACCTATCTCAAGTGTTTGACACTATAAGGAAGCATAACATGCGACTCAACCCCGCAAAATGCACCTTCGCAGTTGAAGCAGGCAAATTCTTGGGTTTCATGCTCACACAAAGGGGAATTGAAGCAAATCCAGACAAATGTCAAGCTATACTCAACATAAAAAGCTCAACCTGTGTCAAAGAAGTACAACAACTCAACGGGAGATTGGCCGCCCTATCCCGATTCTTAACAGGAGCTGCGATAAGATCTCTCCCCTTCTATGCTACTTTAAGAAAGGGAAAATAGTTCGAATGGACGACAGAATGTGAGCAAGCTTTCCAAGACTTCAAGGAGTTCTTAGGACGGCCACCTATCCTATCTCGGCCACGAGAAGGAGAACCACTCATATTATATCTCGCAGTAGGAAGCCAGGCGATAGCCTCAGCACTAGTCAGAGAAGATGAAAATGGGCAACAACCCGTCTACTTCATTAGCAAAGCACTACTGGGATCCGAGCTGAACTACCAGAAAATAGAAAAATTTGCCTATACTCTCATCCTAACATCTCGGCGACTCCGCCCGTACTTCCAGGCTCACACCATTAAGGTTAGAACTAACCAGCCCATAAAAGGAATATTGCAGAAAACAGATTTAGTAGGCAGAATTCTACAATGGACAGTCGAGTTGTCAGAATTCGACCTCCAATATGAAGCTCAGACGGCCATCAAATCACAGTATCTGGCCGACTTCATCACAGAATTCACAGATACCCTGGAAACTCCCACAGAATGGAATCTCTACGTCGACGGTTCCTCAAATAAAACTGGAAGCGGCGCAAGCGTGATAATAGAAAGCAACCAAGGAACCCAAGTTGAGCTCTCCCTCAAGTTCGGGTTCCCGGCCTCCAATAACCAAGCAGAATATGAGGCATTATTAGCTGGTTTGAAGCTGGCTAAAGAGGTCGGGGCTCAAAAACTCAACATTTACAGTGATTCGCAAATGGTCACATCACAAATAACAGGGAGCTACCAAGCCAAAGACCCCACCATGAAAAAATATTTGGATAAAACCAAGGAATTACTCGGACAAATCGGGGAATATAAGATCTGCCACATACCCCACGAACAAAATGCCCGAGCTGATGTACTCTCAAAACTAGCCAGCACCAAACCAGGGGGCAACAATAGAAGCCTCATCCAGGAAATGTTGCAAAACCCGTCAATCTCGGAAGAGGAAAAAGTCCTGGCCATAACAAGTCAGGACCAAGGATGGATGACCCCCATAATCAACTACCTCAAAGAAGGAACACTCCCCGCAGAAGAAAAGGAGGCAAAGAAGTTAAAAAGGGAGGCACAGTACTACACCATCATAAACAATATCCTGTACAAAAGAGGAATCTCAATACCTTTACTAAAATGTGTGCCGACCTCCAACACAAGGGAAGTGCTAGAAGAAATACACGGCGGCATTTGTGGCAATCATCTCGGAGCACGAGCTCTCGCCAAAAAAGTACTCCGGGCGGGATTTTATTGGCCAACTCTACAGAAAGAAGCCACAGAATTTGTAAAGACATGTCCACCATGTCAAAAGCATGCCAACTTTCACATCGCCCCGCCAGAAGAGCTCATCAGCGTGACTTCGCCTTGGCCGTTTGCAAAATGGGGACTCGATCTTCTCGGCCTTTCCCACAGGGATCAGGACAAGTTAAATTCCTCATAGTGGGAGTAGATTACTTTACAAAGTGGATCGAGGCAGCGCCCCTAGCCAATGCCACCGCTCAAAGAAGCCGGAAATTCTTATATCGAAACATTATCACAAGGTTCGGGGTTCCATATTCAATAACCACAGACAATGGCACCCAATTCACAGATGCAGGCTTCAGAAAACTAGTAGCCGACTTGAATATAAAGCACCAATACACCTCCGTCGAACATCCTCAAGCCAATGAGCAGGCCGAAGCTGCTAACAAAGTCATATTGGCCAGATTAAAACGGAGATTACAAGATGCAAATGGAGCCTGGGTAGAAGAGCTCCCACAGGTCCTGTGGGCATATCGAACAACGCCACTTTCCACCACGAAGGAATCCCCCTTCCGATTAGCATACGGAACAGAGGCGATGATTCCAATAGAGATTGAGGAAGGGTCGCCCAGAATAGTTCATTATAATGAGGAAACAAACTTCCAACTTCAGAGAGAAGAGCTCGACTTGTTACCCGAAATCCAAGAAAGAGCTCGGATCAGGGAAGAAGCTCTAAAACGCCGAATGGCTTCTAGATATAATCAAAAGGTAGTGCCGAGAAGTTTCATAGAAAATGATCTCATCCTAATCCGAAATGATATCGGAACAACTCGACCAGGAGAGGGAAAGCTGGCAGCAAACCGGAAAGGACCCTACCGAGTTGTAGAAGTACTTGGAAAGGGCTACTACAGACTGTCTGAACTCGATGGACGAGAGCTTCCCAGGTCATGGCACGCCTGCAACCTCAGAAGGTACTACAGTTAGAAAAGATAAAAGATCTCATCATTGGATGCACTCTTTTTCTTGAAAAGGTTTTTTAACGAGGCACCAAGTTGAGACTCAGACAATCCCATATGTATATATTTGCACTTTTCCTTTAAATAAAATATATTTTAGATACTCTACAAAGATTTCAAGACGCATTAATCTGAAGCATTCATCGTCCGATTATAAAGCAACAGATCGGCAGAAAGTGAAAAACAATTTCACTGCACGATCACGATAAAGACAACCGTCCGATAAAGGTGAAAACGTGATTCACCCAAAGGACGATCTAGAGATGATAACCACTTTCTACAAATCGGCAAAGATGAACACAGAATAATGTAAGAAGTTATCGAAAGTGATCTAAAAAAGAACCTGACGAGGTCTTACGGATTGCTAAAATAATAACTTAAAGACTGGCCGACGTTGAGAAGTTGGACCAAGTCAACCCAAGTTATAAGTAAACCCTAGAAAGAGGTCTGGCCAACCCTATTAAAGAGGATTACTTTAACTTAGAAGGACTCGACATGACAAAGTCAGCCCAAAATGAGAAGTTATCAAAGTAGTCCCCGAAAGAGATCTAACAAGGATCCAAGAAAGAGGACTACAAATAACTTAAAGGAGACCGATATAACCAAGCCGGACTCCTACTACTGGAAAGTTATCAAAGTAGTCCCTGAAAGAGATCTGACAAGGATCCAAGAAAGAGGACTACAAATAACTTAAAGGAGACCGATATAACCAAGTCGGACTCCTACTACTAAAAAGTTATAAAAGTAATTCCTGAAAGAGATCTGACAAAGATCCAAGAAAGAGGATTACAAAAATAACTTAAAAGAGACCGATATAATAAAGTCGGACTCCTACTACTAAAAAAGTTATGAAAGTAATCCCGGGAAGATATTCGATAAAGATCCAGGAAAGGGATTACAAAAATAACTTAGAAAAGGACTGCGAAAACAACTCGGAGGACTAACTTGAAGAAATCGGTTACAAATCGTCAGAAATACAAGCCGGAGCGAGAACGAACCAAAAATCAAGTTAGACCTACCTAGTCACAACCACAAAGGATTCAAGATAGAAAGTACAAAGCAATCCAAAAAAGGTTAAGCCGCAAGGTTCCAATATTCACAGAAAAAGAGATACCAAGTCAAGCACAAAAAGCGTAAGGTTATAAAAGCCTCGGAGGCCACCAAAACCTATCTCAAAAAAGCTAAAGCATGCCACCATTTGTTTTTCGTAAAAAAAAAAAGTTGCTAGGCAAGCAACGGGAAAGTGTCAGCAATTAACAAAACATAAAGAGTTTAAAAAAGCCCACAAGCCGGGCCAACTACATATCCAGAATAAAGTTAAAGCTAAGGGTCAGAAGATTTTTTAGCAGCATCAGGCCGAGGAGACGGAGGCCGAGTCTGGAGAGGAACGGCTTCTACAGTACCGTCATCCTGGTTCAAGATCTGGCAGTCGGGATCAGAAGCGGGAGGACCAACCTCGGCAGGAACAGCAGAAGTCGACACCTTGGTAGAGGCTATAGGGGGAGGATCGACATCATCTTCATCCTCGTCATCAGGGACAACCTTGCCATCCCTGACAACATTGTCCAAGCTAAAGAGGGTCAGGTCGACCTCGGGAGCAATAACCTGAACTTGTTCCTTCAGGTTCTCATAGGCAGCAGTTACACTGCCAACAAGATGACCTTGGAGCTCGGAATAATTAGCCCGGGCATTCTCCAACTCTTCTTTCAGACGCAACATCTCCCGGTAAGACGTCAAATAACTGTCTTTATGTCGCATAGCCGTGTCCTCGGCCAGTCTCAGAGAACCAGCCAGAGAAGTAGAACTAGCCTTTTCATTCTCCAAGTCTTTCTCCAACTTGGCCACCCTTACTTCAAGTTCCTCCTTCAAGCCCTTCATCCGATCAAACTCCTGTTTGGCTTCCTCCATAAAAGCTTTAGTGGCATGGAGAGGAAGACTTTGAGCAGTTCGATATAGGGCCGCCCCCATATGTGCCAACTTGATACCACTCCGGGTGATATAATCAAAGTGATGAAGAGGTGATACGTCGTCCATAGAGAGAGCACCATAAGGGCCGATTTGTTGGTCTACAAACTCAATCGCATCAAAATCAGGAGCATCAAGGTTAAAAGACTCAGTTGTTTTTTGCCTCTTACTAGGAGGGGCACCAGAAGCTGCAATAGAAGATTGTGGAGGGTCAACCAGACGAACCCGAGGAATAGGAATCGCTTTCCTCGGCCCGGGAGAACTCGATATAGGAGGTTTAACTAGAGGCTGAGAAGATCCCTCTCCGGCCGCCTTGGCCGAGATGTTTAATGCAGCGGTCGCCTTCTTCGCCTTCTTATAGGCCCTCATAGAATCATTATTCTTCGACATCTCTAAAAAACACAAAAATCAAAGACAAGTTACAACACAGGAGAAACAAAGCTCGGGAGCAAGTATAAAAACAAATCAGACAGTACCCAAAGCAGCCCGAACCAAAGATGGATCACTCAAAAATCTCTTCATGTCCAGATGGGGAGGCTTCCCCCACAAATCTTCGAGAACAACTACAAAGGCCCGCTCAACCTCACTAAGCATTTCCCATGTGTAACGTGGCACTCTTACATTCTTTTGCCACTCTAGAGGAAAAGCAAGCTCATCATTTTCATCAAGAAAAAAGGGGCGAACCCCCTCAACGGCACGGACTCGGAAGAAATAGTTCTTAAAATCTTTAAATGACTCATCATACATGGCAAAAACTTTATGCCCCTGGGCCGACCTGAAAGAAACTCAGGAAGCTTTCTTTCTGGAGGAACCTCCAGGTTTGGCCGAGACAAAAAGATAAAGGAAAAGAGTTTCAGAAGGTGTTATGTCCAACTCCTGACACAGAAGTTGAAATATTTTGATAAAACCCTAGGAGTTCGGATGAAGCTGGGACGGAGCAATATTGCAGGACCACAACAAGTCAGTTTCAAAAGCAGTAAAAGGGAAAGTAACATTTAATTGGCTGAACAAGTATTCATAAGCATAGAAAGAGGGACGCTCCCCCTCGACGGAAGTCGGAAAACAAACTCTCTCATCGGAATCAGGAGCAACAAGCTCATAACACTCTTGTGGGCACTGTTATCACAAATCCTATGGCGCTTCCTCAGCTCTGTGCAAAATTCAGCATCCACAATAGAAACACACAACAAAACAAGGGAGTCCAGCCAATCGGACATCCCCTCGGGAACTCTAGAAGACATCTCTACAATGTTATTGCGAGAAGACATGAGGCCAACTAATCCTACAAGTAAGAAAAGAAGATGGGATTACTAAAAACATCTCGGACAAGGGAGAAAACAACTCAATACGATGCAGGTGAACACGCAGAGAAGGAAAACCCTAAGACTCAAACCAAAATCTTGGGGCATCCTTTGGAGGCAGTAACAAAGCAAGGTTTCCAGGAAAATCTACAGCTCTCACCCCAGCATCTTTCAAACAAGAAAAAGACTTCAAACAAGCAAGCGTTTCCAAAAGCATAAGTCATCACAGTCAACCAAGCAAAAAGCATTCCCAAAACATCAAAACACGCCAAATGGAAATCATCAAAGGTACGAACTTTTGAAAAAAAAGACAAAAAGCAATCAAGCAAAGCAAGGAACGGATGCAGAGTTTCTATCAGAAAGTAAAAAATCAGAAGCAACAAACAAAAACCGTATAAAGCCTCGACGGAAATGCCAGAGGAACACACAAAAGAAAGCCAAGAAAAACGCATTTACAGCGACAAAGAAATGCAAAATCACGAAAAGGTTCAAACTTTCAAAACATGCAAAAGCAAAAGCTTCACCAAAAAACTAAAGATGAAGCCGTGAAAGAAGCAAGAAAGTTAGTACCAACCTGAAAAGGCAGCAGACTTCAGGGAAGGTGAAGAGGGACTGCGAAATCTGGAATCACTACCTCGAAGCAAAAGAAAAGACACGAGCAAAAGAAAACGTCGCTGGGCTGAAATGCAAAACTACGAACTCCAGGTAGAGGCTTCACAAAAATCAAACAAATGCCGCAACACAAAGAAAAGTTGAAAGCGAGAGAATGAAGGGAAAAATGCGAAGAAGTTACGAAAAGGGCGAAAGAAGAGAAACTGTTTCTGGGTTTTCAAAATCAAAATAAAGAGCCAAAAGGAAACGGGGCAATTAATGCTAAAATTAAAAGGCATTAAAACCTCGCACATTCCCAAAGCGCCGATATAAAAGCGCGCGCTTTTAGAGGAAAACGTTCTACATTCAAAAGCTTCTAAAAAGGAATCGACAAAATGCTTGAGATCGGCTTCACTAAAGAAAGACCGAAGTCAAGAACTCGACCTCAAAAAGAAGACCGAGCTCAAGCAGGGACACTGTTCATACCCTGGGTCGAGCTGTCCGAACCGGGATGTTCAGTAATAAAGCGACCGACCTCCTTAGGTCAAGCGGACCGACTTCTTTACGAAGAACTCGGCCAAATCGACAGGAAAGACCAAAAAGGGCCCAATTCAAGGAATACGACCCAAATCCAAAGGTCGTTCAGGCCTACAGAGAAGGGCGGTTCCGTTGAAGATGCGCTGACCTCAACCCCAAAGATAAAGATAAGATAAGATAACTAACTTATCTTATCCAAAGGTCACATCTCACCATTATAAATACACTGGAGCACCCAGGTATAACTCATACTCTGATTCTACATAAAAACCTGCCTAGTACCCGTGCTAACTTAAGCATCGGAGTTTCTTGCAGGTACCCCCACCCTCCAGTGGCCAAGGATCAGCAGTGTAGCAAACCCAACAAGTCGGACACAACAGCTCCGGCCGCCAAAGTTAACGTGGACTCTAACGTAGGGAAGGAGGAGGCTTCTCAACGTTATTGGGAAAGGTAAGTCCCAATAACGTGTGCGAAAGACAAAGAGGCAATGTTAGTGGCAATGTTTGTGCCACTAACGTTGAGGTTAACGTGGCTCTTACTTGGGTGAGGAACGTTAGTGAAAAAGGTGATTGTCACTAACGTTCTGGAACCCATATTTTCACTGAACGTTAACACCACTAATGTCCTGAGCTAATGTCTCTGCCCACTTCACACTTTCTCTCTGCAAGTAAAGCCAAGCCCAATGAAGAAGATAACTGCTTCAAACTCAAGATCCAAAGGCCCATACCTAAGACTTGAAAAGCCAACTAGAAGATCAAAAGAGTAGTATATATAGGAGTAGCTTTGAATTAAAAAGGGAGTTGGAAAATATAGGGAGCCTCTTTGTATAGAACTACTCTCTGTATTTTACTTTCTCTGCACTTCTAGTTTCATCATGTATTCTCCATCTTTGTTTTCATTTTCCAGAGCTATGAACAACTAAACCCCTTTCATTGGGTTAGGGAGCTCTGTTGTAATTTGATGGATCAATACTAGTTTTCATTATTCTTCTTCTATCTTTTCTCTTGATTTTACTTGAAAGCTTTCGATCTTCATCCAATTGGGTAGTTATCTTGGAAAAGAAGCTATTCATACTTGAATCTCTTCTGAACCTTGAAAGAGGAATGAAGAGATCATGCTAGAAATGCTTTCTCATGTTGGACCAAATTGAGTTTGGATGGATATGTGACTATAATCCTCTCAACACTTGATTTGGGAAATGCATGTGGTATAATCCGTGACCATACTTCATCTTTTCTCATGAGCAATTGACCAAGGAATTGGCTATTGATCAAGATTTGAGAGATTGAATTACAAGAAATTGTAATTCGATCACTTAAGATTGCCAAGGAGATCAATGAGTGCATTGATTGATGAAGAGATGAAAATGAAATTGATCCGGAGAATGCAACATCTCCTGAGCCCAATGATCTCCCCATTCCTGATCTTACCCATTCTCTTTAAATTCAGTCATTTACTTTCATGAGCAATTTCCCCATTCCCATTTAAGATTCTGCAATTTACTTTCCGTCATTTACATTCAGCTTTTTATTTCTAGCATTTACTTTTCTGTTATTTACTTTCCCGCCATTTAATTTTCTGCAATTCTCAACTCAAATTCTGATTCGCTCAACTAGATCATTCCTCTAATTAAAGTTGCTTGATCAATCAATCCCTGTGGGATTCGACCTCACTCTATTGTGAGTTTTTACTTGACGACAAATTCGGTACACTTGCCGAAGGAAATTTGTTATGAGACAAGTTTTTCGTGCATCAAGTTTATGGCGCCGTTGCCGGGGATTGATTCTGCATCAACAATGATTAAATTGGAGGATAACTGGATTGAGCATTTTATTTTTCGTTTTATTTAATTTTCTGTTTGAGTCATTTACTTTCTGTTTTAGTTAATTTCTTCCCTTCCCCCTACTTTTTCTTTGTTATTTACCATTCATTTCACTAACCCACTAACTATTTGATATATTGCATCACTCACACTAACAGTAATTCTGACGGATATACTTTCTGCACCTATTCTCTTTGCTTGTACTTGTTGGTTGTATGACAGGGAGAAGAAGCAGGGCTTCAACTTCCATTGATTCTGAACCTGAGAGAACCTTCTTTAGGCTAAGGAGGGAGGCAAGAGAAAAATGTGTAGTTGGTGCTGAAGAAGAAGAGGAACACTTTGAGGAATACTTTGAACTAAACATGGAAGAAAACATGGAAAACCATCATGAAGAAGAGACTCACAACCATGGCGGAAGAGGTCGAGCAAATCATGCTGGGGAGGATAGAAGAGTTTTAGGCTCTTACATCAATCCAAACCCAGGAAATTGTGGAAGTAGCATTCAAAAGCCAACCATTCATGCCAACAATTTTGAACTAAAGCCACAGCTCATCACCCTTGTTCAGAACAATTGTTCATTCGGAGGAAGTGTCCAAGAAGACCCCAATCAACATCTAACCACCTTCCTGAGAATATGTGACACAGTGAAGTCTAATGGTGTTCATCCTGACGCCTATAGACTGCTCTTATTTCCATTCTCACTCAAGGAAAAGGCAGCCAAGTGGCTGGAGTCTTTCCCAAAGGAGAGCTTGACAACTTGGGAAGATGTGGTGAACAAATTCTTAGCAAGATTTTACCCCCCTCAACGAATCAATAGGCTGAGAGCTGAGGTTCAAACTTTTAGGCAACAAGATGGTGAGACTCTGTATGAAGCATGGGAGAGGTTTAAGGACCTGACAAGGAGGTGTCCACCAGATATGTTCAATGAATGGGTGCAGCTGCACATTTTCTATGAAGGGCTCTCCTATGAGTCAAAGAAGGCAGTAGATCATTCATTCGGAGGATCTTTGAACAAGAAGAAGACCATTGAGGAGGCCATAGATGTCATTGAAACAGTAGCAGAGAACGACTACTTCTATGCTTCCGAAAGAGGGAACACAAGAGGAGTGATGGAGCTAAACAATGTAGATGCTCTGCTGGCTCAGAACAAGCTCATTACCCAGCAGCTGGCTAACCTCACCAAGAAGATGGAGAGGAACCAAGTAGCAGCAATCACCACTTCATCAACAACCCAAGAAGGAGTGAATGAAGAAACAGAGGGTAGTCAGGAGCAAGCCAACTACATTGGGAATTCACCTAGGCAAAACCATGATCCATACTCCAAGACCTACAACCCTGGATGGAGGAATCACCCAAACTTTGGGTGGGGAAATCAACAAGACCAAAGCCTTGATCAAAAACGCCCGAATCCCAACAATGCAAGCCACCAACACTTCATATCTAGACCATATCAACACACCAGAACTATGAGATCCTAATCTAACCCTAAACCTAATCCTAATCCTAGAGAGAAGAGAGAGCTTCTCTCTCTAGAAACTAACTACAAAGCTAAAACTAAACTAATTAATTCTAACTTCTAAAGTATGAAAAGTATCTCAAAGTATGAAAGTGATGAAAAATTATGCCTTCTCCTTAATCCTTCATCCTTTTATTCCTTTCCCTTAGCAATTTGGCGCCAAAAATGGGTTCAGAAACCCTCTCAAATCGCCAGGCACGTGTTGCATTAATGAGGTCATGTGCCAGCATCGGCGCGTGCGTGCATGGTACGCGTGCGCGTCCCTGGTCGATTCTGCAATGTGCGCGCGAGAGCCTTGTGCGCGTGCGCGTGCATGGCTGACTTTGCTTCTTTGACTTTTTATGCTTCTCTCCACTTGTATGCTTCCTTCCTTGCTTCCTTTGATCCATGCCTAGCCTATTTCAACCCTGGAATTACTAGCAAACACATCAAGGCATCTTATGGAATCAAACAGAAACTAGAATTCACCAAAATAAGGCTTAAAAAGCATGTTTCTACACTTAAGCACAATCATGGAAGAGATAACAAA